>NC_030382.2:17733567-18059735 GCF_001625215.2 Daucus carota subsp. sativus
GTTTGGAGAAGCCCAAATCCGATTAGGGTTTGGCCCATCTATCTCTCTCTTCCCTATAAATACATAATGATGTATTGTTTTAGGGTTAAGATATATAAAAATTCGTTTTTACTAAAACCCTAGCAGCTCTACATCAGAGAGAGGCTAGAGGGAGAGAGAGAGGCTGCATTCGGCTAGTACCGGCTCCGGTGATCTTTGGCGATCAGACGTTCGTGTCGACTGCTTAGAGACGCGATCCTTAGACCGAGGGCTGCGTGGTGATTGCTTGTTTCGGACCTCCATCTTTCGCTAACGTAAAGCTTCAACAAGGTATTACTTCGTATCTCCATGATCAGCCATACTTTATAGATGGATCCTCGGGTTAGGGTTTCGGAAATGTTTGATTTTACGTCGATTATCCGCTGTGTTTGTTGCCCCGAAACCCAACACTTTCATCAATGGACAACAAATGCAGGTGCATTCTAACTTTCCAGTGAAAGTAGTTATCTTTGTCAAGAACAGGAATCTTCACTCCAACATCCTTCTTTCCCATCTTTCTCTAGCAGTGTTGATCTTTTTCCCTGTTTGTTGGGAACCTCGCTCTGATACCAATTGTTATTTTACACCAACTATAAGAAAGATTATAGAAGAGGGGGGTTGAATACAATCTTTTACAAATTAAAATATTCAAGAACACAAACACTTTAAAATAGTAAAACAGAAAAACACCAAGTATTAAAAATACGGGTGGATTGAATGATCCACCCGTCAGATTTTATGTTGAAGAATCTGTGGATTGATTACAATTCGCACAGCTGCAGGTTCATCACTTGAACAATTTTCAACTCTCAGATTTTCTCTCAAGTTTTTAGAACACTTTCAACTGATGCTACTAACTTGGTTATATACTCCAAGTTTTACAAAGCTTTTAGCTAGAATACAAATTGCACTCTAATCTAAACAATGCTGCACATTTTTGTCTTATGCATGCTTTCTGAGATGTCTTCATCTTTGACCATCATCTTGATTTGATTCAGATTGCATTGCATGAGATAAGAATGTTTCTGGCTCTTCTTTATTTTCCTAATCAGGATTCCATGTCTATTTTAGTGTAATTCGATCCATGTGATTTGTTAGGCTTAAACTCTAGTCACTTTCAACTGCTCTTTGCTTCATCAGTTGAAAGCTCTAGTTACTTTCAACTGCTCTTTGCTTCATCAGTTGAAAGCTCCTTCATCAGTTGAACGAATTACAGACTTCATCGGTTGAATGTTGTTCCAGTCTCATCAGTTGAATTCCTTAGCATCATCAGTTGAACATTTTGTCTTCAGTTGAATGCTTGGTCATCATCAGTTGAAACAAGATCCAGTCTTCATCAGTTGAACAGTTACATCTCATCAATTGAATATCCTTTACTTAGATAGAATTACATGGCATTGGATATTTACAATTAGCCACCATATTCTACCTATATGTTAATAATCTCAAAGACAAGAAGTATATCAATTACAACTTAAAATTTGATAAAGATTCTAAAGAAAACATGTTACAAAGTGTTTATGTTATCATCAAAAATTATTGATTCCTAACACAATACAAAAACTATTTATGGTTCAATTGTGTTTATCTTTTGAATTAATTGTTACCACTGTATTCAACCCCCTTTCTATGGTGGACTAAGGCCTATCATTTCTAATCGAAAATTTTGAATATATAATACTTGAGTTAGAACTCCATTTAAGATGACTTCACTTGACTTTTTTTTATATATAATCATGTGGTTTTCTTTTACTTCAATAATCGCAAAAGTACGGTGTATTATAGTGAATATTAGAAAATATTAGAATTAACATATTGTGTCCCTAAAACATATTTTCAAAAAGGATGCAAACTTTCTCACCGTACTCCAATCATCACTCGTAGGCCTTCCATCAATGTTATTCAACTTGAGATGTTTTTTGTATCTAGGATCTTGTGTATCATACCTATCAAATGCCCTTTCAGATTTCTCCGCCACATCTGGCGTCTCATATGTTGAATTTCATCTAGTATCCACATCTAGAATAAAAGATCTTTTTACCTGAACTATCTCATATTTTGCACATTTCATAAACACCACCTTTTTAGCTGGTGAATGTCTTATATATTTAACGGCATTTCTCACCCTATTAATTGATACATCAAATATCCCTAACCCATATTTACCAACTAAATTTAAAATATGAGCAACACACCTTATGTGTAAGTTCTCTCCATTCAAAACACTAGAACCCAATTACTGATTCTACCTTTTAATCTGTCCAATGCAACATCATTAGAACTAGCATAATCTATCGTGATAGATAACACCCCAGTAATTCACCTCTCCACCAAACACTCCTCAATAGCCTATACAATTGCCTTACCTTCATGGCTAGTAATCGGACAAAAGTTTAGTATTGTTTTATGCAACTTCCAATCTTTGTCAATAAAATGTGCGGTTAAACACATATAATTAATTCTTTGATAAGAAGTCCATGTGTCCGTACTGAGGCAAAGACGTTGTTTTTGTTCAAGTAATGAGATATTTAAATTATATCTCCTAAGAGCATACATTCCATAAGATTCACGTGCAACCGTCCATCTTGTTGGAATTTGAAACATTGGTTGCACGGTAGCCTGAAATTCTCTGGAACCCTCCCCAAACTTAAATGGTAATTCATCAACAACAATCATCTTAATATAGTCCTCTCTAGCCAAATCCTTGTCAAAAGTCCAACTATTCAATGTTGTGAGGCCACTATCTCTATTATTTTGAAAAGCTAATTTGGATGGATCACCTTGAACACTATATAAGTGGCAAGTTTTCAAATGATCATGCAAATTACTGTACCATTACTTGAAGAATTTTCACTTAACTCCTTACCACAATACTTGCACTTTGCTTTCATTTTGTTGTCCTCACTTTCAAATTTAATATAGTGATTCCATATTTGAGCTGTAGATTCCATTTTGTTTTGATTTCTTGGCTTTGAAGCTACAGTTTCAGTTTGAGTTTCGAGTTCATCTTAATAATCTCCTTCGTATTCCATCTACAAATATAATAAAATAACTCATACAAGTCCATGCTTGGAAGTCTACTGTGCCTACTGTTGTGTATACAACTATACACAAGTATGTAACATAAATACACACAAATCTGAAATACACACAACTCATAACACAAGTATAAAATTCCCCAATTGGTAGTGGCACGAAAAGAAACATTAGCCACAAATCGATTCAAGAATAATGACATAAAACTGAATCGATTCAAGAATATATACCTGGAGGCTAGATCACACCCGATGTGGTTGGGTTTGATTGTTTGAGGTTTTGAGCTCAGTTTGGAAGCTAATCGCAGCAGGTCGTAGGCTTGAGGCTCGTAGGTAGCGATGGAAGTTGATCGGTAGTTAATGAACTGGTTTCTAATTAGGTATTTAGGTTTAGGCCATAGTCTTAGTAGATACACGATTATAATGTTGGAATATTTATATTATTCACTTAAATACTATTTCTTATAAAGTATATAAAATCAGTTAACCATTCGGTTTTCGGTTATATGAGGTTTAAAACCGAAAACCAAAATTTGGCTACCGAAAACCGAACCGAAATTTAAATTTCGGTTAACCAGAACAAAAATTATTTCGGTTTTTCGGTTCGGTTTTCAGTTAACCGAACGGAATGCACACCCCTACCTAGGAGAAGTTATATGTTCTCAAGACCTGTGAACTTGAGATCCAAAAAGATGAAAAAATGGACAAAGGATGAAGGAAGGGAAAGAGTGTGGCCTTGGTTGCAGAAAAGGATGAAGAACATGGGATGATACTTTAGAATGTGAATACTAAAGCTACACCAAATATGAATGCTTGTGAAGGGAGGACATAAGCTGGTAAAGGAAATGGAAAGCTGATAGAAGAGGATGATGAATCTTCTACACAAGCTGAGCTTGATGATATTCATGAACATCTGGCCTTTTGTCTTATAAAATTCTTCAAGCTCAAGTTCAAGAGAAACTTTTTAACGTGTAAACCATTTAGAAGGAGTATTCATCCAAAATCATCAAACTTGGTTGACAGATCAAAATTTAAATGTTACAAATGTGGTCTAGCTACTTTGTCAATTCTCTAATGAGTGCATTGAACCCATAGCTGAAAGGAAAAGCTCCTCAACTGAATATATTGATTACATAAATAAATACTTTAACCTCCCAAAGCAAAAGAAAAGAGCATTCATCACTACGGAGAAAGTCTGGGCAGCTGATGGAGATGATTCAGATGATGATCTTCTTGTGAATATTCCTTCATCGCTAAAGAGATGAATCAGAAGCCAAACACCTATAAGCAGTTGACAGTTAAAAACCACTAACACTTCTGAACTTTCTAATATTGTGAATGCTAGAAAATTATTGATGACATGTCAAATGAAATATAAAATCTTATAATTTCTCTAAATCAATAACCAAAGAAAATTCTAGAATAAATGGCGCTAATGATTTATTGGTTGAGAGAAATGCTACACTAGACTCTGAATTACTTCAGCTTAAGAAAATCAAAAGGATTCCAATATAGCAAGGAAAGAAATGGTGGTTGTGTTTAAAACTGAAGAAATATTTAAAAAGCCGTTGGAAAGAGAGCAAAAAATTATTTCTAAGTGAAAGGATACCATCAATGTCATTGATGGTACGCAAGTCTCGAACAAAGATAGAAAAACTTTTGAAGAAGAAGCTGATGAATCAACGGATGATGATCATCCCTTCACGGATAATTCACCAACCGATAACAGTTATCCATTGAAGACTCAGAAATAAGTTAAGCTGAAAAAGCTTAATAATAGATTTGGGTTCATCAACAAATATTTTGTAGGAGAAAGCAACACAACCAATGGAGTTGAAAAAGCAAATATATATAGGGCACTTACCTTTTGACGGATAACTTGAGACGGCTCAAGGATTTCCATCCAATGATATATGTTATATTCATTTTTTTGGCGCTTAACATATCCTAATTTGAAAATTTCCGCGTAAAGTCATACTTTGGACAACCAGTAGACATTCCGTCTAAAGTTAGGAGCAAACGACAGTTTCTATAACATCGTCAAAAGCTCTAGAAGCTTAAAAATTTAAAATATTCAATGTCATCAAGTACTTTTGACGGCATGTTGACTTTGAGTTAAATTTAAAAGGATCCATTGTTCTCACGAATTTCGCATTGGCGTCAAAAGCTCCCTTACAGATATTGAACATATGTAATGCATCTGTTACTTGTCTATAACTTACGTAAAATATATTTCACTCCAAGATTTAATATTGAATCTTGAGACATGATCAAGAAATGATCTTCTTCAAAAAATTCTTTAATGCAGCTTTATTTTTCTGTGATGAAAAATACACTAGTAGTTTATTCTACATCATTTTAAGGACTTCACTGTATAGTATATTTTGCACTTAAACTAAACACAAATAATTGATCTTAAGGAGTCACAGTGACAAATGAATTATTATCATGTTATATATTACTTGCCCAAAATATCATATATCGAGTGTTATTATAGTAACAAAAATTTGTCATAATATTATACATTATCTTTGTTACAAGGGTTTTTCCAATATACCAATAAACATTTGATAAAATCCTTATGTGTATTCTTGAGAGATATACCACAAACTAATTATAGGGTAATAATTTTGAAATAAGGTAGTAATTTGTCCTGCATAAAAGAAAATCTTAATTTAAAGTTGATATGCTTTCCTTTTGACAATTACAAATAACTAGCACAAGCTTTATATACCAGTTGTATCCTAAATTTTAAAAACAGATTACAAACTAGTTTAACTATGTATCATAACATAATTTATCAATAAATTTCTCAAAGAATTTGCACAATATAAATATTTGATCTTTGGATTATTATCCATGGACCATATTTTACTTGGATAGTTTAATTTTGGTCAGAGAAACAATATCTAAGGAAGTGTTTATATTATTTTGTGCTAGGTGGGCTGTTAGGTGGGCTTTTAGTTAACTATTTTGTCTCCATGAAGTATAGTAGGCCCATTAGGGTGCTAATAATAATCAATACATGTATTTAGAAAGAAAACCCTAATTAGTGTCTCACGGCCACAATCTTTCAACTATATATCATTTGGCTGCTGGAGATTAATCTTCTGCGATACATTGACAGGTATTGATCATCTAATAATAGTATACCATTCAATTTATATATTTGATAATTTTGTGTGAGGTTCATGTTTTCTTAATTTTATAATGAGACCCTGTGAGCATAGGAGACCTAACATATGGTTCAATTTATATCATCTTAAATACTCTATTAAATTAATTTACTCATCTATGTGAATTTAATGTGTTTTAGATCTGATTAATAGTATTGTAAATGAATTTAGAACGAAATGATATCTTAGCTTAATCTACCAATATCTACATATAAATATTATCGGCCTCTGTAGTGCCTCTTTAGTATATATTACCTCATTGGAAAATATGCATTTTTTTTTCTCCCATCATCTAGTTGGTCTCTTTTTTTATCAAATAAATAGATATTGACAATAATTTAAAAACTTACAACTATGATTTACTTGTCTTATTTCCACTCCAACCCTTATATATTGTTTGGTTAGACGATGAAATGAGTTCAAAATTAGGAATGAAATTGTTTGGTATGAGGCTATAATTAACTCTATATTAAATCCACCTTTATGTATTATGTGTTTAGTATTATTTAGGTATTATGTGTTCACTAGGCTCTTAATGAAGTTATGAAAAAAAATTATATTCTTAGCAATATTCACTTTAGGCTAATATTTATTTCCCTTGTAAACATGTGATTTGACAAGCACTAAGGAAAACTTTTGTATTCAAAAAAGTAATAGTAAAATTTTCTTTTTAACATACCTATATACAAGGTTGTCCTTTAAATATCATTTTCACTATTTTAATTTTATATAATTACTAAAATTATATCATAGTATACATTACACAATGTTTTCTTAATCTTTTTCAAGTGCTATAAAATTTGCACCTCTATCTCTTCTACATTCTTGAGCCAATCTTCTCTATTATTGAAATTTTCTAAAGGAGTGTAGTGATAATCCTTTTTGAATATTTGGTTGTACCTTTTTTTCGACCAAAAACTAATTATGCTAATATTTTCATCTAATTATTGTTACCAAAAATATGATAGTTTTTTTAAAGAAAATTCAAAACCATGATCATTAATTATGAAATTTTCACTCGATTTCATAGTATTTTATTGCATAGGATTTGAACTCAACTTTGGGGTTCTATTATTATAATAGTATTACACACAAGTGTCTAAGTATCATATTAATTATATATTTCTTAGAGCATTTTATCATTCAGTGATAATACACAAGTATGTCTTTCTCCTTGTCAAAGGCTTAATGTGCTTGACACCATCATCATGTGATATGCTATACCGACAACATGAAGGAGTCATATATTCATATATTGTTATTAACCGAATATTTTTTAATCAATACCAAATATATCTTTATAGTACTAATGCTTTCTTATACTCGTGTATATGCTCAACATTTCCGCGAGATCATCTCTATTATCGTAAAATAAAAAATAAATGATAAACAAAACTATATGTCAAATTATGAATTGAAATTAATTGAAAAGATTAAGAGTTGATTTTAGGCTAAAAGGTCATGTGTCTTACTAATTTGATGTACTAGTTATCTTTTCAATCTAAAATTGCTACATATTTAAAATCTCAAAAAAAAAAATAGTCTGGTAAGGTCTGAACCAAGATTAATATATTCGCTCAAGTAGAATTAAAGTTACTTTTGTAGGAGTTGAGTTGATGCATTTTGTTGATAAAAAAATTGTTGGTAGTAGACTTTTATTTTTAACATCTTAGATTTGGAAAAAGTGTGTACGTGAGCACTCTTTGGTTATGATGTCAAAATTTTGTTCGGTCTTATTTCTTGTATTCTCGCAATTTATTTATTTCTTGTAATTTCATAATTTAGTATATAACACAAATTTATTAGGCAGATAGACACACATGATCCATTGTAGAAGAATGAATTTTCAGGATATGACCTTCTTTCTAAAACAACTCTCTTCTATAATCTAATATCATAAAAAATTATGAACATACTCATAGATTCTTACTTCAACAAATTACAAGCTATGCTTTGAGCCGAAGCGCAAGTTCAACAATTTATCTAAATGAGCTTCTAAGCTCAAGTAGAGGGAATGTGACATAAAATGCTGCTCCAACAGTATTACAGGGATTCTCTAAATCCCCAAGACATCCTCAATATCACTAGTTAGGTCATATTGTTTTGCCGAATCCCTAAGACACACTCAATATCACTAGTTAGGTCATATCATATTTTTTGTTAACTGGTAATCATTCCCTATTTCATTTTTTGGAAAAAAATTCAATTTTACCCGGTCCATGTCGGAGACAGCGGGGCAGCGTTACACAATTGGTGCAGAGAGCCTCTAGAATAAGGAGGCGGCCATCAACCATTGACCACACTATTTTTTAGATCTTAGGTCATTTATCCCCACTATATATTACCCCCTTCATATTTGAAATACATAATTATGATAAGAATCATGATGAATATAGGGACAACTCTTTACTCGTTTAAATATATTATTATAATAAAATGAGGAATATATATAAAAATCGTTGTTGGAAGTCGACATACAAATTAGTAATGCTAAATCACTAAGATATTTATTTCATAATATATATAATAAAATGCTTTAGAATACTTTTAAGCTTACTCTAAATAATATTTACATCCTCATCTCATTTTTATCATACTTTAGAAAGTTTGGAACTTGATGCCCATATACTAACCCTAAAAAACAACGTTCACCTTTGAATATATTTTCATGACTCCAACTTGTTCTTGTTAAAATAATAATACTATTTCTCTTTCTTTTCAGTAATCAACGTTTTTTCTAAGTCATAAAGAACAATCTTTCAAGTTTAAATTGCAATAACACCTCTATTAATTAATTGAAAAATATTTAAAATGATTCCTTCCTAAAACAGAAGTTTCTCTTCTCTTCTTATTCTAAATTTATCGTCATTTTAACATTATGTTCACACTTGTTTGATCAACAAAAATATGTTGGTTATCATAATATATGGTGTTAAACTCTAACTAGCTTCTTTTCACATGTGTGAAGTTATTAATTATATTAAATCCACTATCTAAGTGTTGGTGTGAGCATAGAAGATATATATATGATTCCCAATAACTACATATGGTGGATGCAAAATGAGTATAGTGAAGAGACCATTTGATATTTAATGCATGAACTAAATATGATGGATGTAAGTGTGCAGTTGATTTTTATATGGAAATTACTAGGTACCCAAAAATTGTTTCCAAATACTTTGCCCAAATGCTAGTTGGCTGTGTTTGATTAGTTCCACTTACCTTAAAAATAATGGACCCCTATATGCACATGAACCAACTAATTAAAATCAGTTCCATGTCATTTAATAAAATAATAGGGGACAAGATTTGAGATATATAATATTATTATTTTTATATTATAAAGATTACTGTTTTTGATAAGTTTTGTAATATAACAAATTGAAATTGATATTTTTTAAGAAATAGTTGGGACGAGTACTATTTGTTTACCCGGTAACTCTTAGACATATGGGTGACGTAGAGAGGTGCCCAGAAAGATCAACTCCATCTTCATCGATATTAGCAGTTACCAAATGAAGCAAGTTGGTGGACAAGTCATAATAATCTACCAAGCAGGTGACTAATTAAACTTAAGCACATCTACCAAGCAGGTGACTAATTAAACTTAAGCACTTTGCGTCTTCTTTCAAACTTCAGTGCAATGTGCATCAATAGTGACTTGGCACAAGCTCAGCTTGGTTCATGATCTTTTAATTAAGTTAATGTAGCAATTAGAATGCACATATATGACCAGAAAAAATTGAAAACAAAACATGTGTGCAGGAATGACTCCGGGCAATTCGCAAAATCTGGAGAGGACGGTGCTGGTATAAAGGCAAATGAAAACTCTGTGGAGCATAGTTTTGGTAAAAAGGCAAAAGGAAGAGATGATCTGGCTCGTTTTACTTTGAGGTGAACTTTCTATTACCTATAGGTCATATTACTAATATTGTGTTTCGTTAGGAACAATGAAACAGAATGTAATCAAATGATTAAAAATAAATGAAAATAATAGATGAAGAAGGGAATTTGAAAAACATTTAGAGAGTGCAAAATTGATATAGTGAGATTTGAGAAAAAAATCAGTATAGGAGGAAATTGAGCATAAATTGTTACAGTGTCTTCTTTAAGTATATGGTTTAAGAAATAAAATGGAGGGATATTCAATAAATTGATAAACTTACTTTAACATAGTTCAAATTTAATTGTATTTAATTCAAATTCATTCACCTCATCCAAACACAACATAAGATCTCAAATAAGCTCAAATGAGGGAAACAATAACGATATATTATTATGCAGATGTTCGATTACGCAGTTATATCTTTTAAATAGTGTCAAAAGTTTTAGTTTGAGAGGAACTTTCTATTGTTTGCACATCATCTTATTCATATTCTGCTTGTTGTATTAAGAGCTCGAATTTGCACAAACTGATGGATATATGGAAATTATTGCTGTATTTAATTGGGGTAAATGAATTTCAAAGGATTCGAATGAAATTCAAACTATATGTAATGGACAATTATTTATATATTGCATTTCCTTCCTCCAATCTTGACATCCTATACTAGAGATCACACCTTCTCAATTTATGAAGGAATGCTTCATTACCTGCTAAACACTTTTTTTTTTCAAATCTTAGGATAACAGTTTTGTACTCACTCAATTTTTTCAAAACTTCCCTCTTAACTCTATTATTTGCATTTACATTTAAGCATTTCATTCCTTTCTCCCATATTAAGATATATTATACAAATGTCTCGTTCCGTATCTGTGGTACTCTACCAAAATTAATATAAGATGTGATTCTCAAAATTTTGGTGTCATCTCAGTGTTAAAGTTATTTGTTATGAAATTGTACCAATGACTTGAATATTCTCTCTTCTTCATTGGCAAATGTTCTAGTCTATCTTGCCTTCTATAGCTAGCCATAAACTTGATCATATATATACATTGGATAGAGTCCCTATTTAATTAAATTGGCTGATGTTAAACCACCACCAGTACTTTATTTAACATTCTCAAGTGACGCTTAACATTCTCAAGTGACGCAGAGAATATGTTGCTGAGAAGACTCGAAAGAAATATGAAGAACGCGGTGAGGTCGACCTGCATATTTTTTGTTTACTTTACTATTTATTTTATTTCTTATAGAAAGCTGATAATATTTTTCTTTGTTATAGAAAAATGTTAAACAGGCCCGTGCAATTGATACAAAAAAGGCAGTTTACTCCCAAACCCGCGAGGGTCACAAAAAGAAGGTAACAAATGGCCCTTTTATATTTCTCGACAAATATTATAAGTATTTTTGTTTTCCAGATTTAGCATTTTTATATTTCATGACCAATTACTTTTTTTAACAAATTACATGTAGGCAAAGAAAAATGGTCAAAATCCTGAAGAAGGTGTTGATGAGGTTCAGGAGATTGAGGATGAGGAGATATCATACCTTCATCTTGAAGCTGGTGGTGCTAACTCGATTGTTGGAAGAAGTGGCATAACAAGGAAGTCAACGAAAAAATTGCTGAAAAATGACAATGCAACATCTGTAGAATTGCAAAAAGTGACCGAAAAGTTAGCTACAGCAATGGATGAGAAGATGCAAAAGAAATTGAGGAAGATTTTTGAAAAACTTGGTGAGTTGAATCCAGGTCTAAACATTAATGTAGAAGAATTGTGTGCTGAAAGTTCTGCTAATGCAACTGAAGATCGAGATTCGGAGGATGGAGAAGAATTTGCACAAACTGATGGATATATGGAAATTATTGCTGTATTTAATTGGGGTAAATGAATTTCAAAGGATTCGAATGAAATTCAAACTATATGTAATGGACAATTATTTATATATTGCATTTCCTTCCTCCAATCTTGACATCCTATACTAGAGATCACACCTTCTCAATTTATGAAGGAATGCTTCATTACCTGCTAAACACTTTTTTTTTTCAAATCTTAGGATAACAGTTTTGTACTCACTCAATTTTTTCAAAACTTCCCTCTTAACTCTATTATTTGCATTTACATTTAAGCATTTCATTCCTTTCTCCCATATTAAGATATATTATACAAATGTCTCGTTCCGTATCTGTGGTACTCTACCAAAATTAATATAAGATGTGATTCTCAAAATTTTGGTGTCATCTCAGTGTTAAAGTTATTTGTTATGAAATTGTACCAATGACTTGAATATTCTCTCTTCTTCATTGGCAAATGTTCTAGTCTATCTTGCCTTCTATAGCTAGCCATAAACTTGATCATATATATATACATTGGATAGAGTCCCTATTTAATTAAATTGGCTGATGTTAAACCACCACCAGTACTTTATTTAACATTCTCAAGTGACGCTTAACATTCTCAAGTGACGCAGAGAATATGTTGCTGAGAAGACTCGAAAGAAATATGAAGAACGCGGTGAGGTCGACCTGCATATTTTTTGTTTACTTTACTATTTATTTTATTTCTTATAGAAAGCTGATAATATTTTTCTTTGTTATAGAAAAATGTTAAACAGGCCCGTGCAATTGATACAAAAAAGGCAGTTTACTCCCAAACCCGCGAGGGTCACAAAAAGAAGGTAACAAATGGCCCTTTTATATTTCTCGACAAATATTATAAGTATTTTTGTTTTCCAGATTTAGCATTTTTATATTTCATGACCAATTACTTTTTTTAACAAATTACATGTAGGCAAAGAAAAATGGTCAAAATCCTGAAGAAGGTGTTGATGAGGTTCAGGAGATTGAGGATGAGGAGATATCATACCTTCATCTTGAAGCTGGTGGTGCTAACTCGATTGTTGGAAGAAGTGGCATAACAAGGAAGTCAACGAAAAAATTGCTGAAAAATGACAATGCAACATCTGTAGAATTGCAAAAAGTGACCGAAAAGTTAGCTACAGCAATGGATGAGAAGATGCAGAAGAAATTGAGGAAAATTTTTGAAAAACTTGGTGAGTTGAATCCAGGTCTAAACATTAATGTAGAAGAATTGTGTGCTGAAAGTTCTGCTAATGCAACTGAAGATCGAGATTCGGAGGATGGAGAAGAATTTGCACAAACTGATGGATATATGGAAATTATTGCTGTATTTAATTGGGGTAAATGAATTTCAAAGGATTCGAATGAAATTCAAACTATATGTAATGGACAATTATTTATATATTGCATTTCCTTCCTCCAATCTTGACATCCTATACTAGAGATCACACCTTCTCAATTTATGAAGGAATGCTTCATTACCTGCTAAACACTTTTTTTTTTCAAATCTTAGGATAGCAGTTTTGTACTCACTCAATTTTTTCAAAACTTCCCTCTTAACTCTATTATTTGCATTTACATTTAAGCATTTCATTCCTTTCTCCCATATTAAGATATATTATACAAATGTCTCGTTCCGTATCTGTGGTACTCTACCAAAATTAATATAAGATGTGATTCTCAAAATTTTGGTGTCATCTCAGTGTTAAAGTTATTTGTTATGAAATTGTACCAATGACTTGAATATTCTCTCTTCTTCATTGGCAAATGTTCTAGTCTATCTTGCCTTCTATAGCTAGCCATAAACTTGATCATATATATACATTGCATAGAGTCCCTATTTAATTAAATTGGCTGATGTTAAACCACCACCAGTACTTTATTTAACATTCTCAAGTGACGCTTAACATTCTCAAGTGACGCAGAGAATATATTGCTGAGAAGACTCGAAAGAAATATGAAGAACGCGGTGAGGTCGACCTGCATATTTTTTGTTTACTTTACTATTTATTTTATTTCTTATAGAAAGCTGATAATATTTTTCTTTGTTATAGAAAAATGTTAAACAGGCCCGTGCAATTGATACAAAAAAGGCAATTTACTCCCAAACCCGCGAGGGTCACAAAAAGAAGGTAACAAATGGCCCTTTTATATTTCTCGACAAATATTATAAGTATTTTTGTTTTCCAGATTTAGCATTTTTATATTTCATGACCAATTACTTTTTTTAACAAATTACATGTAGGCAAAGAAAAATGGTCAAAATCCTGAAGAAGGTGTTGATGAGGTTCAGGAGATTGAGGATGAGGAGATATCATACCTTCATCTTGAAGCTGGTGGTGCTAACTCGATTGTTGGAAGAAGTGGCATAACAAGGAAGTCAACGAAAAAATTGCTGAAAAATGACAATGCAACATCTGTAGAATTGCAAAAAGTGACCGAAAAGTTAGCTACAGCAATGGATGAGAAGATGCAGAAGAAATTGAGGAAGATTTTTGAAAAACTTGGTGAATTGAATCCAGGTCTAAACATTAATGTAGAAGAATTGTGTGCTGAAAGTTCTGCTAATGCAACTGAAGATCGAGATTCGGAGGATGGAGAAGAATTTGCACAAACTGATGGATATATGGAAATTATTGCTGTATTTAATTGGGGTAAATGAATTTCAAAGGATTCGAATGAAATTCAAACTATATGTAATGGACAATTATTTATATATTGCATTTCCTTCCTCCAATCTTGACATCCTATACTAGAGATCACACCTTCTCAATTTATGAAGGAATGCTTCATTACCTGCTAAACACTTTTTTTTTTCAAATCTTAGGATAGCAGTTTTGTACTCACTCAATTTTTTCAAAACTTCCCTCTTAACTCTATTATTTGCATTTACATTTAAGCATTTCATTCCTTTCTCCCATATTAAGATATATTATACAAATGTCTCGTTCCGTATCTGTGGTACTCTACCAAAATTAATATAAGATGTGATTCTCAAAATTTTGGTGTCATCTCAGTGTTAAAGTTATTTGTTATGAAATTGTACCAATGACTTGAATATTCTCTCTTCTTCATTGGCAAATGTTCTAGTCTATCTTGCCTTCTATAGCTAGCCATAAACTTGATCATATATATACATTGGATAGAGTCCCTATTTAATTAAATTGGCTGATGTTAAACCACCACCAGTACTTTATTTAACATTCTCAAGTGACGCTTAACATTCTCAAGTGACGCAGAGAATATGTTGCTGAGAAGACTCGAAAGAAATATGAAGAACGCGGTGAGGTCGACCTGCATATTTTTTGTTTACTTTACTATTTATTTTATTTCTTATAGAAAGCTGATAATATTTTTCTTTGTTATAGAAAAATGTTAAACAGGCCCGTGCAATTGATACAAAAAAGGCAGTTTACTCCCAAACCCGCGAGGGTCACAAAAAGAAGGTAACAAATGGCCCTTTTATATTTCTCGACAAATATTATAAGTATTTTTGTTTTCCAGATTTAGCATTTTTATATTTCATGACCAATTACTTTTTTTAACAAATTACATGTAGGCAAAGAAAAATGGTCAAAATCCTGAAGAAGGTGTTGATGAGGTTCAGGAGATTGAGGATGAGGAGATATCATACCTTCATCTTGAAGCTGGTGGTGCTAACTCGATTGTTGGAAGAAGTGGCATAACAAGGAAGTCAACGAAAAAATTGCTGAAAAATGACAATGCAACATCTGTAGAATTGCAAAAAGTGACCGAAAAGTTAGCTACAGCAATGGATGAGAAGATGCAGAAGAAATTGAGGAAGATTTTTGAAAAACTTGGTGAATTGAATCCAGGTCTAAACATTAATGTAGAAGAATTGTGTGCTGAAAGTTCTGCTAATGCAACTGAAGATCGAGATTCGGAGGATGGAGAAGAATTTGCACAAACTGATGGATATATGGAAATTATTGCTGTATTTAATTGGGGTAAATGAATTTCAAAGGATTCGAATGAAATTCAAACTATATGTAATGGACAATTATTTATATATTGCATTTCCTTCCTCCAATCTTGACATCCTATACTAGAGATCACACCTTCTCAATTTATGAAGGAATGCTTCATTACCTGCTAAACACTTTTTTTTTTCAAATCTTAGGATAGCAGTTTTGTACTCACTCAATTTTTTCAAAACTTCCCTCTTAACTCTATTATTTGCATTTACATTTAAGCATTTCATTCCTTTCTCCCATATTAAGATATATTATACAAATGTCTCGTTCCGTATCTGTGGTACTCTACCAAAATTAATATAAGATGTGATTCTCAAAATTTTGGTGTCATCTCAGTGTTAAAGTTATTTGTTATGAAATTGTACCAATGACTTGAATATTCTCTCTTCTTCATTGGCAAATGTTCTAGTCTATCTTGCCTTCTATAGCTAGCCATAAACTTGATCATATATATACATTGGATAGAGTCCCTATTTAATTAAATTGGCTGATGTTAAACCACCACCAGTACTTTATTTAACATTCTCAAGTGACGCTTAACATTCTCAAGTGACGCAGAGAATATGTTGCTGAGAAGACTCGAAAGAAATATGAAGAACGCGGTGAGGTCGACCTGCATATTTTTTGTTTACTTTACTATTTATTTTATTTCTTATAGAAAGCTGATAATATTTTTCTTTGTTATAGAAAAATGTTAAACAGGCCCGTGCAATTGATACAAAAAAGGCAGTTTACTCCCAAACCCGCGAGGGTCACAAAAAGAAGGTAACAAATGGCCCTTTTATATTTCTCGACAAATATTATAAGTATTTTTGTTTTCCAGATTTAGCATTTTTATATTTCATGACCAATTACTTTTTTTAACAAATTACATGTAGGCAAAGAAAAATGGTCAAAATCCTGAAGAAGGTGTTGATGAGGTTCAGGAGATTGAGGATGAGGAGATATCATACCTTCATCTTGAAGCTGGTGGTGCTAACTCGATTGTTGGAAGAAGTGGCATAACAAGGAAGTCAACGAAAAAATTGCTGAAAAATGACAATGCAACATCTGTAGAATTGCAAAAAGTGACCGAAAAGTTAGCTACAGCAATGGATGAGAAGATGCAGAAGAAATTGAGGAAAATTTTTGAAAAACTTGGTGAGTTGAATCCAGGTCTAAACATTAATGTAGAAGAATTGTGTGCTGAAAGTTCTGCTAATGCAACTGAAGATCGAGATTCGGAGGATGGAGAAGAATTTGCACAAACTGATGGATATATGGAAATTATTGCTGTATTTAATTGGGGTAAATGAATTTCAAAGGATTCGAATGAAATTCAAACTATATGTAATGGACAATTATTTATATATTGCATTTCCTTCCTCCAATCTTGACATCCTATACTAGAGATCACACCTTCTCAATTTATGAAGGAATGCTTCATTACCTGCTAAACACTTTTTTTTTTCAAATCTTAGGATAGCAGTTTTGTACTCACTCAATTTTTTCAAAACTTCCCTCTTAACTCTATTATTTGCATTTACATTTAAGCATTTCATTCCTTTCTCCCATATTAAGATATATTATACAAATGTCTCGTTCCGTATCTGTGGTACTCTACCAAAATTAATATAAGATGTGATTCTCAAAATTTTGGTGTCATCTCAGTGTTAAAGTTATTTGTTATGAAATTGTACCAATGACTTGAATATTCTCTCTTCTTCATTGGCAAATGTTCTAGTCTATCTTGCCTTCTATAGCTAGCCATAAACTTGATCATATATATACATTGCATAGAGTCCCTATTTAATTAAATTGGCTGATGTTAAACCACCACCAGTACTTTATTTAACATTCTCAAGTGACGCTTAACATTCTCAAGTGACGCAGAGAATATGTTGCTGAGAAGACTCGAAAGAAATATGAAGAACGCGGTGAGGTCGACCTGCATATTTTTTGTTTACTTTACTATTTATTTTATTTCTTATAGAAAGCTGATAATATTTTTCTTTGTTATAGAAAAATGTTAAACAGGCCCGTGCAATTGATACAAAAAAGGCAATTTACTCCCAAACCCGCGAGGGTCACAAAAAGAAGGTAACAAATGGCCCTTTTATATTTCTCGACAAATATTATAAGTATTTTTGTTTTCCAGATTTAGCATTTTTATATTTCATGACCAATTACTTTTTTTAACAAATTACATGTAGGCAAAGAAAAATGGTCAAAATCCTGAAGAAGGTGTTGATGAGGTTCAGGAGATTGAGGATGAGGAGATATCATACCTTCATCTTGAAGCTGGTGGTGCTAACTCGATTGTTGGAAGAAGTGGCATAACAAGGAAGTCAACGAAAAAATTGCTGAAAAATGACAATGCAACATCTGTAGAATTGCAAAAAGTGACCGAAAAGTTAGCTACAGCAATGGATGAGAAGATGCAGAAGAAATTGAGGAAGATTTTTGAAAAACTTGGTGAATTGAATCCAGGTCTAAACATTAATGTAGAAGAATTGTGTGCTGAAAGTTCTGCTAATGCAACTGAAGATCGAGATTCGGAGGATGGAGAAGAATTTGCACAAACTGATGGATATATGGAAATTATTGCTGTATTTAATTGGGGTAAATGAATTTCAAAGGATTCGAATGAAATTCAAACTATATGTAATGGACAATTATTTATATATTGCATTTCCTTCCTCCAATCTTGACATCCTATACTAGAGATCACACCTTCTCAATTTATGAAGGAATGCTTCATTACCTGCTAAACACTTTTTTTTTTCAAATCTTAGGATAGCAGTTTTGTACTCACTCAATTTTTTCAAAACTTCCCTCTTAACTCTATTATTTGCATTTACATTTAAGCATTTCATTCCTTTCTCCCATATTAAGATATATTATACAAATGTCTCGTTCCGTATCTGTGGTACTCTACCAAAATTAATATAAGATGTGATTCTCAAAATTTTGGTGTCATCTCAGTGTTAAAGTTATTTGTTATGAAATTGTACCAATGACTTGAATATTCTCTCTTCTTCATTGGCAAATGTTCTAGTCTATCTTGCCTTCTATAGCTAGCCATAAACTTGATCATATATATACATTGGATAGAGTCCCTATTTAATTAAATTGGCTGATGTTAAACCACCACCAGTACTTTATTTAACATTCTCAAGTGACGCTTAACATTCTCAAGTGACGCAGAGAATATGTTGCTGAGAAGACTCGAAAGAAATATGAAGAACGCGGTGAGGTCGACCTGCATATTTTTTGTTTACTTTACTATTTATTTTATTTCTTATAGAAAGCTGATAATATTTTTCTTTGTTATAGAAAAATGTTAAACAGGCCCGTGCAATTGATACAAAAAAGGCAGTTTACTCCCAAACCCGCGAGGGTCACAAAAAGAAGGTAACAAATGGCCCTTTTATATTTCTCGACAAATATTATAAGTATTTTTGTTTTCCAGATTTAGCATTTTTATATTTCATGACCAATTACTTTTTTTAACAAATTACATGTAGGCAAAGAAAAATGGTCAAAATCCTGAAGAAGGTGTTGATGAGGTTCAGGAGATTGAGGATGAGGAGATATCATACCTTCATCTTGAAGCTGGTGGTGCTAACTCGATTGTTGGAAGAAGTGGCATAACAAGGAAGTCAACGAAAAAATTGCTGAAAAATGACAATGCAACATCTGTAGAATTGCAAAAAGTGACCGAAAAGTTAGCTACAGCAATGGATGAGAAGATGCAGAAGAAATTGAGGAAGATTTTTGAAAAACTTGGTGAGTTGAATCCAGGTCTAAACATTAATGTAGAAGAATTGTGTGCTGAAAGTTCTGCTAATGCAACTGAAGATCGAGATTCGGAGGATGGAGAAGAATTTGCACAAACTGATGGATATATGGAAATTATTGCTGTATTTAATTGGGGTAAATGAATTTCAAAGGATTCGAATGAAATTCAAACTATATGTAATGGACAATTATTTATATATTGCATTTCCTTCCTCCAATCTTGACATCCTATACTAGAGATCACACCTTCTCAATTTATGAAGGAATGCTTCATTACCTGCTAAACACTTTTTTTTTTCAAATCTTAGGATAGCAGTTTTGTACTCACTCAATTTTTTCAAAACTTCCCTCTTAACTCTATTATTTGCATTTACATTTAAGCATTTCATTCCTTTCTCCCATATTAAGATATATTATACAAATGTCTCGTTCCGTATCTGTGGTACTCTACCAAAATTAATATAAGATGTGATTCTCAAAATTTTGGTGTCATCTCAGTGTTAAAGTTATTTGTTATGAAATTGTACCAATGACTTGAATATTCTCTCTTCTTCATTGGCAAATGTTCTAGTCTATCTTGCCTTCTATAGCTAGCCATAAACTTGATCATATATATACATTGCATAGAGTCCCTATTTAATTAAATTGGCTGATGTTAAACCACCACCAGTACTTTATTTAACATTCTCAAGTGACGCTTAACATTCTCAAGTGACGCAGAGAATATGTTGCTGAGAAGACTCGAAAGAAATATGAAGAACGCGGTGAGGTCGACCTGCATATTTTTTGTTTACTTTACTATTTATTTTATTTCTTATAGAAAGCTGATAATATTTTTCTTTGTTATAGAAAAATGTTAAACAGGCCCGTGCAATTGATACAAAAAAGGCAGTTTACTCCCAAACCCGCGAGGGTCACAAAAAGAAGGTAACAAATGGCCCTTTTATATTTCTCGACAAATATTATAAGTATTTTTGTTTTCCAGATTTTGCATTTTTATATTTCATGACCAATTACTTTTTTTAACAAATTACATGTAGGCAAAGAAAAATGGTCAAAATCCTGAAGAAGGTGTTGATGAGGTTCAGGAGATTGAGGATGAGGAGATATCATACCTTCATCTTGAAGCTGGTGGTGCTAACTCGATTGTTGGAAGAAGTGGCATAACAAGGAAGTCAACGAAAAAATTGCTGAAAAATGACAATGCAACATCTGTAGAATTGCAAAAAGTGACCGAAAAGTTAGCTACAGCAATGGATGAGAAGATGCAGAAGAAATTGAGGAAGATTTTTGAAAAACTTGGTGAATTGAATCCAGGTCTAAACATTAATGTAGAAGAATTGTGTGCTGAAAGTTCTGCTAATGCAACTGAAGATCGAGATTCGGAGGATGGAGAAGAATTTGCACAAACTGATGGATATATGGAAATTATTGCTGTATTTAATTGGGGTAAATGAATTTCAAAGGATTCGAATGAAATTCAAACTATATGTAATGGACAATTATTTATATATTGCATTTCCTTCCTCCAATCTTGACATCCTATACTAGAGATCACACCTTCTCAATTTATGAAGGAATGCTTCATTACCTGCTAAACACTTTTTTTTTTCAAATCTTAGGATAGCAGTTTTGTACTCACTCAATTTTTTCAAAACTTCCCTCTTAACTCTATTATTTGCATTTACATTTAAGCATTTCATTCCTTTCTCCCATATTAAGATATATTATACAAATGTCTCGTTCCGTATCTGTGGTACTCTACCAAAATTAATATAAGATGTGATTCTCAAAATTTTGGTGTCATCTCAGTGTTAAAGTTATTTGTTATGAAATTGTACCAATGACTTGAATATTCTCTCTTCTTCATTGGCAAATGTTCTAGTCTATCTTGCCTTCTATAGCTAGCCATAAACTTGATCATATATACATTGGATAGAGTCCCTATTTAATTAAATTGGCTGATGTTAAACCACCACCAGTACTTTATTTAACATTCTCAAGTGACGCTTAACATTCTCAAGTGACGCAGAGAATATGTTGCTGAGAAGACTCGAAAGAAATATGAAGAACGCGGTGAGGTCGACCTGCATATTTTTTGTTTACTTTACTATTTATTTTATTTCTTATAGAAAGCTGATAATATTTTTCTTTGTTATAGAAAAATGTTAAACAGGCCCGTGCAATTGATACAAAAAAGGCAGTTTACTCCCAAACCCGCGAGGGTCACAAAAAGAAGGTAACAAATGGCCCTTTTATATTTCTCGACAAATATTATAAGTATTTTTGTTTTCCAGATTTAGCATTTTTATATTTCATGACCAATTACTTTTTTTAACAAATTACATGTAGGCAAAGAAAAATGGTCAAAATCCTGAAGAAGGTGTTGATGAGGTTCAGGAGATTGAGGATGAGGAGATATCATACCTTCATCTTGAAGCTGGTGGTGCTAACTCGATTGTTGGAAGAAGTGGCATAACAAGGAAGTCAACGAAAAAATTGCTGAAAAATGACAATGCAACATCTGTAGAATTGCAAAAAGTGACCGAAAAGTTAGCTACAGCAATGGATGAGAAGATGCAGAAGAAATTGAGGAAGATTTTTGAAAAACTTGGTGAGTTGAATCCAGGTCTAAACATTAATGTAGAAGAATTGTGTGCTGAAAGTTCTGCTAATGCAACTGAAGATCGAGATTCGGAGGATGGAGAAGAATTTGCACAAACTGATGGATATATGGAAATTATTGCTGTATTTAATTGGGGTAAATGAATTTCAAAGGATTCGAATGAAATTCAAACTATATGTAATGGACAATTATTTATATATTGCATTTCCTTCCTCCAATCTTGACATCCTATACTAGAGATCACACCTTCTCAATTTATGAAGGAATGCTTCATTACCTGCTAAACACTTTTTTTTTTCAAATCTTAGGATAGCAGTTTTGTACTCACTCAATTTTTTCAAAACTTCCCTCTTAACTCTATTATTTGCATTTACATTTAAGCATTTCATTCCTTTCTCCCATATTAAGATATATTATACAAATGTCTCGTTCCGTATCTGTGGTACTCTACCAAAATTAATATAAGATGTGATTCTCAAAATTTTGGTGTCATCTCAGTGTTAAAGTTATTTGTTATGAAATTGTACCAATGACTTGAATATTCTCTCTTCTTCATTGGCAAATGTTCTAGTCTATCTTGCCTTCTATAGCTAGCCATAAACTTGATCATATATATACATTGCATAGAGTCCCTATTTAATTAAATTGGCTGATGTTAAACCACCACCAGTACTTTATTTAACATTCTCAAGTGACGCTTAACATTCTCAAGTGACGCAGAGAATATGTTGCTGAGAAGACTCGAAAGAAATATGAAGAACGCGGTGAGGTCGACCTGCATATTTTTTGTTTACTTTACTATTTATTTTATTTCTTATAGAAAGCTGATAATATTTTTCTTTGTTATAGAAAAATGTTAAACAGGCCCGTGCAATTGATACAAAAAAGGCAGTTTACTCCCAAACCCGCGAGGGTCACAAAAAGAAGGTAACAAATGGCCCTTTTATATTTCTCGACAAATATTATAAGTATTTTTGTTTTCCAGATTTTGCATTTTTATATTTCATGACCAATTACTTTTTTTAACAAATTACATGTAGGCAAAGAAAAATGGTCAAAATCCTGAAGAAGGTGTTGATGAGGTTCAGGAGATTGAGGATGAGGAGATATCATACCTTCATCTTGAAGCTGGTGGTGCTAACTCGATTGTTGGAAGAAGTGGCATAACAAGGAAGTCAACGAAAAAATTGACAAAAAATGACAATGCAACATCTGTAGAATTGCAAAAAGTGACCGAAAAATTAGCTACAGCAATGGATGAGAAGATGCAGAAGAAATTGAGGAAGATTTTTGAAAAACTTGGTGAATTGAATCCAGGTCTAAACATTAATGTAGAAGAATTGTGTGCTGAAAGTTCTGCTAATGCAACTGAAGATCGAGATTCGGAGGATGGAGAAGAAGTGAACGGAGATGAAGGCGATGCAGATGGAGAAGATGTTGCATTGACATAAGTCAGATGTTGAATTTACATTTGTTTAAATTCTCTCGCGAATTTGGTCTAGCTTATGTGTGCGACAAAATTCTCTCGCGAATTTGTTTTATTTTGCCTTAAACTTACTTTATGAACGGTTTGTCTAATGATGTTATGACAGCCTGAGTGCTGATTTTGAATTGGTATTATGGTTATGAATTATATTGATGCTTGGATTTGTGGCATAAAAACATGCCTCGATAGTCTATTTTTAGCAATATCCTTTTGTTTTTTTAAAAAAATTTGTTGCAATTGTGTTCCAATTTGTTGACATTTAGTATTACAACAGCTAAACAATTCATTGCAATTGGACTGATTAATGTTGCCTTAAGGTGGTTAGTTAGCCAACAAAAACTACTACTGCAATGATTTACCTGTGTTGCTGTAAAAATTATTTTGTTGCGGCACAGGCTTTATTGTAATAATTGTTTGTTGTTGCATTACATTGCACAAATTGTTGCTATAAGGCCTCTATTGCATCACGGGCGGATGCAACGCCAAAAATTTGCATATTTGTTGCAATACAATGTACTGCCACATACATAGCCCATAAGACAATATATTTTTGTTGTTGCTATATGCATTCTATGGTGTAGTGGTCCTTCCATTACAATTAAATTCAAGTGTAGTTCCCGACACTAACTTTAGCTTCACATATTATGTATATATGTAGAAATAAAACATAGGCTTGTAAGATGCTTTATTGTATAATTAGGTCAAGTATATGACAATTTTGTAATTTGTTTATTTCTACTAATATTTTACGTTGTAATTAGGAGTTGCTGATGACGATCAAACCATGGAAGATAACACATTGGAGGTTTTCATAAGGGCTCTTTCCTCGAGTAAACTAGGTGAAGTCATCAAAGGTAGTTGATAGTTGATACTATCATGTAGATTTTTTGCCAGCTCTCACATTTCTTTGTAGCCATTTATCTTTTTTGCCAGCTCACATTTCTTTGTAGCCATTTCTCCTCTTTTTTTGAGCCTTTCTTGAATATGTAATTTCAGAAGAAAACAATGGGTTGACTGATATCCTGGCTGATGATTCCGCTGGCAAGAAAGGTTTGGTTGTACAAAAACGACAGATTCGTCGATGAAAAGTGCAGATGTCTGAACTTGATCAATAACAAAGCCTATTGGGGAAACTAATGCGTAGCAGGTCTTGTGGCCCGAGACTTACTACCAGTAGCATCTTCAGGACATCATTCGTCATCACAGGGTCCACTCATAAAGGAGGATATACTATGTCAAGATCAAGATCCATTAAATGATATGCCAACTCTTCGACGCACCACCACATTTCAGGTTGTCAATGTGGTTGAGAACTTGCACTTTGAAGAAGAATATTGCAATAATATACGCGTCAGGAGGAGGCAGAGGCATGCCTAAGAAAGTGGTAAACACTTTTACACATATAAGCCTATATAATTGAATTGATCACTTGTTATATACTAAAAAAATAATTTCTTCCTTCAATTAATATAAACAGAAAATGCTATAATTTCTTTATACATACCTAGTATTAATGTGTTCAATACTAGAATTCGACCATGCATTAATCATATCTAATGGAAAACAAACATGAGTCGAAAAATTGCAAAAAAGTTCACTTTATCATTTCTTGCAAAGCGTGTACATATCTTTGAGGTGCAACTTGTTTTCATCTTTCCATGTGCATATTTAGTTGGTGCAGGTTAATTCTCATCATATTTGTGTTGGGTTCCGTCCCGAATTCCTAAATAAGTCAAGAATCCTAATTGGAGAAGGTATCTTATTTATGATAATTGAGGTAATCCGATTCTTGGTAGAATATTAATTGTGGAAGGATTTCTATCCAAGATAGGAAAAGATGGTAATTATCATAAATAGGAATTTGAAGTAAATTAGGATTAGAATATTTGTGGTGCCTATAAATATAGCTATTTGTAGGAGGTTTACGTATTGCAAAAGTTAGAGAGTTGTGTGAGAGATACACAAGAGAGAACTTTTGTGATCAAGTTGAGAGGTTTGTATACAAGAGTGTTGAGTGAGGGAGCGACTCCAATCTTGTAATACATTCATATTTAGTGGATTGGTGGTTTTACCCTCCCTTGAGGGGTTTCCACGTAAATTGTTTGTGTTCTTTACTTTCGTGCTTGTTATTGTGTTTCATTAACGTCAATCTATAGTGGATGCGATCCTAACAAAGTGGTATCAGAGCGAGGTTCGAGGAGTAGATTCGGCGTTAAAGAGAAGACAATCAGGAAGTAGGTTGTTTGTGTTGTTAGTTGGTCTTGAGTTGATTTTTTGGCTTGATGGAGGATCTGAAATCGTTGAGGATTGATGCACCCAAGTATGATGGGAAGACGGATTTCACGATGTGGCAATTAACCGTCAAGGATGTGTTAATTCAACAAGGACTTGATGATGCCTTGGAGAAGACGAAGCCAAAAGAGATGAGTGATACAGATTGGGCGAAAATCCAGAAGAGAGCGGCGAGTACAATCAGGCTGGCACTTGCACCCGAAGTGAGATATAACGTGTTGAAGGAGTCGACACCAAAGGAGATATGGGACAAGTTAGCAAACATATACGCTTCAAAGTCGTTGACCAACCGACTTAATTTGAAGATGGAGTTGTACTCATTAAAACTGGATGAAGAAGGTAATCTCCATGATCACATTAGTTGTTTTAATCAGCTGGTATGTCATCTGGCTAATGTTGATGAGCCGATGAAAGATGTGGAACAAGCTCTGTTGCTGTTGTCATCATTACCGAAGTCCTTCAAATATTTTAAGCAGACGTTGTTAGTGGGGAGGACGTCTCTTACGCTTGATGATGTGTTAAAAGCGCTAAGAGATAATGAGAGGATGACAAAGGATGCTGTTTCTCAAGGTGGTGAGACGGTTTTAGCTGTCCAAAGTGCTGAAAGAGGGAGGAGTCGCACGCGCAATGACCCGCAAGGAAGAAGTAAATCTCGGCCGAGTAAGAAGGATATGAGTACTGTTGAGTGCTATTATTGTGGTGAAACGGGTCATATGCAGATGTTCTGTCCGAACTTTAAAGAAGACTTGAGATCCTTTAAAGAGATGAAGGGAAAGAACAAAGTTGAAGATGCGCACTCTACACATGTGATCGAGGATGGAGAGTTTTTGATGGCGAGTGATGATATCGTTTCTGATTCGGTGATGAATAAATCAGAATGGGTGATGGATTCTGCTGCTTCCATGCACATATGTAGGGATCGAGCGATGTTTGAGACTTTATGCACGAATGAAGATCTTGGTAATATCATTGTGGGAAATGAAGAGAAGATGAAGGTTCAAGGCGTTGGAACTGTTTGTCTTAAACTCCATGATGGTACAATCAAGAAGGCTCTTAATGTGAGATATGTACCAGATGCATCAAAGAATGTGTTGTCTTTGAGTGTGTTGGCATCACGAGGGTACAGATTCGTTGGACGAGGGCGAAGTTTCAAGGTGTTCTTTACTTTCGTGCTTGTTATTGTGTTTGATTAACGTCAATCTATAGTGGATGCGATCCTAACAATTTGGGGAAGTCAATGTGAAATATTGCATAAAACATGCACATCAACCTTTTAATCTGTACATTATCACGGTATAAATATACTATGTCTGTCTTGAGAAGTATCCTCCAATTATTTGTTAGAAGTGGTGCTAATGTATAGAATTGTGTTCTTGTGTATAGGTCTGGATCAGTCAGGGAGTTGTGGGAACATAAGTCATGACCAGGTTTCTAGAAACTTGTGAAAAACATGTGGCAATGTTGTTCTATAAGACTATATACATTACTAATGTCGTGGATTGCCTTGTTTGGTGTTAAAACTGAGGATATATGTCTTTGCATGTTGGAAGACGGTCAAAAAATTCAAAATTTTATACAAGCATGAGAATATTCATGAACCAATATCTATACCCCTGTTGTGGTTAATTTGTTTATTAGATATTATAATTTAGTTATTATTAGTCATACAATATAAAATAATATTATTATTTAAAGGTGTTTAATATACAATTTTAAAACATATTACTATTTATAATTTATTTATTATTTCAGATTTTCATATTACAAAAAATTATAAATCATAATGATATAATATACATATAGGGGATGGTTGAACGAGGAACCAAATTGAGATGGATTAAAAAACAAACATGCGGTCTAGATTGCATGTGCACAGACTAAGCAAAGGCTAATGTAGAGCATGAGTATCACCCCACACCCCATGTCTTTCACGTCAAAACCACTGGCCATCAACTGTGTGCACATTTTTACATAAAGAATTTCTATTTTAGAATAAATTTTTCATTTTTTTCTGATAACATATAATGTTGTGTGCAAATCACAAAAAATAGTAATATTCAATCCCAAAATCCTATATAAAACATAATAATTAAAAATTACATTACAGTCTAGTTCAGGGTTTTTTTTCAAAATAATTCATGTGTTATAATTTAATTCAAAAATATTATGATATAATTTTCTTCTGTATTATGTATTTTATATTTAAGTTTTGTAACTTTCTTTTGTAATTTTCTATTGTGTGCTGTATATTATGTTATATTTTTTTTTTCTCTTTATTCTAATTTTTTCATTTTTAATATATTTTGTAGTTATTTTTTATTTTATAATTTTTTATATTATATGAATTTTACATTCGATATATTATGTACTCATTAACGTAAAAATTATAATAATTTATATTATTTTCTTAAAGAACTAAAATTTATACAAAAATTATTATATGAAAGAAAAGTATTAATTGTCGACACTGTGTTTTGTATTAGAAATAGTTAATTGAATATTAGAAAAATAATGTTTTGTATTTTCAACATGGAAATAAAAATATTAAAAGTAATATATATGTACATTATTAAAAATAAGATATATATTTGTTAGATATAATTGATGATTACTAATGTTCTTAAAGTTTGTTTTAGAACAGGAGTGATCAGAGTTTAAGCTTGAAGCTGATCAGAGTTTAGTAAAGTCTGACCAGAGTTTGATAAAGTCTGATCAGAGTTTACATAGTCAAGACTCGTCAGAGTTTACACGTGGAAAGAGCTCAGAAGCGGATATACTTCAAGGAAGGATAGAAGCGGAGGAGTGATTTGCTGACTATGGAAACTAAACAGAAAACTGTAGCAATCTTTGATTGATAGAATACATAGCTGATTTATAGGATATCAAATCAGAGATTGATTTTGTAACTGTGTCTATATAAACACAGATTAGGGTTACTCTATATGAGTAGAGTTATCGAGTACATTGTTAAGAACCCTAGCAGCTCTTAGTGATAATATATAAATCACTGAGAGAGTTTTTGTAACCATTCAAGCTTGTGAATAAGAGTTTACTGCTTTCAATCTCTTATATTGTGATTCTTCTTTATTGATTGTGTTCACTATATTAACTTATTTAGTGAGTTCATAGGACCTAACAATATTTCTCTTTTTTCAAAAAGAAGGTGAAAACAAATTAACCATTATTTGCTTTAGAATTTTATATCAAAACAAATACATAGAATATTTAAATGATTAAGTTCGGTAATATAAATATAGTTTAAAAATACAGAACAATGAAAATATAATTTTGTATTAAAGTATAGAATACAGTACCTCAAAAAATTCAGTTAAAAACTAATTATGTTATGTATTTTTTATGAAAGTTCTGTATTTTTTATGTAAGTTCTGTATTTTTTGTTATGTAAAAATTAATTATGTTATGTATTTTTGTGTAAGTTCTGTATTTTTTGTTATGTAATTTTTGATGTTATGTACCTTTTTGTGTATGTATGTTGTGTTCTTTTATTTGTGTTCAACACTTTCTTCTATATCTTATAATTTTAATGTTTATATTATTACACAAATTTTAAAGTAACTCATGTTTTATAATCCATTAAAAAAATAAATGTGTTATATCTTTTTATGTTATGTATATTTTATGTGAGTTGTGTAGTTCTTTATGTTCTGTATTTTGTGTTATGTCTTTTATACTTGTTTTGTAATTTTTATATTATGTGCTGTATTATATATGTATGTTATGTAATTTTATTCTTCCTTTAATTATTTTATATTCTTTCATATTGTTAATTTATATTTTTTATGTTATGTTAATGCGAAAAGAAAAGTTATAATATTTTCTTCAACTTCTCAAATTTATATAAAAAAACTATAGCATTATAAAGTTTTTTTTACAAATATATTGAAATTACACACCTAGAGGGGGGGTGAATAGGTGTTATGGAAAATATACCCGATTTTTATAAGTTACCGAATAATTAATCTGTCAATGACAGCCTGCTGTTAAGTTTCAGAGTATACAGTTAGCCTGCTAACAAGATAAAAGCAATGCAGAGAATATAAAGCAGTATGCTAGCAACACCAAGAATTTTAGCCAGGTTCGACCCCTAACCCTAATGATCTACGTCTTGGTCCCTACCAACTGGTGAGAGATTATATTATTAATCAATAATATCAACTATTACAAGATTCAATAATATAACTCCCTTTTATCCCTTGTTCCTGTTATCAGCCTGCTGAAACCCCTGAACCACGAACCAAAAGCCTACCAAGACCTATACTTCCCAAGTATATTCTTCTAGCTAACTAGTCCCCCTTGTTCCCTTGTTTCACAAGCTGGATACACAGCAACAAAACATTACACCTTGAACAAACAAAACATTACACCTTGAACAATATAATGTATGAGTGTAATACAACCAAAACTATGAACTCTCAATATAGATATATACGAATATAAGTACTAGAGCTCAACAAAAGATTTAGCAATGTAAAGAGTTGTATTTCAGAAAGCTTGGTGTGTTCTTCTTTTTCTTAAAACCGAAATCACACTCAAGTATTTATACATCACACTAACGGTCATAATCCAACAAATTTCCAACGATCTTGGTAACAACCTCACGTTTAAATTTGATTTGAATGATGAACGTTTGGATGACATAATTTACTGAGTAAAAGATAATCCGTTTGAAATCAACTCAGTAAGATATTTAAATAAAATCCGTTTGAACCAAAATAGGAGTTGTTAAAAGATAAAATTTCTTTGAGAGAAAATCTCCTATTAGTTAGGAAAACATTTTTGAATGAAAACTCTTTATAAACTGAGCTCTAATATTTATATAAGATATATACAAATATTAGAATCTTTACAAAGTCGTTTCCTATTAAATCTCCATGAAAATAGACTTTGATCTTTATCCGATTGTTTCTCTGCTCACGCTGTTAGCCTGCTGATAGCTTGTAAATATCCCTGTAAGCTTGCTGACAGTTATAATCATGCTAACATCCTGAAATACTGTTAGTTCGCATAAACAACCTTTGATAGCATGCTAACACATATCAGTTTCATGTTATTAGCTTGCTGTTAGTGTCATCATCAAAACCTTGAGAGTATCAATCTCCCCCTTTTTGATGATTACACAATATTAGGAAAAGTAGTAAACTCCCCCTAAGTATAGCAATCTAATATCACTAAACTTTCAAAAATATCACAGAGAATATAATCTAGCAGATATATCTAATTCACAGATATTCACAGATATGCAAAATTTAACTAACACAGAAAACAATTAATCAAAGTAAATATGCATAGATAATTCAAATATTCCTAACCAGGATAAACCACCTGGTATCCAAAATATTATCCAAACATAAACAACTTAACTCAGGATAAACCACCTGAGACCAACAAATTCAAAAACCAACACAAACCAACTTAATCTTGAAACTTAGGGCCAATTGTACTTAAGCAGATTAAACAAACTTAAGTAAAGTCTTATTAATTTCCTAATTTCCTCCCCCTTAATCATTAAAAAGGTGAGAAAATTAAGTTCCAGCAGTGTCCTTCTCAAGCTTCTCCTTTGCAGCCACAACAGCTAGAGCCTCCGCAACATTCACATTTCCAGCAGCATCCAAAGTAACCGTTCCAGCAGCCTCCTTGAGTGCATCCATTGCTGTTCTTGGCCTTGGACTATCCGTTGCATCATCTTCTGAAGTGAAAGCAAACTTCATCTAAGAAGATCCACCAGAACTGAACATCCTCTTACGAAGCTCATAAGCAATGCTCCCTGAATTGCAGTTTTCAGGAGAGTTCCCAGTTTTTCCTCTAAAAACAATATCTTTCCAGAATTGATACTGGTTAGACAACTCTTTCATCTGTTCAGATAGCTGCTTCTGACCATCTACCAGCTGCTTGTGATTTGAACGAAGCTCTTCCATATAGTCATGAATCTCTTGAGCAGAGATTCCCAGATCAACAACATTAACAGACTGTGTTGGAGGTGTAGGTGGAGGAACTTCAACAGCAACTAAGTTCCCATCTTTGTCCAGTTTCAAATTGGACTGAGCCAAAAACTTAACATCAAGAACCTCCTTGGCAGTGACAGTCTCTTCATCAACAAACGAGACCCCAAACCACTCTAATACCCGAGTCAACAACAACCCATATGGTAAACCACCAGATGACTTACCCTCAACAGAATCCAACATATTTTTCAAGATTAAATCAGGCAAATCAAATTTTCTTCCAGCCATAATCATAGAAACCACAACAACATCTTGCGAAGACAAATTCGAACGAGTTCCAAGCCTAGGACTAACATTTTCAATTGACAACTTAAATAAAGCATGAGCCAGAGGAATCAATTGAGTAGTAGACGGAAATGCATTCTCAGAAACATTATCAAGACCCGTGAGAACCTTTAACTGATCTTTATGAGTAAACCCTTGAACATCTTTAGGACCTCTCTTAATGTGAATAGTGAGTGTGGAGGGTGGGATTTTAAGAATAGCCCCAAAAAACATTGATGACAAACAAATCTTAACATCCGACACATAAGAAACATACTGATCAGATCCAACCGACTGCAAATTTGCATAAAACTCTCTAACTAAAGCAGGATAGCAAGTTTTAGGCAAATCGACCAAGAAAGACTGAAACCCCAAATCTTCAAAAAGCTTAACAATACCGCAAGCATAAAAGGCTTTTCCAGAAATAGGCTTACCCAAAATGACCTTGCTCATTGCGACAGGGAGACTGATCGAGGCTATGGTGAGTACAAAGAGTTTTCGGAGTAGGAGAGATAAAACCCTAGCGTCTCGGGGAGGAGTGTATATGTAGTTGAAGAGGCGTGGAGAAAGGATATATTTTAAAACCCGTTTAACAATTATCAGGGGAGTAGTTTTAGGAATAAAATTAACCGAACTAAAATTTCTAAGATAATTCATGTTAATCTACTAGATTCCGAATAACTGAAAATTGTTAACAGCACTTATCACTTATCACATATATATATCCCTGGAAACCTAATTTGAATTTTAAAACTTATCATAAATTTCACAGATAAGCACATAATCACGTATCAAAATTCAACACAAAAATCCAACTTTCTAAGCATACAACGGTAATATCATTTATGAACATAACTTTCAAATAAACACTTAAACTGACCAGCATGCAAAATAAATAAAAATTATGTAAAATGCTAGGAGTATGCTGATAGTACCCGGACCATGCTTAAGAGCATGCTGACTGCACATCACACATACTCAATTCCCTTCTCAGTACAATATATCGTTCTTCAGGAAGAGGTTTTGTGAAGATATCAGCTAGTTGGTCTGCTGTAGCCACAAATATCAGCTTGACAGCACCCTTTGCAACATTGTCTCTCAGAAAATGATGTCGAACATCAATGTGTTTTGTCCTTGAATGATTGACAGGATTTTCTGAAATATTGATTGTACTTGTGTTGTCACAAAAGATAGGAGTTTGCTTGCATTTGATTCCAAAGTCCTTCAATTGTTGTCTCATCCATAGCATTTGAGAGCAACAGCTACCAGCTGCTAAGGACTCCCCCTCAGCCGTAGATAGAGCAACTGAAGTTTGCTTCTTGCTTAACCAAGAAACTAAGATTTGACTCAAAAATGCACAAACACCACTTGTACTTTTTATATCAGTTTGACTACCTGCATAATCTGCATCACTATACCCAACAAGATCAAAAACATTTGTGATAGGATAGAATAAACCCAAAGTGATGGTTCCACTTAAATATTTAAATATTCTTTTAACAGCTTGTAAGTGAGAATCCTTTGGTTTTGCTTGAAATCTAGCACAAACACAAACACTATACATAATATCAGGTCTAGAGGCTGTAAGATAAAGTAAACTTCCAATCATACCTCTATACATTCGAATATCAACATCTTTACCATTTTCATCTGCTGTCAGCTTGCTGACAACGCTCATTGGTGTTGATTTCGCCTTGATATTCTCATATCCAAATCTTTTGAGTAGATTCTTGATATAGTTGGATTGATGCACATAAATTCCTTGTGGAGTTTGGTTAATTTGGAGTCCCAAGAAATAATTGAGTTCTCCCATCATGCTCATGTCAAACTCACTATGCATGCACTTTGAAAACCACTTACACAAAGAATCATTAGTAGATCCAAATATAATATCATCTACATATATTTGAACAACTAATATATCTTGACCTTTAAAGATACTAAACAAAGTAGGATCAATTTTACCTCTAATGAAACCATTTTTGATCAAAAATTCACTTAACCTTTCATACCATGATCGAGGTGCTTGCCTTAATCCATATAGTGCCTTCTTGAGCTTGTAGACACGGTTGGGATATTTTTCATCCTCGAATCCTGGTGGTTGCTTGACATAGACTTCTTCCTTTAGATATCCATTTAAGAATGCACTTTTGATGTCCATTTGATGTAGCTTGAACTTCTTGTAGCATGCAAATGATAAGAGCATCCTAATAGATTCCAATCTTGCAACCGGAGCATATGTTTGATCAAAATCAATTCCTTCTTGTTGATTGTATCCTTGTGCAACAAGTCTAGCTTTGTTCCGAGTGATAGTACCAAATTCATCAACTTTATTCTTGAACACCCATTTGGTTCCAACAATTGAAACATCCTTTGATGGATCTACAAGTTCCCAAACATCACATCTTTCGAATTGGTTGAGTTCTTCTTGCATTGCCATGATCCAATTTTCATCTTGTAAAGCTTCTTGAACATTCTTTGGTTCCTCTTGAGCTATAAAGGCAGCATAAGCACAAATGTTGGCTTGAGCTTTCCTTGTCTTGATTCCAGCTGATTTATCTCCAATGATCAACTGAGGAGGATGATTCTTCACTGTTCTAGTTGATTTTGGTAGATTATGTTGAGCTATGACCTCTTCATTCCTTGCAGTCTGCCTAGGAGGAGTCTCATCAACAACATTTTGGCTTGCTGATGAAGTTTGACCTCTGGATTCATCCAATGTGAGCTTAGACATCTTATCCAAAGTTTCTTCAAGAGATGGAGTGGATTCAGTAGCTTTATTGCCTTCTGAAGTTTTCGCAGTTGACTTGTCAGCTTGCTGATTTCCAGTTTCCTGCACTTTCAGCTTGCTGCTAGTACCTGTACCTGCACATTCTTCCTCGTCTCTTGCAAGATCATCAGTAGACTCTTGAAATGAAACATCAATAGACTCTTCAACAGTATGTTTAGCAAGATTATTCACTCTATAAGCACGACTTGTTAAAGAAAAACCCAAAAATATAGCTTCATAAGATTTAGAGTCGAATTTACCATCCCTATCAATGGTTTTGAGTACGAAGCACTTAGATCCAAAGATCTTGAAGTAGCTGAAGTTAGGCTTCTTTTTCCTTAGCAATTCATAAGGAGTCTTGTTGAGAATTGGCCTGATAAGCACTCTGTTAAGAACATAGCTTGCTGTGTTGACAGCTTCTGCCCAAAAGCTTCTTGGCAGCTTGCTCTCCTGCAGCAATGTCCTAGCTGTTTCTTTTAAGGACCTGTTCTTACGCTCTACAACTCCATTTTGCTGAGGTGTACGAGGTGCTGAGAACTCATGTGAAATTCTTCTTTCTTCACAATAAGTAATGAAGTCTTTTTGGAATTCCCCACCATGATCACTTCGAATACCTACAAGTCTTGTATCTAACTTGTTCTCAAGCAACTTGATTAGTTTCTCAAATTCACTAAAAGCACAATCTTTAGTACGCAAGAATAATACCTAAGTGAATCTAGAATAATCATCAACAATAACAAAGGCATATTGTTTACCTCCAATACTCTTATAAGCTCCGGGACCAAAAAGATCCAAGTGAAGAAGCTCTAAAAGTTTAGAAGTTGATACCATTTTCTTTGCCTTATGTGGAGTCCTTGTTTGCTTTCCCAATTGACAAGCAAAACATGTCTCCATCTTGACATACTTAAGCTTTGGTAGTCCTCGAACAAGCTTCTTTGCTGACAGCTTGCTGAGATGATCCATATGAGCATGTCCAAGCCTTCTATGCCAAATTTCTGGATTATTATCCACAGCTGCTAAACAAACACCTGCCTCCTGTTCTTCAAAGTTCAAAACATATATATTTCCTTCTCGTTTTGCAACTAGAGGAGTTTTGTTAGCACCAACAAGTATAGTACATTTATCCTTACCAAAGTTAACAAAATGATCATCATCAAATAACTGACTTATACTAAGCAAGTTATAAGTAAGACCTTTAACATATTGTACCTTGTTAATAGAAATGATACTATTACCTATAGTTCCCTTGCCAAGAATAGGAAGAGTTTTGCTATCACCAATTGTGACACGTCCACCCTTCTTCATCTTCAAGCTTAGAAATTGTGATTTGTCTCCACTCATGTGCCTAGTGCATCCACTATCCAATATCCATTGATTTGGCTTTACTTTAGACACGAGACAAACCTACAAAACAAACACAAACAACTCAACGTTTTGGTACCCAAATTTTGTTGGGTCCAGCAGTGTTAGATGATAAAACATATAGAACATTTAGATCAGATTTCTTGATCCACATTTGGACCACATTAGAACTCTTCTTCCATGTTCTGCTGGTCTTATCAGCATACTGTCCCGGAGCTGTCTTCTGTCTGTTTCTGTTGTCAGCATACTGTCTGTGAGCTGACTTCTTTCTCCAGCTTACTGATTGAGTATTCTTCATTGGACAATTATTAGCAAGATGGCCCTTCTTTCCACACTTGTGACAAGTCACCCAAGGCATGGCATAATTATATGGAATGCCATTTTTCCCTTCATATCTCAACCTTCATATCTCATTGAAGATGTGGATGTAGAAGCTGCACCAATGCCTCCTTTGTCATGAGAACCTTTAGCTTGTTTCATCATGGATTTGAGACTTCTTCTCCTTGAACAAACTTTCCCATGGCTTTCTGAAGATCTTTGACTTCTTGTTCCAATGATTTGATCTTTTCAGCTTGAATAGAAATTTCGGCTAAGCTTTGTGTTTTGCTTAACTCGAATGCCTCCAAGCTTGCATCCTTAGCTTTAAGATCTGCTCTCAGCGAGCTGAGTTCCTTCATAAGTGTATCATTCCTTCTTTGGATTTGCATGTTGTTTCCTTCAAGTTGTGAGATTTGTTCCTTGAGAGTAGCATTGATTCCACTACTTGCCTTGGCACCCTTTTCATTTAGGAAATCACCTATGACTTTCTTCAAATGAACATTTTCTTTCTCGAGCTCATAGTTCTCAATCTTTAGATCAACGAGTTCCATGATTGATAGACAACTCTTATCCTGCATGGTTAGTTCACAAGATGTTGTATCAATAGGATGTAATTCAGAATTAATAGAATGTACCTCACTATTAGTCTCTGAATCTGAATCAGTTGTCTCTATTGAGCCATCGAGACCAACAAGAGCCAAGTTAACCAACTCATCACTTGAAACATCAGAAGCTGATTCATCTTCATCATCACTCCATGTGAGAAGTGCCTTTGATTTCTTTTTGTTCTTGTAATCAGCTTGCTGTTTAGGCGGCTTAGACTTGTTTTTCATCTTGTAGCAATCCCTTTTGAAATGTCCTTTCTTGCCACATTCGAAACATGCATCATCTTTTGGATCTTTCTTTGCACCAAAAGCTTTGCCCTTTTCTCTTTTCATCTTATTCTTCTTTTCGATCATTCTTTTGATTTTTCTGGACATGAGAGCTAGATCCTCATCTGATTCTGTTTCCTCATCTGATTCCAGCCTGCTGGCAGTAGAATGCAGTGCAAGATTCTTCATTTTCTCAGTTGGTAGCTTGCTGCTTTCTGAGCTGTTAGCCTCAATTTTAGCTTCAAATTGTTCCAACTCAGCAAATATAGCTAGGTGATCCATAGTATCAATGTTGAGAGCTGACTCCAATGCTGTGACCTTGGCACCATATTCAAATGGAGCTGCATTTAGAATATTCATGTTGATTTCCGATTGAGGAATCTTTTTGCCAAGTCTTTCAAGGCTGTTAAGAGTAACTTGGAATCTAGCTTGGCTTTCACGAATGGATTCTCCCTTCTTGATAGCGAAGCTTCCAAATTCTTTCATGAGCTTTCTGAGCTTGACCTTCTTTAGACCTTGTGAGCCTTCATGATACGTCTCCAATGCATCCCAAATTTCCTTTGCTATTTTGAGAGAAGAGACCTTGTCATATTCAGCTTGATTCAGCCCATTGATCAATGTACTCCTTGCTTTTCCATTGGCAGTAACCTTTGATAGCTCGTCCACTATGAGAACATCAACGTCCTTGACTTTGCCATCTTTATCAAGATATTCATAAGGACCTCTCTGCACAACTCTTTGCATTAGGGGATCTCTGGACAGATGAGCCTCCATTTGGCCTTTCCACCAATTGTAATTGTCAGAACCCGTGAGGAGAGGAGCTCTAAAATCGGACTTTCCTTGAAAGTTATCAGCCATATCGATCGATACTATTCCTGTTACAGAAGTATTAGTACAAACACAGCTCTGATACCAATAGAAATTACACACCTAGGGGGGGGGGTGAATAGGTGTTATGGCTAATATACCCGATTTTTATAAGTTACCGAATAATTAATCTGTCAATGACAGCCTGCTGTTAAGTTTCAGAGTTAACAGTTAGCCTGCTAACAAGATAAAAGCAATGAAGAGAATATAAAGCGGTATGCTAGCAACACCAAGAATTTTAGCCAGGTTCGACCCCTAACCCTAATGGTCTACGTCCTGGTCCCCTACCAACTGGTAAGAGATTATATTATTAATCAATAATATCAACGATTACAAGATTCAATAATATAACTCCCTTTATCCCTTGTTCCTGTTATCAGCCTGCTGAAACCCCTGAACCACGAACCAAAAGCCTACCAAGACCTCTACTTCCCAAGTATATTCTTCTAGCTAACTAGTCCCCCTTGTTCCCTTGTTTCATAAGCTGGATACACATCAACAAAACATTACACCTTGAACAATACAATGTATGAGTGTAATACAACCGAAAGTATGAACTCTCAATATAGATATATACCAATATAAGTACTAGAGCTCAACAAAATATTTAGCAATGTAAAGAGTTGTATTTCAGAAAGCTTGGTGTGTTCTCCTTTTTCTTAAAACCGAAATCACACTCAAGTATTTATACATCACACTAACGGTCATAATCCAACAAATTTCCAACGATCTTGGTAACAACCTCACGTTTAAATTTGATTTGAATGATGAACGTTTGGATGACATAAATTTACTGAGTAAAAGATAATCCGTTTGAAATCAACTCAGTAAGATATTTAAATAAAATCCGTTTGAACCTAAATAGGAGTTGTTAAAAGATAAGATTTCTTTGAGAGAAAATCTCCTATTAGTTAGGAAAACGTTTTTGAATGAAAACTCTTTATAAACTGAGCTCTAATATTTATATAAGATATATACAAATATTAGAATCCTTACAAAGTCGTTTCCTATTAAATCTCCATCAAAATAGACTTTGATCTTTATCCAATTGTTTCTCTGTTCACGCTGTTAGCCTGCTGATAGCTTGTAAATATCCCTGTAAGCTTGCTGACAGTTATAATCATGCTAACATCCTGAAATACTGTTAGTTCGCATAAACAACGTTTGATAGCATGCTAACACATATCAGTTTCATGTTATTAGCTTGCTGTTAGTGTCATCATCAAAACCTTGAGAGTATCATATATCATTGGCTAGCAAGATTACAAAAAATAAATGATTATATTTTTTTATGACCCAAATATGTAGACAAATAAGAATGAGTGGCAGATATCACGGAGAGACACGTAGAAAGAATGGGGCGTGAGAAAGAGGCGTGTTCCTATGCATCGCAGGCAGTTATCATCTTGTATGTTGTTATATAATCTAGTGGTTAAGATACAGGGTACTTAGTTACTCAATTAAATGAGTTACCCACTGAGAAGCCCCTATATATATATACAGGGGATGGTTGAGTGAGGAACTCCATTATCCGAGTAACTTGGTAAGTTTTGATGCGTGTTAATGGTCACACTGTTTAGATACCTAGTCACGTGTGTGTAAATTGCTCACACAACTGCCAACATATATATGTTTTTCTATTTAAAAAAACTTATCTTTTCTATTTTATATAATTTAAGTGCATTATTTAAAATATAATGTTGACGAAGTAGAGACAATTGTTCTGCATTTAAAAAACTTACAACCTATTTTATATAATAAAACATAAAACATAAAAATTATTATAACTCAAAGAACACACAACAAAACGTAAAATATATAACAAATATAATACAGAACACATGAGAAAAATGTAAAACAAAATATTTATATAAATAAAAATACTAAACATGCTAAAAATTAAAAACAAACAATAAAAAATTACATATATAAAAATATTGAATATATGAAAAAGTACAATTAAAAATTACATGAATATATAATAAAAATATAAATTATATAATAGATAAACTACGAAACATGTGGAGAATATAAATTCAATTTAGACAAGAAAATTCAAAACATAAAAAATGTTATAAAGAAAAAAAGGTACAACATTGTGACCAAAAAATATATGTAATAAAAAAATTATATTATATAACCAAAGCTACTGGAGAAAAAATACAATTCATTATAGACAAAAAAGTACTGAACATAAAAATTGTTATAATGGAAAACGGTACAACAATGTGACAAAAAATAACATATAACAAAAAAATAAATTATATAATAAATAAACTACAGAACATGTATAGAAAAAATAAATTCAATATAGACAATAAAATACCGAACATAAAAATTTTATAAAGAAAAAAAGGTACAACAATGTGACAAAAAAGAACATGTAACAAAAGATTGAATTACATAACAAATAAGCTAGAGACAATGCGGAGAAAAAATAATTTTTAACATAGATAAGAAAATAGAGAACATAAAAAAATGTTATAAAAAAAGTACAACAGTATGATAAAACAAGATACAACAAAAAATAAATTATATAACAAATAAATTACTGAACATATGAAGAAATATTAAATTCAATAGTGACAAGAAAATACATCACATAAAAAATTATATAAAAAAAAGTAGGTTGCTTTTGATTTTTTTATAATAAATAGTATGCTTACTTTTTAATTTTTATACAGTACAGAACAAGGAGAACAATAAATAAGTACAGTCTTGCCCGTACTTCGTGGAGGAGAAGGCGCGCGCACAAACACACACACACACATATATATATATATATATGTATATACGTCTTGCGTAATTTTCACCATTTATAATTTATTTATTTTTAATATGACAAACTACAACATGCAATGTATAGAGAAATCACTAAGTCAAAACATGCTCGTCCATCCTCACGAATTAAGTGATAAGACCTCAATTTTAAAATAGGCATTCATTAATCTGTGCCATGCAAAGATTTTGCAATTCTTCTCTATCAATTCACACTACGATCATTATTAACCTCAAATGTGATCTTTTCAAATCAAGCAAAACAATATCGAAAACCTGTACTTTTTTATAAAAAAAAGAATACTCGATTGAGTCATGGTAACAGACAATGGAACCCAGTTCAATAATGCTAAATTCAAAAGTTATTGTGAAGATTACTCGATTGAGCTACGCTTTACCTCAGTTGCCCATCTTCAAGCTAATGGACAGGCTGAGGTGGCTAACAGGATAATCCTCGACGGATTAAAAAAGAGAGTTGAAAAAGCCCACGGATCATGGGCTGACGAGTTACTCCCTATACTTTGGGCGTATCGGACAACTTGCAAAGTTTCCACTGGAGCGACCCCTTTTCAGTTAGATTACGGAGCCGAGGCAGTAGTGCCACTTGAAATCATGCACACTTCCTCCAGGGTCCAGCAGTATGAGCTAGAAGCCAATGAAGAAGGTATGAGACTTGCCCTTGATATGATTGATGAAATCCGTGATGAAGCTCATGCTAAGATTATGGAAAACCAGAAGCAAGCTTCTTACTACAACCTACGGGTTAAAGAACGATAATTTCGAGAAGGAGATCTGGTACTCAGAAAGATTGAGGCTTCTGGGGTAGGCCCCAAAGGCAAGATGACTCCCCATTGAGAAGGCCCCTATCAAGTTAAGACTGTTACAAGCCATGGCTCATACAAGTCTCCAAACCCTCGAAGGAATTGAAGTTCCCAGAAGTTGGCATGCGACCAACTTGAAAGTATATTATATTTGATATCTATTCTAGTAGGAGTTAGTAGTTGTCCCAAAAATAAGGTCATGTTGACCGCTGCCATGTAGTTGATTTCGAAAATAGTTTATCTCTTTTACTATGATATTAATAAAAGTCCCGAGGATTCTCCACCCTGACCTTCTCAAGTGTTATTGACTGTTATTTTTTTGAAGAATAATCCCCAAAATCCTGAGTATGGATAAAATCTTGAAGCTAAGAAAGAAAAATACAAAGTAAAAGCTAAGAACGTGACGAGTAGAAGTCATCAAACCCGGAAGGGTCAACACAATCATTAGAAAATAAATTGGAAATCCTAGGTTATGGATTTATAAGCAAAGGCAAAGGTAAAAATCCTAAGTAAAAATTACGCTGGGTTGATTTCAACTCATGAGTTCGTCTATGATCCTTTCCCAACAAGATTTGGAGGTCTCGGGAAAAGAGGCATTGTACTCCGCGGGCAGGAGGTCTTCAAATTCACGGGACTTTTTGAAGTCCTCGATCGCTTCTGCCCTAGTCCGCGCCAACTCCGCCTCCAGGGTGCGGACCTTCTCCTGTTCAACCACGAGCTCGGCCTCCACCCTCTGGAACTGCTCGAAGTTGGCAGTCGAAGCCTCAAAATAACGATCGCGGTCGCGTTCCGCGATCGTTTTCTCAGCCCTGACCGCCTTTAGATTATGGACGGCGTCCTGGAGGTAGGTATTCACCTGCAGAATAAAACGCGATTAAAAAGAGAAAAAAATCTATAAGTAAAGAAACTCAGAAATAAGACAAAAAAAATGTGTGTTAAAGGATCGGGCTTATCGTAGCCACGGCTCGATTATCGTAGCCACGGCCCGGTCCCTTGGGGTAATCACGTTCCGGGACCACTCTGCGGCGGCCCGGGGAATCCCCCACTATCCTATCCTTCTTGAGAAGGCCCCACTCCACAACGTAAGGGCTGGGATCTTCGTCCACGGCCACTAGTCGTGGAGTCAAGAAGGCCGGAACCTTCTCGATAAAAGGGGACTTCCCCTCCTTTCGCGGCCGTTTCTCGCGAGGGACCTTTGTTACCACCGCCTTGGACGCAGCGGCTTCTGGCTTCTTGAAAATGCTTCCAAGGGCGGCTTGGGCTGCGAGACAAATGTGAAAAGAAAGGATAAGTACAGTGATCTACAAACACAATGAAATAAAAAAAATAGAGAGAGGTCACTATGGGCTTACCCTCAGGGCCCAAATTACTGAGCCCATGCTCTTGGAGCGAGGCCTCAGATATGAGCAATGAATTGTGTTGGAGGCGATCTTCAGTCAAGATCTTAATGGCCGTCCTTTCTTCGACCGCCAGTTTAAGGGACCTCATGGCCCCATCCTCGGCCCGACTAAAACTGGAATAAAAGTAGTCAGCCCAATCGCCCCCCTCCATGTATAAATAAAAACATTATCCCTTCCAACGAAGGAGGGAATCAGGGGCTTAATCAGAAATGAAGATTCTGCGGTCCAAAGTCCTATATTGGATATTGGCCCAGCCTTTATCATTTGGCACATTTACAAATTTCAAAAGGTATCTAAAAACGGTTGCACTGGGCTCTAGGTTATGCTTCTTACAATGGACTAAAAAGTAGTATATAAACCTCCAACCATTGGGCTGAAGTTGGGTTGGACAAACCCGGGCCTCAGCTAGCAATCTATAGACGAACATAGGAGGAGCCTGAAGCCCGCATAAAACATTTTCTTATAAACTCTAAGGGCCCCGGGCTTTGGGTAACAAGCCCGGTCATTTGGGCCCGGAGCCACGGCCCTATATGGGTGCTCTATGCCAAAGAGTTTAGCATAATATCGACATCTTTTTGCTTATACTTAGATGGATAATTATATGGATCAAGATGAAGAAGGTTGGGAAATGACTGGCCAAATTCACTAAGTAAATCTCCTAAAGAAGTAACGCTATCATGGACGAGGGATTTTTTACCTCGACTAGCACGAGAACGAGCCACGGGTGGCTGAGATAGCTGAGATTGCTGCGATCATGAAGAGTCCGCCATTAGAGTGCTTGAAGAGAAGGATGGAAACCTAGAAAACTGATGAAGAGGATGAAGATTTAACGGAAACTGGGCTGAGGCTTGAATATCAACCTAAAATCTGGAAAAAAACTTTGAATGTCGGCCGAAAACTGGAGAAATCTTGAAAATCACCGTGAGACTCGCCGAAAAACTAAAGAAAACTAAAGAGAACTAGAGAGTGTTTGAGAGTGCTTGGGCTCGTTAACTTGCGAAATGTTTTGGATGAAATGAGAAATGAGACTCTCATTCACTAGATTTATAGAAAGTAGGAACCGGTTGCCCTTCCGGTAAACTCTAGGTTTCATAGCCTACAGCCGGTGAAATGGGCTTTGGGCCTGTTGAAAAGCCTTTTCATAGGCTGGAAGCCCACGGATTTGAAAAGTCGAACACTTTCTAGAGAGATATCGAGAATTCTAAAAGGCATACGAAAAAATTAAAGGAAAAATATGATTTATAGGCCTGACAGCATAGACTAAGGCCCACAACCTATGACAATATGTATCTCCAAGTAAAGAATCATGTCTCCTTGTCGTCTCTAAGCACGCCAAGGGGACACCACTAAATGAGAGCCTTATAAAGGCCCACGATGAAACCACGCCCAGGAAACACATCCTAGAGACGTGGCGACAAACAATGTCTCCATGGCGTTGTTAAGCACGCCAAGGGGACAACACACAATTAAAGCCATGGTTAGGCCAACAATTGAGCCACGCCCAGGAAACACATCCTGAGGGCGTGGTGAAGAACAATGTCTCCTTGACGTTGTTAAGCACGCCAAGGGGACATCACACAATTGGAGCTTTGGTCTGACCTACAACCAAACCATACCCAGGAGGCACATATTGTGGGCGTGGTAAAGGACAATGTCTCCTTGGCATTGTTAAGCATGCTAAGGAGACACCATAAGAACAAAGCCTTAAGAAGGCCCTTACCCAAACACGCCTAGGAAGTAATTCTTGTAGGCGTTGTGAGAAACATGTCTCCTTGGCGTCTGTAGCAACGCCAAGGGCACATGGCACAATCGACAGCTATGCCACATACCATGCCTAGGAGATATGTCTCCTAGGCGTTGCACAAAATATGTCTCCTAGGCGTTGCTAAGCACGCCCAGGGAACATCACCACCTTGATAGGATAGGCATGCCTAGGCAGCATGTCTCCTAGGCGTCGCCAATATCAATGTCTCCTTGGCGTTTGTTGCAATGCAAAGGAAGATAGACATAGAATGAGACTACCAACCACGCCCAGGAAGCATGACTCCAGGGCGTGGCTATCTAAGTAGCTCCTTTGGCGTTGCTATACACGCCAAGGAAGCACGTCCACTTGAAGGGCAATTTTCAATTAAGGAATTATTAAATTCAATATAAAAATACTATAAAATTCCCAACAATTTGGAAAATCCTGAAAATTGAGATTTAATTTCAAAAATATTTTGAAAATTATTTCAAGGACAAAAAATTCTAGAAAATTGGAATTAAATCACAAAAATTCCAAAAAAATAGAATTAAGCCTCGGAAAAATACGAAAATGCTGTCGTAATGAGAAATTTGACAAAATACACGATGTACGATACGAAGGTCACGGAAAGTATTCGATAAAGCTCGGATAGACGTATGAAAACCTCTATAAACTTTCGATAAATTACCACGAAATTTGTCGAAAGTTGGGGGGCAAATGATAGGATTAATCAGATATTACTGCCCGATCCAATAAAGGCCCGAACAACCAGTTTAACTATATATATGACGTCCAGTTCTGGCCCAGTAACGGTCCAAACCAAATACATATAAAGGCCCCGTTACGAAATTAAGTCCTGCGATACGACTAACTCTCTTGGATAAACGTCCGAGAATCCGAGATGAACATTAACACCCAAAGATAAGAGTTTTGTATTATCTATTGCTCCGAAGCATACTTCGATAACAAGTATGATACGTGGAATCATACTTCCACCCGACTTCTGATTCCGAAGCGCCTATAAAAAGGGCTCTACCCCTCACAACTAGAACTACGTTTTGGACTTGATTCTTCTCCAAGCAGAAGATGCGTAGGCATCTCGTACTGAGACCAGTCCAAAGCACGAATCGCCCACACCGCTCGTTTTTAGATCCACAACAATAACCATTAAATAGAAACCTAATTTAAAATAAATTAGATATCAAAAAATTGAATTATTAAAAATAATATAATGTACAAGTTGTATAAACGAAAACTAGTGTTGACCGTTGTATCTAATTATTAAAATTAGTAGTCTAAATTACTAATCAAAAAGATTAATATTCATATTACATATTTTTTATTAATTTTATTTTAAATAAATTATTAATTACTTTATCATTAAGACTAATATAACATTTTTTTTAATTTTGCTAAGATAATATTCTTTTTCAAACAATACATACATACATATACAATGTGCCCCTCAAAATTATGTGCCCTGTACCGTCGAACACCTCGCACACCCTGAGGCACGACCCTGGTTACAAATTAATAAAATTATTTTATAAATCCATCAATACTTGTTTGTCTCTAGAAACTAAAAAAGGCAGCCAAAATTGAATATGCTATCCATGACCTTGATATACTGATTTGGCATAATATTAAATCCATTGATTAGGTGAAGCAGAAACTTGCAAACCTGAAGCGAAAATAGTAATCAAACTTATCAGATTGACAATACTGTTATTTAGACAATGCAAACAATAAGTTAGATTGTAGAAGGGGGTTTGAATACAATTCACAAAAATTTTAACAAATTCTTGCTTAACATATTATATTCAAACTACAAGAGAACATTAAAACTAAAACAAAAATTTAAAGAACAAGGATCTTAAAAATTTCAGGTAGATTGTTTGATCCACCTGAGAGATTTTTATATTAAGAACCTTCCAAGTAAAAATACTTGGCTGCTTACAAAAGAATGAAGAGCAGAAGCTTACAATTTCTTGCTTACTATCTCCACTGCTTTGCTCTTCAGTTCTTGGTGTTTGGATACTTTTAAATATATATTTCAAAGTGAATATATACTACTACAAACAAAACTAGTCTGTAAAAGTATTTTCCTACTCAATTTCTAGCTATTACAAATATAGAATTTCTGGGACTTGATACAACATTTGGCAGCTTGAAATTCTTGTTGCTTTGCAAGAAATGGTAGGCTTCGAGGTTCTCAATATTTGACTAAACTGCTTTTGGTTTAGCTTCCAAAACTGGTGCAGCATCTGTCACATCAACCCATGTGCTCTTTGTCTTTTACTTGACCTGTAGCTGTCAATTGCTAACTATCAATTGCTAATATTATCGATTGATAATATTCTTGAACTATCAATTGATATGTATTCTGAATTAGTGATTGATGCCTTCCCGGAATTATCGATTGATGGTGTTGATGTAGCGATTGATAAGCTCTCTCAATTAGCCATTGATACTTCATGACTAGCGATCGATCTTCACTTCACTTGGATAGATTACATGACTTCACATATTTATAATTATGTCACCCTATCCATACATCCATTGATAGATCAACTGCTAATCTAAAAGTATTCATAACAATACATCAATTGCTAAGATGCTCCAGCTTTGTTACAGTACCTCATCATCCGTTGATGGGTTAATCTGATCAATTGATATTGCCTTAGCATGCTATCAATTGATCAGCTACATGCAATTTTATTCCAAGTGAAAATAAAATACTTTGTATCATCAAGCATCACATATTCCTAACAATCTCCCCCTATTTATATCTGTAGGAATTTCACATATAAATTTGACGTGCTTGATGATTACAAAACACACAATAAAGAAAACAGATATCTTTGAATTAAGAAGAGAATTAAATTACTGAAGGATTAGAGTTTTACAAAGATTGGATTTTTGCTCCTCTAGACTGAGCAGATGTTCATGATTGGTTTTTCTTTTGTCTGGCCAGTTTCTTGTTTATCTCCCTTTGTAAGTCTTCAATGAATTTGGCTTCTTCTGTGATCTTGGTATCTAGCTTTTTCTGCATAGCCCTCAAGATATCCACATCTGCATTTCTAGCAAGATCCTTCAGCCTAAAGAATCTCTTAATGCCTTGATCCTCTCTGAAGGTCATTAATCTTGAGGGTTGATTGTGAATGCAGCTGCCAGTATCAGGAAGAGACAACCTTAAAGGAAAATCAGAAGCTTCATTCCATTTCTTTCTTATATCTTCAATCTTTTTGAGAATTTCACTTCTGATTCCTAGAGCAAATGATGTCCTGTTGTCTAGCTTCATGTACACAGATTTCAGAGTGTTGTAGTCTTGATCCAAGATCCTTTCAAGTGGCCATGCAATCTTTGTTTGGGCAGTGTAGTGGAACTCCAGCCTTTATGGATATCTTTTAGTCCTTGTCAAGGCCTTTACATATTTTAATTCATCTAGGAACAACTCAATTGGAGGCTGTTCACTAATATGAAATGCATAAGCATAAGTAGATTTGGGCACCTTGACAATTTCTGGCACAGGAGGAACTACCACTTCTCTTGTTGGATATTTGACCTGAACAGGTCCAACTGGATCATGCCTTTTTGGATTTCCACTTTTCTTCTTGATGTTTTTAGGCATGTGTTTGGTATTCCTTCCAGTTCTATTTCTTTTTGGCCTCAAAGAATCTGCCAGTTCATCTTCTTTTGTCACAAATATTTTTGGAAAGTTCATAGATGAGAGATCAAATTCTACTGGCCCTTCTTTGAGTTCTTCTGGATTGAAGAGAATTTCAGGTTGAGCTTTAGAGGTAGGAGGAGGTGGATTTTGTTCTTGAACTTTGACAGCATCATCTTGAGGATCCACAATCAAGTTTGACATTATGTTTTTCACACCAGCCCTAGTCTTCTTCTTTGGCTTCTTCTTCTTTTTCTCCAGGTTTTTCCTGGCTTCATCCAAAATTTGTTGCTGAATAGCAATGTTGGATTCATCATCGTCCAGACCAAATAGCTCCTCATCAAGTTCTTTTTGGAACTGAGCAACAATTCTTTCAATATTTTCATCATCATTTACAGAGGGGATTCTGATTCTTTTCTGTTCTTCTTTGGCCTTAGCATACAAGGGGTGTCCAGGAGGCACACAGATAGTTTCATTGTTCCTTGTAATGTAGGTAAACTCAGATCTCCAAAAGAGTCTTGATCTAGTTTGCCAACAATTAGCTTTGACTTTACAGGCTTCCCTTCTACAAGATCTTTTGCTTCTTGCTCAGCTCTCTCCTTCTCAGCTTTTTCTCTTTCTTTCTTTTCTTCCTCAGTTTCATCCCACTTCTTGACAAATTTACCCATGTGGATGGCAAGACCAAGCAATTTTTATTTGTCAGATTTTGGCATGGGGAAATCTTCAACAAACCTGTTCTTGCCATGTGGCTTCTGTGGAGATGGAGAGTGAATTATACAAGGCCAGAATTCATTAACTGAAGAAGGCTCACCTTGACATCTGATGCTCTTGACTTGAATAGTCTTTATCTTCTTCTTTGGTGGCTGTTTCTTCTTTTTAGCTGGAGTGGCCTTTGATTTTGGGACTAGAGCAAGTTGCTACCCTTTTGTTGGTGGCTCCCCCTCAGTTGTAGGCACTTGTTCTGTAGAGACTGGAGGATGAATTGTAGAGTTTGCAGGATTGATTGATGATGAGATACTTGTGTTGACTGCAGTAGAGGTAGCAAGTGCAGTTGTAGATGGAGTAGAAGTTTGAGCATTTGCAGTAGGAGTAACAGTTGTGGTTGTGGAAGTTAGAGCATTTGAGCTTCTTGTAGACTTCTCCCCCTTTTTGTGATCATCAAGCAAATCAGGGATGGAAATTTTCTGAGCTTGTAGGAGAGTGAGAAGTAACTTCTGTTGATTATTTTGATTAATAAGCATTTGATTGAGCTGACGTTCAACATCAGAAAATCTCTTGTCTAGAGCATCAATGGAGGCAGATATGGGGGATTCTTGATGAAGTCTAGATCTGATCTTGGCCATGGTGTCATAAGAAATTCTGGCCTCTAGATTCTTCTTGTTATCATCCTTGACATCAGAAACACCATTGTGAAGATCAGAAATCTCTTGTCTGAGTTGAGTAAGATGAGATTTGTGAAGCCTCAAGTTGTCTTTCACAAACATAGAGAGAGTTTTCTTGATGGGATCTTCATCTGCTTCCCACTCCATAGCTCTCTTGTACAGCCTTAAGATTTTCATCTTTGTGTCAACCAAAGTTGAAATTTTGGCTGAACACCCAATCTGGCATCTCTGAAGGACTAGCTACTTCATCCTTTTCATCATCATCCTCATCATCAAGGGGGTTATCATACTTTGAGTCACCCTGAGTGGAGAGCATGCCCTTAGGAACAGCAGCATGTGCAAGTTGTGCTCTTTCCAATGCTTCAGATGTGTGAAGCAACCCCAAAGTCTCCTCTGCTTGGACATTGGATTGACCAGCCATAACTTGATAGGCTGGTATAAAGTGTGCAAATTGAGAAGCATCGAAGTGGTCCACAGCAAGTTCCATCCTTATGTGTCCAGTACCTGCAATTCTCTCATGATCTCTCTTTTCTTGCATCAGGGTTTCACCCTGGCTCACCACACACTCACCTTCACCTTCTAAGGTGGTCCCACAAACTCTCTTTTTGCCTGGGAGGTAGAAATTCCCAGCCCCTCACTCTCATGCTCTCCTTTTGCCTGCTCAGAAGGCAGCCTCTCCTCTAACTCAACATCTCTCAAACCTAAAAGTGCAGTAACAATGATTAGTTCCTCACTAGCAGCTCTTGTGATAGCAAGATGATCCAATTGAATGTCAAATGCTAGTGGAATCTCTTATATCAATGGATGAGAAATAACCATTGATGCTATGTTGTCACTCATCAATGGCTGACTGTTGTTAAGCACATCCGTTGACAAAACTGCACTTATCGATCGATGAGGGATATCGATCGATGATGTAGGAAGATTAGCAGTTGATGTGTTTGTAGCGACAACTAGAGAATCTGTGAAGAGTGATGGCCTTGGTATTTCCACAAATTCACTAGTTCTCTTGGTAATGATAGACTGATGACCCAACAAATCTTGTGAAAGATGATCATCAGTTTCAGAAATTGGCTTCTCCAAGTGCAGAGTTAGAGAATTTGGGGTGGGGAAGTTGTATAGTAAATCAACTTCCTCCATATGGAGATCTGAGCTTGGAAAGAGTGTTTCAAATTGAAGGGGCTGTGACTCCACATTTGCTAGAGCCACATCAAACTGAATTTGAGAAGTATTTTGTACTATCATAAAATCTGTTATTTTGGACTGTACTGTAGTGTGTGCACCAAGTGCCCTGTTCTTGGTTCTTCTAGAGAAGGTTTTGGGTGGTCTTTGGTCTGTGTCCCTTCCCTTTTTGTTCTGTGCTCTTGGAGGAGAGCTATTTTCAATAGTGGCATCTTTTTGGGAAGATGTCACCAGAGATGTGTGTATATCCATATTAATCACCACATCTTCTTGGGAAGATGTGGGATGGCTTGGCTGGTTAGCACTCACCTCTCCCTCCTTGTTTTGGGGGCTTCTTTGATGTTCATCCCTCCCCCTCACCACTAACCTCCTTCACACTCCCCACAGATTGCGAAGTACTTATTACAACTGGTGCCTTTTGAGAGACACCAGAGGTGAGTTTCTTAGACTTGGATTTTGTTAATTTCTTTGGTTTGGCAGCTTGGGTAGGAAGTTGGAAGTGTTCAACTTCCATTGCCGCACTAGAAGTAGAAGAAACTTGAGGGTTGGAAGAAGTAACAGGAATAGAGGATACCTGCACGAGTGATGGTAATGACAAGGGTACTTGGTCATTTGCAAGAATCCTCATCAGATCACCACACACTCATTTGCTTTGCACCCAGCAATCTAGCTTGTTGTCTGGATGTGCAATTACTAAGTTCTTGATAAGATGATTAGCATTAATCATCAAAAACCTAGCAAAATAGATATTCTTGGGCCGTCCTTCATGAGGACCCAACTTAGCAACAATTTCAAATAAAACCAATTCACCAATATTAAAGTAATCATCAGTTAATAACATGTGAAATATGATTTGCATAGACATGGTAAAGGCATCATAGTTAGACACTTTACCAAAGAAAACTTTAATAAAAGAATCACACAGAAAACTCCACTCCTTGCGCATATGGCGCCTAAGAATCTGTCCTAAGTTAGACAAATCACCATTATAGTGTATATCCCTACGCATACTAAGGATTTTACTATCGTTAGGCACCCTATCAGTTGAGTTCCTAGGCAAATTAAGAGCAGCCCTAACAACTTCACCATTAATAACATAATCCTCATTATTAATCCTAACAGTTAAAGTTTTAGAGTCAGAGTTGTACCTAGCAGAAGTCCACATCTGCTCAACAATCTCACAGTAGATTGTTGGAGCATGAAGCATAGCGTAGGAGCACTTACATTCCTTGATGTAATCCATCATGGTGTGAAAGGCTTCGGTCTTTTTCGCCTCTTTATCCACATATGCAACGTGGTTGTTCTGCTTGTAAATGAACCCAGTAGAACTAGTGATTTTGACTACAGGCGCCATTGATGAGAAAGCTTGAAGAGAGATTAGGGCTCGAGAGAGTTTTGTAGAAAAGAGAGAGAGAGAGTTAAGATTTTGAAAATGCAGATGAGAAATGAAATAAATTAAAGGCAAACTATTTATACTCTCAGTAAAAATAAATGAAGTAACCGTTCAAAAAGTAGCCAAGCGTCATCAATTGATATACATATACATATGTATGTATATATCGATCGATAAATTATTGGATATTGGCAATTGAAATTTTAATATATCAATGGCTAAGAAGAGAGAAAGAAAATAGCCATCGATGTATCAAGGTTACTCTCATTTATTTAGTGATATGTAACACATTATCAATTGCTAAAATAGCGATCGATAGTGGCTATTTTGACTTAGACAAAATTGAATTCCATTTGTCACATATCACATGCTGCATAAAAATATAAATGATTAACTAGAGAAATTTAACATACCAAGTTCACTTACTAATCTTGAGAATATGGATTCATCAAGTGGTTTGGTAAAAATATCTGCTAGTTGTTTTTCACTGGGAAGAAAATGGAGCTCAACTGTTCCATTCATCACATGTTCCCTAATGAAATGATACCTAATGTCTATGTGCTTTGTTCTTGAGTGTTGCATTGGATTCTCAGTTATGGCAATAGCACTTGTATTGTCACTAAAAATAGGAATTTTGGAGACTTTTAAACCACAATCCACCAGTTGATTTCTCATCCATAAGATCTGTGCACAAAAACTTCCAGCTGCAATATATTCAGCTTTTGCAGTTGATGTAGAAACTGAATTTTTCTTTTTGCTGAACCAAGAAACCAGCTTATTTCCTAGAAATTGACAGGTGCTTGTTGTACTTTTTCTATCAATTCTACACCCTGCATAATCAGCATCTGAAAAACCAATTAAATCAAAGCCAGAATCTCTAGGATACCAAATACCAAGATTTAGGGTACCCTTGAGATATCTGAAAATCTTTTTAATTGCTATCAAATGAGATTCCCTAGGATCAGCTTGGAATCTAGCACAAAGACAAGTGGCAAACATTATATCAGGTCTACTTGTTGTTAAATACAAAAGTGAGCCAACCATGCCTCTATAACTTGAAATTTCCACTTTCTTTTCCTTAGTATTCAATTCAAGTTTAGTGGCAGTGGCCATGAGAGTTTTAGCAGTGGAGCAATTTACTAGATCAAACTTTTTCAATAAGTCATAGACATATTTAGTTTGACTGATAAATATGCCATCACTAACTTGTTTGACTTGCAAACCAAGAAAGTATGTTAATTCTCCCATCATGCTTATTTCATATTTACTTTGCATAAGCTTGGCAAACTTTCTGCAAAGTTTCTCCTGTGTACAACCAAATATTATGTCATCCACATAAATTTGAACAAGTATACTACAGCCATTAACATTTCTATAAAATAGAGTTTTATCTAAAGTACCTCTTGTGAAGTGATTCTCAAGAAAAAACTGTGATAAAGTGTCATACCAGGCTCTAGGTGCTTGCTTCAGTCCATAGAGAGCTTTCAAGAGAAGATATACAAATTCTGGAAAATTTGGATCTTCAAAACCAGGTGGCTGACAGACATAGACTTCTTCCTCTAGCTCACAATTTAGAAAGGCACTCTTGACATCCATCTGATAGACTTTGAAATTGGCATGAGCAGCATAAGCAAGAAAAATTGTGATTGCTTCAAGTTTGGCTACTGGAGCAAATGTCTCATCATAATCTATTCCTTCTTCTTGAGAGTATCCTTTAGCAACCAGTCTTGCTTTGTTCCTTGTTACCACACCATTTTCATCCATCTTATTTCTGAATACCCATTGTGTACCAACAATAGCTCTGTCTATTGGTTTAGGTACCAGCTTCCATACTTTACTTCTTTCAAACTGTTTTAGCTCCTCTTGCATAGCTAGAATCCAGTCTGGATCAAGAAGAGCTTCTTCAACCTTTTAGGCTCTTCCTGTGATAGAAATCTACTATACAGAGATTCAACCATGGTTGCGCTTCTTCTTTTGACACCTGCAGCTGCATCTCCAATAATGAGCTCAAAAGGGTGATCCCTTGTCCATTTTCTCTGGGGAGGTAGATTTGATCTGGATGAATTGGCTTCATTTGTGAAGTCATGTTCATTTTGAGAAGCTCCCCCTAAGTGAGTGGACCTTGAGCTACTAGCCATTGATGGACTAGCAGTTGATGGAACATTAGCCGTTGATGATGATTGAGGTACATCAACTGCTGTCCTAGCAGTTGATGCATTATTAGCAATTGATGGAGAAATTCCACCAATATTTATATTTTCAGCATAATCATCATCATCACTTTCCAGCTCTACCACACCTTCAGTCTCATTTCAAATTGAAGAACATCATGAAATCCTTCATCATCCAGGCCTTGAATTTTCTTGTCATCAAACATCACATGAACAGATTCCATAAAAATGTTTAATCTTAGATTGTAAACTCTATAGGCTTTTCCAGCTGCATATCCAACAAAAATCCCTTCATCTGCCTTTCCTTCAAATTTGCCAAGGTTTTCACCTTGATTTCTCAATACAAAACACTTGCATCCAAAGACATGTAGAAAGTTTAAGGTTGGCTTTTTTCCTTTAAACAATTGATAGGGTGTCATTCCTTGTGCTTGATTTATCAGAGAGATATTTTGAGGGTAACATGCTGTGTTAACAGCTTCAGCCCAAAAGTATGTTGGTAATTTTGATTCTTCAAGCATTGTTCTAGCAGCTTCAATAAGAGTTCTGTTCTTTCTTTCAACAACACCATTTTGTTGAGGGGTTCTTGTAGCAGAGAATTCATGGTGAATTCCTTTTTCTTCACAGAAGTCTTTCATTGTGGAATTCATGAACTCAGTTCCATTGTCACTTCTGATCCTTGATACTTTCTTAATTGGATCAATGTTGTCAACTATCTTAATGTGATTGATGATGATTTCACTTGCTTCATCCTTGGCATGAAGAAAATAAGTCCAAGTAAATCTTGTAAAATCATCCACAATCACAAGACAGTATTTCTTGTTTGAAATGGACATGATATTGACTGTCCAAACAAGTCCATATGTAGAAGCTGTAGAGGTCTATCAATTGAGGATTTTAATTTGCTTTTGAAAGAGGACTTTCTTTGCTTTCCAATTTGACAAGCATCACAGAGACCATCTTTGGAAAATTCCAACTTTGGCAGTCCTCTAACAAGATCTTTTCTCACAAGATCATTTATGGTCTTGAAATTCAAATGGGACAATTTCTTGTGCCATAGCCAACTATCATCCAAACTTGCTCTGCTGAACAATCAAGTGAGAGAATCTGCACTAGTAGAGTTGAAGTCAGCTATGTAGACATTTCCCTTCCTATTAAAACCACTTTGTTATCTTTCTTGTCAAAGATAACACAGGCTTCTGTTGAGAACCAAACTTGATGTCCTCTGTCACATAGTTGACTGATGCTAAGCAAATTATGCTTAACACCTTTAACTAGTGCAACATTGTCATAGATGACATTCCCTTTAAAAATCAAGCCATATCCCAGAGTAAATCCTTTGTTGTCATCTCCAAAGGTGATACTTGGGCCAGCTCTTTCCTCAAACTTGCTGAGCAGGGTAGAATCTCCAGTCATGTGCCTTGAACATCCACTATCAAGGTACCAAAGATTCTTTCTTCCTCCCTGCATAGTTCAAAAACATTTTAAGTTGACTTTGGTACCCAAGCTATCTTGGGTCCAGATTTGTTAGAAACCACCTTTGGTTTAGAAGCATTACTTTCCTTGGATTTAGAAGGTTTAGAAACAACTTCATCCTAAGAATTAAGCTTCTTAACTTTAGGTATCACAACAGAATTAGAAGAACTAACATTGGTAGAGTTCCCAGAAATTTGATTGATAAAAGCATGATTCATGTTATCATAATGAATAGGCATAGCAGGCATGTTAAATGCACCAAAGTAAGGATTAGGCATGAATTGCCTAATGAATTGGGGCATTTGGGAACATAGGCATATAAGGCAAGTGGGCATTCATCATAGGATTAGGCATACAATGATCAGTTACAACATTTTTGCAGTTAATAGCAAGATGATTAACACTACCACATTTAGAGCAAGTTTTTCTAATGGCATTTTTGTCAGGAGTGTAATCATTCTTTTTATTGATCCTAACTTTTCCATTCCTAGAGTTCTTCTTCTTTCCTTTTCCAGCCTCCATTCTTTCTCCACTGTGACCAATCCCTTCTTTCAGTTTTCTTGAAACTACCAGATTCCTTCACAAAGTTCTTATTGATGGGCCCATATTTCTTATCTAGCTTTTTGAGTTTTTCTTCATCAACTGCTGTTTGATTCTTCGATGGATGGCTTTCATCCTTTGATGGAGTATTTGTCAATGGATTATCACTATCCACTAAGAGATCAGAGTCATCTAACAACTTTTTGTTCTTCTTCCTGGAATTCTTACAAGAATCTTCAAGAACTTGTGTGGAACACATATTCTTAAGAACGTTCCTAGAATCTTTCCACTTAGCTATTATCTCTTGTTCCCTTTCCAATTGCTTTTTGAGAATTTCTTCTCTTTTCAGAACAGCCAACAAATCATCCTTAGCAAGCTCAGAAGACTTTGAATTTATCCAGTTGGATTAATTCAGTCTCAAGCTTTCCATTTCTTTCAGCAAGCAAATCATTAGTCCCTTTAATTCTAACATTTTCTTTTGTTAGGGATTTAAGAGAGACTCTAAGATTATTAATTTCATTAGACATGTCATCAATGATTTGTTTGCACTCAGATTTAGTAAGATCAGATGTGTTGGAGGTTTTTACCTGTCCACTGCTGGTGGTGGAAGAATCAACTTCATCTCTAATTTCCATTAAGGTTAGATTGACACGCTCCTCATTGTCAGAGTCACCTTCATCAGCAGCCCAGTCACCATCCTCAGTTATGAATGCCTTTTCCTTGTTCAGCTTGAGTAGATCAAAATATTTTCTTCTGTAATCTACATTTTCAGAAGAAGATCCTTTCTTCTCAGCAGCAGGTCTTCTGCACTCATTAGATAAATGCCCAGGTAGACCACAATTAAAGCATTTGAACTTTGATCTATCAACCATACCAGATGGTTTGGATTGATTCCCTCTGTTGAATGGTCTAGAGTTTGCAGCATTTCTTTTGAATTTGAGTTTAGAGAATTTTCTAGCAAGAAAGGCTAAATGCTCATCAAGATCATCTAGCTCATCTTGGGCCGAGGATTCCTTATTTTCTTCAATGATTTTTCCTTTATTCTTTCCAGCTTCATTCTTACCTTCACCAGTGTTGTTGCTTGAGTTTTTAACCACAGACTTTAATGTCTTCTCCCCTTCTTCTTCTTTCTCAGCTTCAAGAGCCACAGTTTTCTCCTTTTTGGAGTTCTTTTCCAGTTCTTCATCTTGCTGTATTTCAAGCTCATAAGTTTTAAGAATACCATAAAGTTTATCAAGAGAGTATTTATTAAAATTTTGAGCTTGTCTTAGAGCAACAGTCATGGGTTTCCAATCTCTAGGCAAGGCTCTTAAAAATTTGAGATTAGATTCCTTGACCATATAGACTCTACCATACATTTCAATCCATCTAACAGTTTTTGAAATCTGTTAAATAGATCATTTAGAGATTCTCCAGATTTGGAGTGAAAGCTTTCATACTGTTGAACAAACAGCTGCATTTTGTTTTCCCTAACTTAATCAGTGCCTTCACATAGAGTCTGAATAGTGTCCCATACTTCTTTTGCAGTAGGACAGTTGATAACACTGTCAAACATGTCATCATCAATACCATTAAACAAAATGTTCATGGCCTTGTTATCCTTATACACCTCTTTCTCATCTTCTTCAGTAAACTCAGAGGGATTTGTAGGCACTTCAACATCTTCAGCTTCACTTCCATCAAGTCTCAGGGCAGTGTTTATTTTGACTGGAACATGTGGTCCTTTCTCAATACAGTTGATATAGCTAGGATCTAAGGAGAGAAGATGCATCCTCATTTTTACTTTCCAGTGAAAGTAGTGTTCTTTGACCAGCATTGGAATCTTGACTCCTTCATCTCTTCTTCCCATTGTTGATTGTCTTTAGGATCTTGAACTTCTTGTATGTTAGAAGCCTGGCTCTGATACCAATTGTTATTTAGACAATGCAAACAATAAGTTAGATTGTAGAAGGGGGGTTGAATACAATCTACAAAAACTTTAACAAATTCTTGCTTTACAGATTATATTCAAACTACAAGTGAACATTAAAACTAAAACAGAAATTTAAAGAACAAGGATCTTAAAAATTTCAGGTGGATTGTTTGATCCACCTGAGTGATTTTTATATTAAGAACATTCTAAGTAAAAATACTTGGCTGCTTACAAAAGAATGAAGAGCAGAAGCTTACAATTTCTTGCTTACTATTTCTACTGCTTTGCTCTTCAGTTCTTGGTGTTTGGATACTTTGAAATGTAAATTACAAATTGAATATATGCTACTACAAACAAAACTAGTCTGTAAAAGTATTTTCCTACTCAATTTACAGCTATTACAAATATAGAATTTCTTGGATTTTATACAGCATTTGGCAGCTTGAAATTCTTGTTGCTTTGCCAGATATGGTAGGCTTCGAGGTTCTCAATATTTGACTAAACTGCTTTTGGTTTAGCTTCCAAAACTGGTGCAGCATCTGTCACATCAACCCATGTGATCTTTGTCTTTTACTTGACTTGTAGCTGTCAATTGCTAACTGTCAATTGCTAATATTATCGATTGATAATATTCTTGAACTATCAATTGATATGTATTCTGAATTAGTGATTGATAGCCTTCCTGGAATTATCGATTGATGGTGTTGATGTAGCGATTGATAAGCTATGACTAGCGATCGATCTTCACTTCACTTGGATAGATTGCATGACTTCAGATATTTACAATTATGTCACCCTATCTATATTGATAGATAAACTGCTAATCTAAAAGTATTCATAACAATACATCAATTGCTAAGATGCTCCAGCTTTGTTACAGTACCTCATCATCCGTTGATGGGTCAATCTGGTCAATTGATACTGCCTTAGCATGCTATCAATTGATCAGCTACATGCAATTTTATTCCAAGTGAGAATAAAATACTTTGTATCAACGAGCATCACTTATTCCTAACAAATACTCATCCTCCCTTATCAAAGAACCGGCTCAAGAGTTTAGATATAAGCCAACCGCAAACCTACAGATCATTATTAGGATTTTGTTATAAAATTGGAATCCGATTTATGATTGATATTCTAGGTGTTAATAATAGCACCAAAAACTACCTCGTATACTATACACACTCGAACTCAAGGATTAAGAGAAAACAAGAACTTTTATTCTGAATTGAATAAAAGTAATCAAAATCATCAGACGGGAACCCAATCAGAGATATTACTTGAGTATTGGCATAATATACCGAATTACAAAGCACATAGATCTAAACAGGAATTCGGAGGCTATCGGCTGATGAGGTACACTCCAGAGTAGGAGGCGATGAGGATTCAGTGCAGTCTTGTTTGGAGCAAATATTTTCAATTTGACTAAAACCTAGGCTAAGAATTACTATTTTTCAACTGAAAATACCGTTTGGAGTAATATATTTGCTCCAGAGTTAGACTTGGATTTGAAAGTTTCTCTGACGAAGCATGTTAGGTCCTATAAACTCACTATATAAGTTGATATAGTGAACACAATCAATAACACAATATGACAATATAAGAGATTGAAAGCAGTAAACTCTTATTCACAAAGCTTGAATGGTTACAAAAACTCTCTCAGTGATTTATATATTATCACTAAGAGCTTCTAGGGTTCTTCTAAGAATATACTCGATAACTTTACTCCTATAGAGTAACCCTAATCTGTGTTTATATAGACACAGTTACAAAATCAATCTCTGATTTGATATCCTATAAATCAGCTATGTTGTTAGATATAATTGATGATTACTAATGTTCTTAAAGTTTGTTTTAGAACAGGAGTGATCAGAGTTTAAACTGGAAGCTGATCAGAGTTTGATGAAGCTGATCAGAGTTTAGTAAAGTCTGACCAGAGTTTGATAAAGTCTGATCAGAGTTTACATAGTCAAGACTCGTCAGAGTTTACACGTGGAAAGAGCTCAGAAGCGGATATACTTCAAGGAAGGATAGAAGCAGAGGAGTGATTTGCTGACTATGGAAACTAAACAGAAAACTGGAGCAATCTTTGATTGATAGAATACATAGCTGATTTATAGGATATCAAATCAGAGATTGATTTTGTAACTGTGTCTATATAAACACAGATTAGGGTTACTCTATAGGAGTTGAGTTATCGAGTACATTATTAAGAACCCTAGCAGCTCTTAGTGATAAAATATAAATCACTGAGAGAGTTTTTGTAACCATTCAAGCTTTGTGAATAAGAGTTTATTGTTTTCAATCTCTTATATTGTCATACTGTGTTACATATTGTGATCACTATATCATCTTATATAGTGAGTTTATAGGACCTAACAAGTGGTATCAGAGCCAGCTCTGTTAAGATTACTACAGTGAGATCTTAATCACAATCATGTCTGAAAAATCACAAGCTTCATCCTTTAGAGTTCCAATCCTTAAGGCATCTGAATATCCAGTCTGGAAAGAGAGAATGATCATATTCTTAGACTCTGTTGATCCAGAATACCTTGACAGGATCTATGATGGACCACATATGCCCACCAAGCTCTCTGTTGGGCTTGCAGATGAACCTCAGAAGATGGTTCCAAAAGAAAAGAAAGATTACACCCCTGAGGACATCTTGTCAATTGGTAAAGACTCTAAGGTGAAACACCTTCTGCACAGTGCCCTTGATAATGCAATGTCTAATAGGGTGATTGGGTGCAAAACTGCTAAACAAATCTGGGATGCTCTGGAAACCAGATGTCAGGGAACTCAGGCCATAAAGAAAAATAGAAAAACAATCCTTACACAGGAGTATGAGCACTTTGACTCAAAATCTGGTGAGTCCTTGACAGATCTGTATGACAGATTTGTCAAACTGCTGAATGACTTATCTCTTGTGAACAAGGAATATGATCTTGAAGACTCAAACCTCAAATTTCTTCTGGCTCTTCCTGAAAAGTGGGATTTGAAAGTCACCACAATAAGAGACAATCTTGATCTTGGAGAAATGTCTCTTGATGATGTTTTTGGAAGACTGAAGACCCATGAACTTGAGATGGAGCAAAGAAGCAAACGTCATGGAGGCAAATCAAAGTCTGTTGCTCTGAAAGTTCAAGAGGAAGCTGCTAAGAGCAAAGGAAAAGCTCATGTCACAAAGTCTGACATTGAGTCATCAAACTCTGATGACTCAAACTCTGATGTCTCAGACTCTGATGACAGTGATGGTGAAATGATGCAGTTAGCAGCATTGATGGTGAAAAGCTTCAAGAAGTTGGCTTACAAAAAGTTCAACAAAGGCAAAAGTTTTTCAAGGAAAGACAGAAACTCTGACAGAGTTTATGACAAGAAGAACTTCAGGAAGAATGAGGGCAAGGAAGGGAAAGCTGGAAAAGCTGACAAGTATACCTGTTTCAACTGTGGTGAAAAGGGTCACTTTGCATCTGAATGCAAGAAAGCCAAGAAAGAAAAAGAAAAAGCCTTCATCACCAAGAAAGGAAACTGGACAGATACATCTGACTCAGAGGAAGAAGTCAATTATGCTTTGATGGCAAACACTGACAACAACTCTGAATCTACTGTTAAGGTACCTCATTCTACTCTTGCCTTTGATACTGAAGATATAACTGAGTTAAGATTGTTCCTTAAAACTTTGCATACAAGCTTTAGAGATCAGACTTTAGAGAATGAAAGATTAAAATCTGAAACTCTAAGTGTAAAGAAAAGGAATGATTACCTATAGAAGGAATTAGTTCAGATGTTAGAAGTTTAGAAAGAGAGAGATGATGCAGTCATTATCAAAGATGAATTATCAAAGAGGTATGCATCTCTTCAATCAGAACTTGCTAAGGAAAGGGATATCATTAAAACATGGACTAGTTCAGGCAAAACTACTCAGGATATCTTAGGTAGTGGAAACTGGAAGAAGGGACTAGGTTACACTGATAACTCAGAAGCTGAGTCATCAAAAACAAAGTTTGTTAAAACTCAAAAACCTAAGGTTAAACCTGTTAAATTTGTTGCTGAATCCTCTAAGTCTAAACAGAGTAGACCAAAATCAGAGATTAACAACAATTTAAAATCTGATAAGCCCAAACAGGTTAACATAGGGCTGATGACTCAGAATCAGCTTAAACATAAGCTTAAAGAGATAAAGTCTGATGACAAAAACAAGGAGCCTAGGAAAAATAGAAATGGCAAGATTGGAATAGACAAGAGTAATAACTACATGCCTGTTCCAAATGCACCTAGGAAGACATGCCATAACTGTGGGAATACTAATCATCTTGCTAATTTTTGCAGGAAGAACAAGGACATTAACTCCTTACCTACAAAGTCTGGAGTTAGAAAAAGTAGTATTAGATATAAACCACAAGATCCATGTTTTCATTGTGGTAGTTTATGGCATTCTATTTATACTTGCAAAGAATATCATAGTTTGTATTATGATTATTATCAATTGAAACCTTCTTTAAAGGTTAATAAAAACTCTGCAAGTACAAACTCTGTTTCTAGTACAAACTCTATTACAAAGTCTGTTAGCTCAAACTCTGATAATAATAATAATTCCGCTGCAAAAGCTAACAAACTTAATAAGGCCAAGGGATCCAAGCAAGTCTGGGTCCTTAAAACTAACAATTAGTGGTCTTTGTGATTGCAGGGCAACAGGAAGAATATCCTAGTCTTGGACAGTGGATGTTCAGGACACATGACTGGAAATAAGACCCTGCTGTCAGAGTTTGTGGAGAAGGCTGGCCCAAGTGTTTCTTATGGAGATGGCAACATAGGAAGGACTCTGGGATATGGCAACATCAATCTTGGAAATGTCATCATATCAAATGTAGCTCTTGTTCAAGGGCTAAAACACAATTTACTCTCTGTCAGTCAAATCTGTGACAGAGGATATCATGTTGATTTCTATTAAGAACACAGTGAGAGAGTAAGCAAGTCAACAGGCAAGGTGGCAGTGATTGCTCACAGACATGGAAATATTTATGAAATCCACTTGCCTACAAACTCTGAAGGAAAAGCAATTTGCTTGTCTACAAGAATCTCTGCAGAAGAAAGTTGGAAGTGGCACAAGAAGCTCTCACACCTGAATTTCAACTCCATAAATGAGCTAATAAAGAAAAAGCTTGTGAGAGGACTCCCTGAATCACTACTCACATCTGATGGATTATGTGATTCATGTCAAAAGGCCAAGCAGAGAAAGACATCCTTCAAGAGTAAGACTGAATTCTCAATAAAGAAGCCATATTATCTTCTACATGTTGATCTATTTGGACCAGTCAATGTACCATCCATTGCAAGGAAGAAATATGCTCTAGTCATTGTTGATGAGTATACCAGATATACTTGGGTATATTTTCTTCACTCTAAAGATGAAACAGCCTTGCATCTGACGGATCATGTGAAGCAACTGGATCATGGATCTGAAGACAAAGTGAAGATCATTAGAAGTGATAATGGAACTGAGTTCAGAAATTCAACAATGGAAGAGTTCTGCAAAGAAAGAGGTGTAGTGCAACAGTTTTCTGCACCTGGTACACCACAACAAAATGGTGTAGTTGAGAGGAAAAACAGGACTCTTATAGAAGCTGCCAGAACTATGCTTGATGAGGCTAAATTACCTACTTATTTCTGGGCAGAAGCTGTTCAAACAGCTTGTTTCACTCAAAATGCAACCTTGATTAATAAGCATGGCAAGACCCCATATGAGATGGTGAAGAAAAAGAAGCCAAATCTGAAGTACTTTCATATATTTGGGTGCAAATGCTTTGTATTGAAGACTCATCCAGAACAGCTTACCAAGTTTGATTTAAAAGCTGATGAAGGCATTTTTGTAGGTTATCCTCTGACAACATGATGAGTGCATATTTTTATATATTTTAAATGCCTAATTATTGCTTGTTCTCACTTATTTATTTGTTTATTTGTCTTTTTTTTAGGAAAATTGCAAAAGCTTGAAGAAATAAAAGAATAAAGCAAAAAGAAGAAAAAGATGGAAGAAAAGGATCATAGGGGAATATTCTCATGGGAAGCATCTAGATGGGACACCTACACCCCCTCTACCCTAATTTCCCCCTATAAATACACACATCCCCATCATGTTCCAACCAACCTAGGATTTTCTCTTTTTAGTAGCCTCTCTTTTTGTAGTCTAGATCTAGTTTTAATTTGTAATGCTCTCTTCTCCTTTTGTAAACACTTTATTATTTTAATGCAAGATTCAACTTTGTTCTTACATTTGTGTTCTTTATGTTTCCTTGGGCTATGAAATCTTCCTCTAACTACAAAAGAACTCAAATTTGTTTGTAGATTGGAAGGAGCCTCTAATATAGTTAATTAGTCCTAGATTTAATTTTTGAGAAATAGCTAAGCTTTGACACAAAATCAATTTGTGTGAAAGTTTAACTTTAAATTTCCAGATTACTATTCACTAAAATTCGGCAGTTTATCTCATTTAACACCATCAGCATCCATTTTAGTTTAATTTATTTACACACTCGTTTGGTAGTTGTTTTATAATTAAGAAAAAGGAGCCCTGTTTTGTTGAAAACCCAAAACCCTCTCCCCTGTTTTCTAATCAAACCCAGTACCCTCATTCCTTTCTTTTTCTCGTTGCTGTGTGTTCTTTCGACCCCTGCTGCTCTCCTCTTTCAAATCGCGAGTTGCCGAGTCATGACTCTGCGTTACCGAGTTCAGTTAATTGATGTGCTGCGTTTTTGGTTGCTTGTGGCTTGAATCTTGTCTTTGTAGTGTCGAGTTTAGCTGCTAATTTCCTTTCGTTCCCTGCTTATAGTTGAGTTGTTGTTGCTGCGTTTTGTTAGTAGTTTAGCTGAGCCAAGTTTCGTTTTATTTGCTCTGTTTTCATTGAGTCTCGAGTTTGTCGAGTCCTGCTGTGATGTCGCTTTGTTCCTCGAGTCGCTACTGAGTCACGCGCTGAGTCAGTCCGAGTCACACTACTCTGTTTTGTTTTCAGCCTTGTTAATTCCGAGTTTTGCTGCGTGAGTTCCGAGTGGTGCAGTCCAAATCGAGTGCTTATTTCTGTTTACAGCTTCGTTTTTGTTGTGAGTTTAGTCCGAGTAATAGTCTAGTCATGAGTGCTGCGTTTTCACGAGTTCTGTGCTTTGAAATCAACTGCTGGGTTTTGTAGTTTTTAGTTTCAGCCGAGTCAATATCTTTAGTATGGCTTTTGTTTTGTCTGTGATTCCGGGTCTCGTATAGTTTTCGTCGAGGTTGTTTGGGAGTCGAGTTAGTGTTTTGTTGCGTCATTGCTTTAGGCTGAATCTCACTTTACTTTGGTTGTGTGTATAGGATTTATCTCAGCATTTTGTGTGACTTGATTTACCGGTGTGTTTTGGTTATAAATTTGTTTCGACTCAAATTAAATCAATTTAAGCCTGCTTATTTTTCTTTCATTTGCTTTTGTTAGTTTCGAGTAATGTTAACTTGTAATAAGATGTTAGGTTTGATTTGTCAAATGGTCACTTAGTTATAATAAAATCTTGTCTATTAATTACTGGCCAAGTAGATAGATTAGTCCGTATTTGTATAAACATTTATCTTAAATAATTTAATGTCTCTTAATCAATTTCGGTTGGCTAGTAATTAGATAGTTTAAATTAATTTAATAATTTTAGATGAAATTTTAGAAAAGATACACACCCTCTCATTCACTTAATCGTTCTAATTCGCCTAGATTTAAAGTAAAGGATTTGTGAATAATTTTAATCTCTGTGGACGAATCATAAATATTAAAACGGTGATCGTGCGCTTGCGATTTAAATGTTTTATTTCTAGCACATCAAGTTTTTGGCGCCGCTGCCGGGGATTAAAATTAATTTTTCGCACCTTTATTTTTAATCTTTCGGATTAGTTTGTTTCTCACTATTTTTGTTTTTATTTCGAGGAGGATTATTCGGGAATTATGGAGTAAAGTGGACAAATTTTGCTCGGAATTTGGAAGCTTGCTTTGGTAAACCGTATCTCCCCATTTTTTTCGTCTTTATTTAGAAAATCACAAACAAATTTAAAAATTGAAAAAACACAAATAAATCAAATATTTAAAATCCAAAAATATTAGTTAGAATTACATATGTGTTGCATCATGCATTTAATAACTTTAGGCACATCATCTAGATTTTAATTTTTGTTTTTAAATTTTCGTACCTTAAATTGTGGTGATCGCTGGAGGACCCAAAGGTACGTTAATTTCTTCCTTTTCTTTAGAATAGATCACGTAGTGTTAAGCATCCATAATTGTTTATAGCTTTTATTATATCGTTGTGTGGTGCATCATTTTAAATAAATTTTAAGGGCAAAACCCATTCATAAGATAAGGGGAGAGATTTCATCACTCTTTCCTTGGCCCACAACAACGTATTTCTTCATTTGCATTTACCTAGCCTTTAATAAAATTGAATTAGACGTTAGCCCCTAGGATTTCGCGCTCAACTAGGAAGGTACCTAAAAGACGAGGTAATCTTTAATTATTCCGACTTTTCGGTGTCTAAGGCAAGCGAAAGCTTACCTGGCCGATTAAGGTTTGGTGTCTAAGCGCGGAGATTGGCCTCTTGGCAATGCCTGCTCCAAACTGGCCAGACTGGTCCGGATAATTTTGGATTTTTTGAGTTTTTGGTGGTCCTTAACGTTAGGAGCAAGGTCTAGTTCCTTTTTATTAGGGAACCCTAGAGTTGAGTTTTTCTTTCACTTTTACACCCTTTCTTTTGTTTGTTTTAATTTTTGCACTTATTTGCTACATGTTTATCGTTTATGCGAACTACTTGGGTTAGGAACGAATCGTCTAGATTGGTAAGACCTATAATCGAGATTCCTTCTTCGTCTTCTTCCGATTCCGAAACCCTAGAAGTTCCAGAACCGATAATTAGCATGACGTTGTCTCTTAAAGACCGTTGTTACCCGTCTCGTTCCGCTCATCCATCGTGCATCACCCTTCCTCCCGTTAATGGGAACAATTTCGAAATCAAGGCACATCACATTAGTATGTTGCCTAAATTTTTAGGGAGTGAAGGTGAGGATCCATATCTTTTCATCCAAGAATTTGAGGAGGTTTGCGGTTTGCAAAAACTCCAACAATTGAGCGAAGACTCCATTCGGCTTAGACTAATCAACTTTGCTTTAAAAGAAAATGCAAAAAAATGGTTGTATAGTCTACCCGTCAATTCTATTTCCACTTGGGAGGGGTTTGTGGTAATGTTTCTTAAAAAGTATTTTCCAAATCATAAGACTACTCGAATTACAAATGAAATAAATCAATTTCATCAAAAGGAAAATGAGTCTTTTTGGATTTTCTTTGACCGCTTCAAAAATCTTCTCTCACAATGCCCCCACCACGGAATAGAAAAATGGAGACTTTGCAAGATAGTTTACGAGGCCTTAGATAGTCAAACCACCGCGTTATTAGAGTCTATGTGCCAAGGTAAATTCATGGAAAAAGATGAGGACCAAGGGTGGGAATTTTTCGAGGATTTAGCGGAAAAGAGTCAACTAGGGAGCCCAAAAAGTCAATTCAGTCATCTAACGCTAGGGGCTTACATTCGATAGGAAATAATGTGGCAACCGATGCCAAACTAGCCACCCTAACTAAGAGACTCGAAGCTTTAGAAACTAGTAAACCTCCCACACAAATGTCGACGCACCCTTGTTACAATTTTCAAAATCCCGCAACTCAACCCTTGCACGAGTTTGAACAAGTAAATGCTATGTTCCAAAATTCTAGGAATGATGCATTTGCACCCACTTATAATCCCGGGTGGAGAAATCACCCAAATTTCTCATGGACTCAAGGTCAAAATTGTCAAGTTCCTCAACCCAATTTTCAAATGAATCAAGGGCCAAATTCTTTTCCAACTCCTCAACCAAATTTTCAACAAAGGCCCAACCCAAACTCTTACCCAAATCAAGGTCCAAATTCATGTCATAACCCAATTCAAAATCCTCCCGGTTTCAATGATTCGGATAAACGCCTCAATTCCTTAGAAAAGAGTTTGGAAGCCTTAGTGAAATCGCAAACTAATTTGACCCAATCTCAACAAACTTTCATGACAACCCTAACCCAAGATAGGCAAATCTTGCATTCTAACGTGCAAGCCGTGTCCAAGTTAGAGGCCCAATTGAGTCAATTAGCTAGCGCATTGTGTGAGCGAGAGAAGAACAAGTTGCCAAGTCAACCCGAGGTCAATCCTAAGTTTCCTCTCAATCAAAGACCTCCCGAGAATGTTAATGCGATTATTTCTCTAAGGTCGGGAAACCAAGTGGATAACAAAGTTGGTGAGCACGTGAATGAAAATGAGGAGTCGATTCCTAAACAAAATCCTTCTTTGTCTAGCACTAATCATGATAAGCCCGAATGTTCTAGAATCCGTGAGTCTATGAGTGAACCTAGTCCCGGGCCCATTTCTCAAAAGCCCAACGAAGAAGTTTACAAGCCAAGGGTTCCTTACCCACAAAGACTCATTCCCCCTAAACAATCGGCCCAAATGGAACAAATTCTAGAGGTTTTCAAACAAGTCAAGATTAACATTCCTCTTTTAGATGCCATTCAACAAGTTCCTTCTTATGCCAAATGTCTAAAAGATTTGTGTACCCATAAGAGAACCACTCATGTTCCAAAGAAAGCCTTTTTGACCTCTCAAGTTAGCTCGATTCTCTCGAATCAAATTCCCGTGAAATATAAGGACCCCGGTTGTCCTACAATTTCTTGTGTCATAGGCAATACTTTCGTGGATAAGGCTCTACTTGATTTAGGAGCGAGTGTGAATCTTCTTCCTTTCTCGGTCTACCAAGCCCTAGGTTTAGGGGATCTCAAGACCACCAATATGACCCTTCAACTTGCCGATCGTTCTATTAAAATGTCACACCCTGGTCCCAAACAAATGCTTATATAATACTTTTGAATGTATTAAAATAGTTTTCGGGATTTTTAGATTTAACAAAAATATTTTGTTTTAGGATTTATAAGGAATTTGCGAATAGTAAGGTGACCCTATAAAGGAGAAAGGACATGAAGGGGTAAAAATAAAAGTCTCAGAATAATTTTTAGATATTTTATAAATTACCAGAGCGGAGAAATAGTGAACAAGAGTACGGTCAGAATTGTATGATTTTGCACCGAACTGTGATTATAAAATCCAGTTATTAGAAAATAGGTGAAAATAGAAAAGACACAAAATGAGCCAAGAATTTTCCTAGAGTATCTAAATAAATTGTGGAACTCATTTATGAATTTTCGGAAATTTTACGAAGCTCAAGGAAGTTAAAATGAAAAGGAATAAAGGAGCCGGATACCCAAGATTTCCGGACTGCAAAATGACCTTTAAACTAAACCAGCGGAATTTTAGAAGGAATACTGAAGAGAAGGTTAGTACGTTTATGATCTTTGGAGTCTAGAACATTCCTATATTGAGTTTGAAGAAAAATCTCGAGATTAAGAGTGGACAGGGATCAGTGGAAAGATATCAGACCGATACATCCCTAAGAAAAAGTGAAATATTTTCGGACTCCAAATGAGCTCATTTTACAGTCAAAAATTCCCAAATAATATATTAGGAATTATTATATCATTGGAATTCGTCAACAAGATCAAGAATGGTGAGATTTAATTTAAGATTTCAAGAAAGGTGATTAGATTAAATGTGATAAGCCTTGGATGAATTCAGGAAGTCTCTGGACTTTCCGTTGGCAAGCCAAATGGTGCCACGTGTACCAAGCAAGCCATTCACCGCCTAATTAACAAAATAAACATTGATATATCAGGAACTTAACCATTCTTCAGGAAGAAAACTCGAAGGGAGGAAAGAAAAAGAGAGGGAGGAGAAGAAATATTCGTAGAAAAAGATTTCTAGCTCGGATTTTGGCGTTCTATAGCTTGTTGGAAAGATCTTTTCAAGACCTTCAATTCAAGAGGTATATTTCTAAGTTTCATAATCATTAACTTGTCCAAAAATAAGGTTGATTTCAGCTATAAATAGTGATGTTCTTGGTGGAAGAAGTTCTACAAATCCTAAGATAATTACTAGGAGGTTATGGTGTTATAATAAGCTTGTTTACATGTTTGGATTATTGTTTAATCTTGTAAAGTGGTTGTTCATTATTGGGTTTGAAAGGATGATCTGTTATAAGTATTATATGGTGATTTGGAGGATGTATAATTGTTTGGGTGGATGATTAACATGAGTTTAATCATGGAAATGTTAAGATTATAGCTGTTACCATGCCCGAGTTAAAATAACAGCTGATGTTACTGTTCATCCGAACAGTTTAGTTTCGAATTTATGAAGTTAATTTATATTGTTGGATATATCTTGATTAGTAGATCGCGTGAGCGCTTGAATCATGCAAAACGGATTTACGGTTTAGAAGTTATGGCCATTATAGTACAGGACACGCAGAATCATAGTTCCGGTAAGAAATGAACTTTGAGGTTACAATTCGACGAACTCAAAGGTGATATAAATCATGGAATAATTTGAGTAAATACTAGGGGCGAATTGGGAGGTATATGAGTTGGCTTTGTAAGAAAAACTCGAATGGTTTGTAAGTGAAAAATGTCGTAACCCAAAGGTATAAATAGTAACAATACGTGAGACGAGAAACAGTTAGTACCAAATCTCTTTTAAATGAAAGGATTAACAATAAGAGTAATTAGAAGGGACTTTAAGGGTAGGTAACACGTACACACACTATGATATAGAGTTATAAAGGATTTTAATGATTAATTATGTCCCTTATAGGTGCACAGAAAGGTGCAGAAGAACTTTAAGGATCAGGAAGTTGTAACTGAGTTGCTGAAGTAAGGTGAGTATACATCAACACTACTTATATCTATGTGATATGCGAATTACGTGCTTTTATATGCTGAAAGTGATATATTAGAATATTGGTTCGACTATGTGATTCTATACATGACTGAAGTTCTTTGATGTCAACGTAGTGTGATGATATATCAAAGTACATGTATATATGGAATATGTATTGACCTGTGATTTCACGAACGATACATTAACATAGAGTCTGCATATAGAACAGGTCATATGCACACCCTACATTCATTTGATAGTGATAAATTAAAAAGTCAAAGTGACAGTCACTTGTGTAATGGCCACCTTTATATATGGAACCTACGGGTAATTACGGAGCAGACTATATGTCAGCCATAGACGGGGCCGACTTGTGTCGGACATAGACGGAGCCGATTTCCATAGTCGGACATAGACGGAGCTGGCCAGACACACATGGATCCTTTGAGGACATGTGGAAACACGGGCATTATACAGTGAACTGTGCACAATAGCCAAAGAAAGAGAAACAGAGATGCATGCATGCATAGATACAAGTTCTTACTTTCATGGCATATATGATTAACATATGTCAGTGCTTTATGAATAAGTAAAACATATATGTGATGATGTTATACCTTGGTGTAATTTGGATGATGATAATATTATGAATGAAAGATATTAATTGCTCTCATAAATACGAACAGGAAATATATATTAAAATGAATATTTTCTTACAATTGTTTCGAGAACCTTACTTTCTTTTATTTTCTGGAAGATTTTACAAAGACGCTACAAGTTATTTTCGGACAATCTCAGTATCTTTTACAAACTAAAGTTGATGTATATTCATTGAGTTGCGACTCATGGAAATCGCTCAATTTTTCCAGGATATGAATAGTTAGTAGTGTGTTTTATATGAGTGCTCAGTGGAGATTGTAGATAGTGCCTAAGAGACGGTGGTCCAGCAGGATGCTCCAGACTCCTCCATCAGCCGATGCACATATATGTAGTTTGAGAGATTGTGTTTATGTACTCTAGACTTATCAAGTGTGCAAGAAATCACGAAGATAAATTTATGTTTAAATTCTGAATATGTGTGGTGAATATGGATGATGGAAATGTATTGAAATTTTATGTTGCTTGGTAAATGTTGTTGAAGTAGTTGAGATTTTATGTTCTGGTGAAGATCAAGATATAGCCAAGCAATAGTTGATGGTTATATTATCCACTTATACAGGAAAAGATATTTCATAATATTATTAAATTACATGATTTTGCTAGAATTGCATGAAAATGATTATATGGTACAATGGTGTTACATTTAGTTGGTATCAGAGCAGGGATATGACCTCTAGGGCATAGAAGTACGGTTAGGATTTTTGAGTGATATAGTATCTAAGATATGTTTATATGTGCAGAAGGCGATGGAAGGAGCATCCAATGAACAGGCTGCACAAAGAAGTCCAGCTGACCACCAACCATCTGGTAGTGGATCACATACTCCACATGAGTCTAGACACGAGGAGTCTATACCTATTCCACAAGAATCTAGGCATGAGGCCACTGTAGAAGTAGAAAGACAAGTACCTGAGCAGCAAGCTATGTCAGAACCCCAAGTTGTACGTAGGAATGCACCAGTTAAACGGAATTATAAAGAACTTAGGAAATTAGGGGCGACTGATTTCTACGGTACTGTAGATCCGACTGAAGCTGAGTCATGGTTAAAAAGGACAAAGAGAGTGTTTAATATGATGCATTGCGGAGACGAAGAGAAGTTTGATTATGCAGTATCCTTACTCCAAGATGATGCTTATGACTGGTGGGAGACTGTTCCTGACTCAGATGCTCAACCACAAAAACTTACTTGGGATGATTTTCAGCGAGAGTTTAAAGATAAGTATATGCCAGAGATCTATAGGGATGAGAAACAAAGAGAGTTCTTGAATTTGAAGCAAGGAAATATGACGGTAGCTGAGTACGAAGTCAAGTTCACCCAATTGTCCCGATATGCCTCATCAATGGTGGCAACTGAGAGGGACAAATGTAGACGTTTTGAGGAAGGTCTCAAGTATGAGATCAGGAGTAAAATTACTATTGGAGAACTTAGGTGTTATACAGATTTGAGGGCTGCAGCGATTCGAGCTGAACGCTTGATTAAAGAGAAGCCTGCTTTCTTCTCAAAGTCAAAGAGAGAAGAAACAAGATTTGCTGGAGAGTCTGGTGGAAGGCCTAAGAAGCGTCCAAATGTTAGTGCACCCACTAAATCTATTACAAGAGGAGGTTTTTCTGGTGCTCAAGGTGGGAGATTGAATAACCCTCGATCAAATCCAACTCTTAGCCAAGGTTCAAATGTACAGGTGAAGCCTACATGTCAAACTTGCGGAAGGCAACATTTTGGGCAATGTAGAGCTCAAACGGGAGGATGTTATTTGTGTGGGGAACAAGGCCATTTCATTAGAGATTGTCCCAACAAAAGGGAAAATGTACAGGCTGTATTTGAACCAAGTGTTCAGAATGTAGAAGTGAAAGGAGTTGGTACATCTTTTGGAAGAGGTAGAGGCAAGAAGGGTACAGGTAGCACTGGGGGAGGCATTGGAAGATCACAGGCTCAAAGTTCAAATCCACCAACCCAGGCACGAGTTTTTGCATTAACGAGAGGAGAGGCAGAAGTTGCACCTGAGGTTATAACGGGTAAAGTTCTCTTATATCAATTAGATGCGTATGCTCTTATCGACCCTGGTTCAACACATTCATTCATACCATCTAAAATGACATCTCACTTACATAGAAGTCATGAAATACTAGATCTCAAAGTAAATGTTCATACACCACTAGGAGAAGTGGAAGTAGTAGTTCAAATATATAGAGACTGTCCTATCGAAATAGGAAATACGGAATTAAAAGCAAACTTGATAGTATTGCCTTTTCAAGAGTTTGATATCATACTAGGCATGGATTGGTTGACAAGACATCATGCTAAAGTTGATTGTTACGCTAAAGAAGTTACGATCGAGTCACCAGGACAAGGGAGAGTCGTATTTCAAGGAGAATGTAGGATGATATTTAGTTGTTTAATTTCGGCTATGAGTGCTTTTAAGATGATTAGAAAGGGCTGTGAAGCGTATTTAGCACACGTAGTAGACCCGAACACTAACTCAACTAAACTTGAGACTATTCCAATAGTTCGAGAATTCCCAGATGTGTTTCCAGATGATTTGCCAGGAATGCCGCCGGATAGAGACATAGAGTTTAGTATTGAGACAGTTCCTGGTAGTACCCCTATTTCTATTCCTCCTTACCGAATGGCACCCGTAGAGTTAAAAGAGTTAAAGAAGCAGTTGATAGAATTATTGGAAAAAGGTTTTATCCGCCCAAGTGTTTCACCATGGGGAGCGCCAGTATTATTTGTCAAAAAGAAGGATGGAACTATGAGGCTATGTATCGATTATCGAAAATTAAATCAAGTCACGGTTAAGAACAAATATCCATTACCAAGAATAGATGACTTATTTGATCAATTACAAGGGGCTCAAGTGTTTTCAAAGATTGATTTGAGATCAGGATATCATCAATTGAAGATTGCCAAGGAAGATATCCCAAAAACTGCTTTCCGAACTAGATATGGTCACTTTGAATTTCTAGTTATGCCGTTTGGGTTAACAAATGCTCCAGCTGTGTTTATGGCACTTATGAACAAGGTGTTTCAACCTTTTCTGGATAAATTTGTTATACTATTCATCGATGACATATTGGTATATTCAAAGAGTAAATCTGAGCATGAAGAGCATTTAAGAACAGCTTTACAAATCTTAAGAGAAAACCAATTATATGCTAAGCTGAGTAAATGTGAGTTTTGGTTGGACCATGTCGTATTCCTAGGACATGTTATTTCTAGTAAAGGAATTGAAGTGGACCCAAAGAAAATAGAGGCTAAATGGAATTGGGAAGTACCCAAGAATGTTACAGAAGTGAGGAGTTTCTTAGGAATGGCTGGTTATTACAGACGTTTTGTTGAAGGATTTTCTAAGATTGCCGGACCAATGACCAAATTACTCAGAAAGAATGTTCCTTTTCAATGGACTGAAGAAGCTCAACAAAGTTTTGATGAATTAAAGCGAAGATTGACATCCGCTCCAGTGTTGACTACACCATCAGGACAAGGTGGTTTTGTAGTATATAGTGATGCGTCACAACAAGGCTTAGGATGTGTCCTTATGCAATATGGAAAAGTTATAGCTTATGCTTCAAGACAGCTCAGACCGCATGAAAAGTCATATCCTGTACATGATCTAGAATTGGCAGCAATTGTTTTTGCATTGAAAATTTGGAGGCATTACTTATACGGGGAGACATTTCAGATTTTTACAGACCATAAGAGTCTAAAGTATTTAATGAGTCAGAAAGAGTTGAATATGAGACAGAGAAGATGGGTGGAACTTTTAAAGGATTATGATTGTACGTTAGAATATCACCCAGGAAAAGCCAATATAGTGGCAGACGCTTTAAGTCGGAAATGTAGTAGCGTAGCAAATCTTCAAGGATCGACGTTCCCATCTTTAGTTGAATTAAGAAAGATGAATATTGGGCTAGAGGTTGACACCTGTGGAGTTTTATTGGCTACACTAAATATCCGACCGGTGTTGAAGGAAAGGATCCAGAAGGCACAAATAAATGATCCTAAATTAAGAGACGCAGTCGAGAGAGTAAGACAAGGTCAAGAAACTCAGTTCACGTTATATGAGGATACTTTAATGTTAGGAAACAGAATTTGTGTTCCAAATGACGAAGACTTAAGACGAGAAATTCTAGATGAAGCTCATAATGCTCCATATGCCATGCATCCCGGAGCAACAAAAATGTATAATACGATGAAATCTCATTATTGGTGGTCTGGAATGAAAAGAGATGTGGCAGAGTTTACAGCCAAATGTTTAACGTGTCAACAAGTGAAAGTGGAACATCAAGCTCCAGCTGGGAAGTTACATCCGTTGTCGATTCCTGAGTGGAAGTGGGAAAAGATCACTATGGATTTTGTAATAAATTTACCCAAGACAAGGAAGGGAAATGATGCAATATGGATCATTGTTGATCGACTTACCAAATCAGCTCATTTTCTACCAATACGTTGGGGTTGCACACTAGATCATTTAGCTCAAAGGTATGTGAATGAGATTGTACGATTACATGGAGTACCAATATCCATTGTTTCAGATAGAGACCCAAGATTTACTTCTAGATTTTGGAAAAGTTTACAAGAAGCAATGGGTACAAGATTGAATTTTAGTACAGCCTTTCATCCTCAGACTGATGGGCAATCTGAAAGAACCATTCAAACGTTAGAGGAAATGTTAAGAGCGTGTGTGATTGAGTTTAAAGGTTCATGGGATGAATATATTGCTTTGATGGAATTCGCCTACAACAATCATTTCCATAGCAGTATTGGAATGGCACCTTATGAAGCCTTGTATGGACGGAAGTGCAGAAGTCCCTTGTACTGGGCTAAAGAAGGTACTATCATTTTAGAAGGGCCAGAACTTGTCCAGAATGCAGTAGATAAGGTAAACATTGTAAAAGCAAAGCTGAAGGCTACCCAAGATCGACAGAAAAGTTATGTGGATCAAAATAGAAGAGAGATGGAATATCAAGTAGGTGATAAAGTATTTCTGAAAGTATCGCCATGGAAAGGGGTGATGAGATTCAGCAATAAAGGGAAGTTGAGTCCTAGGTATATTGGACCATATGAAATAATTGAGAAGATAGGACCACTTGCCTATAGATTAGCATTGCCCCCGGAACTTTCTCAAATCCATGATGTATTTCATGTAAGCATGTTACGAAGATATAGGTCAGATCATACACACGTTTTGAAGGACCACGGGATAGAAATCAATGACAATTTGAGTTACATTGAAGAACCTGTCAAGATAATAGGGCACAAGACCAAACAACTGAGGAATAGAGAAATACCGCTAGTCAAAGTACTATGGAGAAACCACGCAGTGGAAGAAGCCACATGGGAGACAGAGGAGCATATGAGAAGCAAGTACCCTCACCTATTCGACAATCCAGGTACATTTTTGAATTTTGAGGACAAAATTCTTTAAAGGGGGGAAGAGTTGTCACACCCTGGTCCCAAACAAATGCTTATATAATACTTTTGAATGTATTAAAATAGTTTTCGGGATTTTTAGATTTAACAAAAATATTTTGTTTTAGGATTTATAAGGAATTTGCGAATAGTAAGGTGACCCTATAAAGGAGAAAGGACATGAAGGGGTAAAAATAAAAGTCTCAGAATAATTTTTAGATATTTTATAAATTACCAGAGCGGAGAAATAGTGAACAAGAGTACGGTCAGAATTGTATGATTTTGCACCGAACTGTGATTATAAAATCCAGTTATTAGAAAATAGGTGAAAATAGAAAAGACACAAAATGAGCCAAGAATTTTCCTAGAGTATCTAAATAAATTGTGGAACTCATTTATGAATTTTCGGAAATTTTACGAAGCTCAAGGAAGTTAAAATGAAAAGGAATAAAGGAGCCGGATACCCAAGATTTCCGGACTGCAAAATGACCTTTAAACTAAACCAGCGGAATTTTAGAAGGAATACTGAAGAGAAGGTTAGTACGTTTATGATCTTTGGAGTCTCTAGAACATTCCTATATTGAGTTTGAAGAAAAATCTCGAGATTAAGAGTGGACAGGGATCAGTGGAAAGATATCAGACCGATACATCCCTAAGAAAAAGTGAAATATTTTCGGACTCCAAATGAGCTCATTTTACAGTCAAAAATTCCCAAATAATATATTAGGAATTATTATATCATTGGAATTCGTCAACAAGATCAAGAATAGTGAGATTTAATTTAAGATTTCAAGAAAGGTGATTAGATTAAATGTGATAAGCCTTGGATGAATTCAGGAAGTCTCTGGACTTTCCGTTGGCAAGCCAAATGGTGCCACGTGTACCAAGCAAGCCATTCACCGCCTAATTAACAAAATAAACATTGATATATCAGGAACTTAACCATTCTTCAGGAAGAAAACTCGAAGGGAAGAAAGAAAAAGAGAGGGAGGAGAAGAAATATTCGTAGAAAAAGATTTCTAGCTCGGATTTTGGCGTTCTATAGCTTGTTGGAAAGATCTTTTCAAGACCTTCAATTCAAGAGGTATATTTCTAAGTTTCATAATCATTAACTTGTCCAAAAATAAGGTTGATTTCAGCTATAAATAGTGATGTTCTTGGTGGAAGAAGTTCTACAAATCCTAAGATAATTACTAGGAGGTTATGGTGTTATAATAAGCTTGTTTACATGTTTGGATTATTGTTTAATCTTGTAAAGTGGTTGTTCATTATTGGGTTTGAAAGGATGATCTGTTATAAGTATTATATGGTGATTTGGAGGATGTATAATTGTTTGGGTGGATGATTAACATGAGTTTAATCATGGAAATGTTAAGATTATAGCTGTTACCATGCCCGAGTTAAAATAACAGCTGCTGTTACTGTTCATCCGAACAGTTTAGTTTCGAATTTATGAAGTTAATTTATATTGTTGGATATATCTTGATTAGTAGATCGCGTGAGCGCTTGAATCATGCAAAACGGATTTACGGTTTAGAAGTTATGGCCATTATAGTACAGGACACGCAGAATCATAGTTCCGGTAAGAAATGAACTTTGAGGTTACAATTCGACGAACTCAAAGGTGATATAAATCATGGAATAATTTGAGTAAATACTAGGGGCGAATTGGGAGGTATATGAGTTGGCTTTGTAAGAAAAACTCGAATGGTTTGTAAGTGAAAAATGTCGTAACCCAAAGGTATAAATAGTAACAATACGTGAGACGAGAAACAGTTAGTACCAAATCTCTTTTAAATGAAAGGATTAACAATAAGAGTAATTAGAAGGGACTTTAAGGGTAGGTAACACGTACACACACTATGATATAGAGTTATAAAGGATTTTAATGATTAATTATGTCCCTTATAGGTGCACAGAAAGGTGCAGAAGAACTTTAAGGATCAGGAAGTTGTAACTGAGTTGCTGAAGTAAGGTGAGTATACATCAACACTACTTATATCTATGTGATATGCGAATTACGTGCTTTTATATGCTGAAAGTGATATATTAGAATATTGGTTCGACTATGTGATTCTATACATGACTGAAGTTCTTTGATGTCAACGTAGTGTGATGATATATCAAAGTACATGTATATATGGAATATGTATTGACCTGTGATTTCACGAACGATACATTAACATAGAGTCTGCATATAGAACAGGTCATATGCACACCCTACATTCATTTGATAGTGATAAATTAAAAAGTCAAAGTGACAGTCACTTGTGTAATGGCCACCTTTATATATGGAACCTACGGGTAATTACGGAGCAGACTATATGTCAGCCATAGACGGGGCCGACTTGTGTCGGACATAGACGGAGCCGATTTCCATAGTCGGACATAGACGGAGCTGGCCAGACACACATGGATCCTTTGAGGACATGTGGAAACACGGGCATTATACAGTGAACTGTGCACAATAGCCAAAGAAAGAGAAACAGAGATGCATGCATGCATAGATACAAGTTCTTACTTTCATGGCATATATGATTAACATATGTCAGTGCTTTATGAATAAGTAAAACATATATGTGATGATGTTATACCTTGGTGTAATTTGGATGATGATAATATTATGAATGAAAGATATTAATTGCTCTCATAAATACGAACAGGAAATATATATTAAAATGAATATTTTCTTACAATTGTTTCGAGAACCTTACTTTCTTTTATTTTCTGGAAGATTTTACAAAGACGCTACAAGTTATTTTCGGACAATCTCAGTATCTTTTACAAACTAAAGTTGATGTATATTCATTGAGTTGCGACTCATGGAAATCGCTCAATTTTTCCAGGATATGAATAGTTAGTAGTGTGTTTTATATGAGTGCTCAGTGGAGATTGTAGATAGTGCCTAAGAGACGGTGGTCCAGCAGGATGCTCCAGACTCCTCCATCAGCCGATGCACATATATGTAGTTTGAGAGATTGTGTTTATGTACTCTAGACTTATCAAGTGTGCAAGAAATCACGAAGATAAATTTATGTTTAAATTCTGAATATGTGTGGTGAATATGGATGATGGAAATGTATTGAAATTTTATGTTGCTTGGTAAATGTTGTTGAAGTAGTTGAGATTTTATGTTCTGGTGAAGATCAAGATATAGCCAAGCAATAGTTGATGGTTATATTATCCACTTATACAGGAAAAGATATTTCATAATATTATTAAATTACATGATTTTGCTAGAAGTGCATGAAAATGATTATATGGTACAATGGTGTTACATAAAATGCCAAAGGGGATTATTGAGGATGTGTTGATAAAAATCGGTGATTTTATCTTTCCCGTTGACTTTGTTGTTCTCGAGACTCAACCCGTCTCGAATCCTAAGAACCAAATTCCTATAATTTTAGGACGGCCTTTTCTTGCTACATCTAATGCCTTAATTAATTGTAGGAATGGTTCGATGAAGCTCACTTTTGGAAACATGACCATTGACTTAAACATTTTCAATGTAGGAAAAGAACCCAATGAGCTTTATGAACAACCGATAGGGGTTAATGTGGTCAACAAGTTTGTCACATGGTCTAGTTTCGAGGATAGTGAAATTGAGTCACTTCTTAATGAGGATTTCAAAGTCAACAATGAGAATAATAAAGAATATCACGAGTCTTTGAGAAAGTTGACCTCGGAGGAGTTGTTAGGAGAATTGAACGACATTTGTTCAAAATGGGAAACTCCACCCGAGATCGTGAGTGTTGACCCTAGGCCCGATTATGAGAGTCGTGGAGGTGAATCACCGACACTTGACTCGTTGTTCCATCATTCGCATAGCGCCATAGGAAAGGATGACATCATTTCTTACATCGTTCCTAGTGATTTATCCTATGACCAAGATTGCATAGTCTCTAATTTGCTTGATAATAAAGAAGCATTAAGTTGGTTTAGGAAGAACATTAGTGATGCTTGTCCTATAAGGGTGAGCAATGGTCACATGCTAGAGAAAGTCTTTGTGCCTAAAAATTTTCGTACACATTTTGACTCTTTCTCGAAGCTTCCTCCCATATTTCCTTCCGGAATCGGCTGAAGTGGTTCCTCCTTCGAACCTTCCCTCGTGAAATTCAAGTATGGGGAAGGAAATGTGTGAGTGCGTGAGTCGTGTTAGTGTTTCGTTCGTTAATAAAAATCCCCTTCATATCCATTTCAGGTATTTTTCTCTTTACTCTCTCATTTTAATTCTCTCTTTTGCATACATTGAGGACAATGCATGATTTAGGTATGGGGAGGGCTTTAGTGTAATTCTTAAAAAATGAAAAACCCTAAAAAATGAAAAATTAGAAAAATCCAAAAATAGAGATTCTTTTAGCTAAGTTGTCTTTCCCTCACTCGAACTTTAGGAGTAGTTGGTGTTTATCATGTTTTCGAAAAGTATATATATGTAGTGTCTTTTAGATAATTTGAACGTAGTTGAGTAAGGTTGTCTTTTTGAAGCTTGTATCGACCGATTTGTACTCTAAATTCCAAGATGGCACACACTTTGCACGAGACCTTTGATGGAGAGATTGTCTAGTGATATTATTCGATACCTGAGAGAGAACCCACATGTTGAAACGATGTCGAATCGAACCTTTGCGAATAAAAAAAAATAGAAAAAAAAAGATAGAAAAAGAAAAAAAAAAGAATAACTACTTCAATACCCATTGTTCTTTATAGATAAAATCTTTAGATAAATGGGCAAAAGTAGATTGGCTAGTCTCGTTTTGTGGCCTTTGTTACTCGAGCAATTAAGTCCGTAGGGGGATTTCAAAACCTAGTGCCCTAAGACCGTTTGGTTTGGGAGTCACTGACCCAAAGCTCGCTACATGGGTAACAGTGTTTGCCTAAGAAAACGGACAAAATAAAGTCAATGCAAAAAAAAAAAGAAAAAAAGAAAAAAAGAAAAAAAAAGAAAGAAGAATAAGAGTTTGTGAAGTTTGGCTAGATATTTGTTTCGATAGAGAATGGGTCAGTTCAAAATTGGTTGAAAAAGAGAAAATGTTTTTAGACAATTAGGATCCATCAAAGGCCTTAAATTCATTACACACCTTGGATTTCTAGTAAAAAATTTTTTTGTGTCGATTCAAGTAGATTAGAGACAACTTAATCTTGATTATTAGTAAAAGAGTCTTTAAGTCGTATTTTCCTTAAAAACGCTTTTTGTTAACACCAACGAAATTAGAGTAGAGTCGAGTAGACACTTGCTAGAATGTCTCAAAGATTTTATGGGTATATCTTCTGTAAACCCTTAGGAGACAAAACTCCTCTTGTAGAGATCGTCTACGAGTTTAACGGGTTGGTGAACCTAAAATCATTCGTCACGCCTACGAAAAGGAGCCTAGGAATCGCATCTAGTTTTCATAGTTTATTTTATTTTCTTTTGATTTTACTCGAGGACGAGCAAAATATAGGTATGGGGAAGTTTGATGAGTGCATATTTTTATATATTTTAAATGCCTAATTATTGCTTGTTCTCACTTATTTATTTGTTTATTTGTCTTTTTTTTAGGAAAATTGCAAAAGCTTGAAGAAATAAAAGAATAAAGCAAAAAGAAGAAAAAGATGGAAGAAAAGGATCATAGGGGAATATTCTCATGGGAAGCATCTAGATGGGACACCTACACCCCCTCTACCCTAATTTCCCCTATAAATACACACATCCCCATCATGTTCCAACCAACCTAGGATTTTCTCTTTTTAGTAGCCTCTCTTTTTGTAGTCTAGATCTAGTTTTAATTTGTAATGCTCTCTTCTCCTTTTGTAAACACTTTAATATTTTAATGCAAGATTCAACTTTGTTCTTACATTTGTGTTCTTTATGTTTCCTTGGGCTATGAAATCTTCCTCTAACTACAAAAGAACTCAAATTTGTTTGTAGATTGGAAGGAGCCTCTAATATAGTTAATTAGTCCTAGATTTAATTTTTGAGAAATAGCTAAGCTTTGACACAAAATCAATTTGTGTGAAAGTTTAACTTTAAATTTCCAGATTACTATTCACTAAAATTCGGCAGTTTATCTCATTTAACACCATCAGCATCCATTTTAGTTTAATTTATTTACACACTCGTTTGGTAGTTGTTTTATAATTAAGAAAAAGGAGCCCTGTTTTGTTGAAAACCCAAAACCCTCTCCCCTGTTTTCTAATCAAACCCAGTACCCTCATTCCTTTCTTTTTCTCGTTGCTGTGTGTTCTTTCGACCCCTGCTGCTCTCCTCTTTCAACTCACGAGTTGCCGAGTCATGACTCTGCGTTACCGAGTTCAGTTAATTGATGTGCTGCGTTTTTGGTTGCTTGTGGCTTGAATCTTGTCTTTGTAGTGTCGAGTTTAGCTGCTAATTTCCTTTCGTTCCCTGCTTATAGTTGAGTTGTTGTTGCTGCGTTTTGTTAGTAGTTTAGCTGAGCCAAGTTTCGTTTTATTTGCTCTGTTTTCATTGAGTCTCGAGTTTGTCGAGTCCTGCTGTGATGTCGCTTTGTTCCTCGAGTCGCTACTGAGTCACGCGCTGAGTCAGTCCGAGTCACACTACTCTGTTTTGTTTTCAGCCTTGTTAATTCCGAGTTTTGCTGCGTGAGTTCCGAGTGGTGCAGTCCAAATCGAGTGCTTATTTCTGTTTACAGCTTCGTTTTTGTTGTGAGTTTAGTCCGAGTAATAGTCTAGTCATGAGTGCTGCGTTTTCACGAGTTCTGTGCTTTGAAATCAACTGCTGGGTTTTGTAGTTTTTAGTTTCAGCCGAGTCAATATCTTTAGTATGGCTTTTGTTTTGTCTGTGATTCCGGGTCTCGTATAGTTTTCGTCGAGGTTGTTTGGGAGTCGAGTTAGTGTTTTGTTGCGTCATTGCTTTAGGCTGAATCTCACTTTACTTTGGTTGCGTGTATAGGATTTATCTCAGCATTTTGTGTGACTTGATTTACCGGTGTGTTTTGGTTATAAATTTGTTTCGACTCAAATTAAATCAATTTAAGCCTGCTTATTTTTCTTTCATTTGCTTTTGTTAGTTTCGAGTAATGTTAACTTGTAATAAGATGTTAGGTTTGATTTGTCAAATGGTCACTTAGTTATAATAAAATCTTGTCTATTAATTACTGGCCAAGTAGATAGATTAGTCCGTATTTGTATAAACATTTATCTTAAATAATTTAATGTCTCTTAATCAATTTCGGTTGGCTAGTAATTAGATAGTTTAAATTAATTTAATAATTTTAGATGAAATTTTAGAAAAGATACACACCCTCTCATTCACTTAATCGTTCTAATTCGCCTAGATTTAAAGTAAAGGATTTGCGAATAATTTTAATCTCTGTGGACGAATCATAAATATTAAAACGGTGATCGTGCGCTTGCGATTTAAATGTTTTATTTCTAGCACATCACAACAAAGGCCTTCAGAGTCTACAATCTCAGAACCAAGGTGATCATGGAATCCATACATGTGTCATTTGATGACAAGAAAATTATTGGCTTAGCAGACATGGATGATCATGAAAGATTGCATTTTGAAAATGAAGAAATATTCTCTGATTCGACAAACTCTGATGAACAGTCAAACTCTGACTGTGAACAAAATACAGCAAACTCTGATGAAAATTTACAAGTTCATGATGATGAAGCACTTGTTGAGGGGGAGCATCAAAATGTTTCAGACTCTACCCAAGACTCATCAGAAAATGCTGACTCAAACTCATCAGAGAATACTGATTCAAACTCTGATAGCACAAATTTAGGGGGAGCTACAGAGAATGATCAACAGAATCAAGAGAGCATGGATCAAGGGGGAGGATCCAATGATGAAAATGGTCAACTTCCACATGCTAGGAAGTGGACAAAATCACACACACCTGATTTAATAATTGGAAATCCAGAAGCAGGTGTGCAAACAAGGACAGCTACAGCAAATGAGTGTTTACATCATTGCTTTATGTCACAAACAGAACCTAAAAAGGTGGAGGAAGCTCTTCAAGATGCTGACTGGATTCAAGCAATGCAAGAGGAGCTAAATGAGTTTGAGAGAAACAAAGTATGGACCCTAGTACCAAGACCTAAAGATAGATCCATAGTTGGTACAAAATGGGTTTTCAGAAACAAAACTGACAGTGAGGGTGTCATTACAAGGAATAAAGCAAGGCTTGTGGCAAAAGGGTATTCACAACAGGAAGGTATTGATTATGATGAGACATTTGCTCCAGTTGCAAGATTGGAGGCAATTAGAATCTTTCTGGCCTATGCTGCTCACAAGAAATTCAAAGTATTCCAGATGAATGTCAAGAGTGCTTTTCTTAATGGGAAACTGGATGAAGAGGTATATGTTGAACAACCTCCAGGCTTTGTGGATCCAAAGCATCCAGACTATGTCTATAGATTGGACAAGGCACTTTATGGACTAAAGCAGGCTCCAAGGGCATGGTATGAAACTCTGGCTCAATTTCTTCTTGAAAATGGATTTACTAGAGGTACCATAGATAAAACCCTGTTTTATTTGAATCATGGTAATGATCTGCTTTTAGTTCAAATCTATGTTGATGACATTATTTTTGGCTCCACTAATGCTAAACTCTGTCAAAGATTTGCCAAGCTCATGCAGTCTAGGTACCAAATGAGCATGATGGGGGAACTCAGTTATTTTCTGGGTTTACAAGTTAAACAGACTGAAGATGGGATTTTTATAAATCAAGCCAAGTATACCAGAAATCTTTTGAAGAAATTTGGTATGCAAGACAGTTCAGCTGCAACTACTCCTATGGCAACAGCAACCAAACTAGACAAAGATACTGGTGCATCAGTGGATATCACAAACTATAGAGGAATGATTGGATCTTTGCTTTATCTGACTGCAAGTAGACCAGACATCATGTATGCCACATGTCTATGTGCAAGATTCCAGGCAGATCCAAGAGAGCCTCATCTGATTGCAGTAAAGAGGATATTCAGATATCTCAAGGGAACCACATCTTTGGGATTATGGTATCCTAGAGAATCAGATTTTAGTCTAATTGGATACTCTGATGCAGATTTTGCAGGTTGCAAAATTGACAGGAAAAGCACAAGTGGGAGTTGTCAATTTCTGGGTGGAAGACTTGTTTCTTGGTACAGCAAGAAGCAGAAGTACATTTCAACATCAACAGCAGAGTCAGAGTATATAGCTGCAGGCAGCTGCTGTGCTCAAATTCTTTGGATGAAGAATCAACTGTTGGACTATGGGTTATCCTTTTCTAAAATTCCTATTTATTGTGATAACCAAAGTGCTATTGCTATGACAGGAAACCCAGTTCAACATTCTCTGACAAAGCACATCAGTATAAGATATCATTTTATAAGGGAGCATGTGGAGGAAGGAACCATTGAACTTCACTTTGTTCCTACTGAACAGCAGCTAGCAGACATTTTCACCAAACCATTAAGTGAAGCAACTTTTACTAGGCTGGTGAACGAGCTAGGCATGATATCAGGAACTGAGTAAACATAATGGTTAGATCTTTCAAATTTGAATTGTCAAATTACCATATGTTTTGCTCACAAATCTGTCATAATATACTCTGATTGTTAAACTCTGATGACATTCTCTGATGATATACTCTGTTTGTTAAACTCTGAATGACATTCTCTGACGCCATTCTCTGACGATATTCTCTGATGTTTGTAAACTCTGAATCTTGATAAATGATCTCATTTTTATTTCTCTGAGACACTTAACCTGTGAAGATACTATGAAGCATGATCTGAATTAGTAATCATGAATCTTAGTTAAGTTCCTTAATCTTGATCTCAATTTTGTGCTACTATTTTACACTATATGCATATTGATATCATTGAGACTCTATTACTTCACATATCTTAATTATAAGTGAGACTGATTAATTTGCATTTTCTCTCAGTAAATTAGACAGTGTTTATAAACTCTGATGCTATACACACCCCTGGAAATAAGCATAGTACTCCTTTGAGATCTTAGATGTCTATATGACAGTGACTGGGAAGACCCAAACATTTACTGGTATTAAGTAATTGCCAAGATTCTATAATCTATGGTGACCAGTCACAATCTCTGATTACTGGAGAAATACTGTTGCTAAATTATATTTAAAGGTCGTGATTCATTTACACTGAAAAGCGTCCTTGGAAAAAAAAAAGGGGTTAGTTTATTTTATATATTTCTCCATCAGAGTATGTCTGTTGTCTATGTCTTGAGAGTTTAAATAAATTATTCCTGTCTACCTTATAATTACGAAATTGTGAAATTCTCTAGTCTCTGATTAAATATGTTAAATCACACACATTATTTCACAAGCACATTATTGAGCTATGGATTTTATAACAAACTCTGATTTATTGATGAATATTCTGAAAATTATGTCTTTATTCTGAGGTATTTAGAAATTTATTTGATGTAAATCTCAGAGTTTAAAATTCGAGAGATTTGATCTTGATTTTTTTAAATCTTGTAAATTTCAGGAGTTCAAATATTCAGAGAATGTGAAGAGAGTATTCTAAACGGATGTATTGTTAGTGGGTTTACATGAAAAACATTTTAATAGGAGAACGTGTAATCAGCATTTATAACTGCACATGTTTTACTGCGCTCATGATTATTACTCTCTTTTCTCCATCCCACTAACTCTCATCTACCAGTTAAATTCTGACAGGTGTACAGCTGAACAAAAGCCCAAACGTGAACAACTACACAAAATCTGAAGAGTTTATCACATCAGATTTTATTGCTTCTTTTCAACTTATACACCTCATTTTACACACACTCTCTTCACAAACTCTTAATCTTTTCTCTCTGCAATTCAAATCCTCTCTCACACATTTTCTCAAACACCTTCCTTCACAAACTCTGTCCTAATGGCAACTACAGCTTTTACCTTTGCAGGTGTGGAATTTGTTCCCAACAATCATGCTGCCATCCTTGACATCACTGATGTTCCAAGTGATTATCATCCCTTTCAGCAACTCTTGGCACAGAGTGTCCTTGCCACTGCCCTTACAGCTCCTGCCAGACTCTCAGGAAGTCAAATCATTACTTTCTGGAGAACAGGGCATTATGACAATGGTGGTGAAGCTGGGTCACCATCCATTGTATTTGAGTATGATGGAGCACAGTATTCTGTTACTCCAGCCACCGTCCGAGCAGCACTCAACCTGCCAGAGCATGCTGGGTACATTACAAATGGAGATGCTAATCTCAGAACAATGATGATCGATTTGGGCTACTACGATTCTCTGGATAAATTGGGTCAATTGAAGTGTCCAGGACTCAGGAAGGAGTGGAGCTTTTTCTTTGATTGCATTACCAGGGCTTTCCAGAAGAAATCTACAAACTGGGATGCCATTCCAATGGACATGCTGCAGATTGGGTATTCTCTGATCTATTCTACTAATTTCGATTTTTGTAGATTAGTGATTAGAAATATTGGTGAAAGAATGCATGAAAATCGTAAGATTATATATTTTTCACGATTTTGCCAACTGTTGTTTAATGCCACTGTTGGAGAAGTGGCTTTTGATGCTGCAGATGAGATCAAATCTTTTAAACTTCATAAAAGGGTTTTCAAAGATCTCATATCTAAAGATGAGAAGAGACCAGTTCTCAGGCCTCTACAGATTCCAGCTCCATTAAGAGCTAGGCTGAATATGCCTCAGGCACCACAACAACAGACTCAACCCCAACCTCAACATCCAGTTTCACCTAAAGTCACCAGGAAACCCAGATCATCAACACCTAAACCATCCAAATCTACAAAATCTGATGCCCCTTCTACAAAGAAGACCAGAACCTCTGTTGCTACACAAGTTCTGAAGACAAAGTCTGATAAACCAGCAAACTCTGATGCTGTAAACTCTGATGCTGTACACTCTGATCCAATAAACTCTGAAGCTGCTTCTCCTCAAAAGCAGAAAAGAAGGAGACTGGTTGCAGCCTATGATTATGATGATCTTGAACCTGCACATGAAATAACCTCTGAACCTTCTCCTGCAACAAACTCTGAAAATCTACAGACCAGTCCTCAAACAAAGCCAGCAAGATTTAAAAGAAGGGCTAACAAGGCTAAGAGGACAAGGGTGCCCATAACTGAGATCACAGATTTTACTGTTGAAGAAGAGCAAGCACCATCCACTACAACTCCTGATGATCCATCTCAAGCTCTGATGGTGCTTCCTCTTCAGGCTGTTCCAATCTCTGCTGCCACAACATCATCTACTTCATCTGAAGTAGATGAGGAAATTATATGCAAGGAGAAAGCTACAGATCAAGCTGAGACACCAGTGTCTGATTGTAACAATCCAATATCTGATCATGGACCCTCCACACCAATTCCTCATTCTCCAATGACAATTCCTGAGGGTGCCATTGTTCATGATACAGCTCCAAAAACTACAAGTCTGATGTAGTTGATGAATCTGACAAGGTAGCATTGGAAGCACTGCAATCCCTTGCTAAGGCTGGTGAAGAGCCTAGCAAATCAAAAGCTGATGCTCAAGAAAAGTCTGTTCAAGATCCAGTTGAGAAAGTTGCTAATCCTGCATCAGATAATGATGAGGATGATGACAGTTCAGATGATGACAATGATGACAATGATGATGAAGTTCCTTTGTCACATTTACAGCAAAAGTGGGAGTCTACCAGCCAGTATAATGCCAGGCTACAAACTCTGGACACAAACTCTGAGCCACTTCCCAGGGATCTTCAGGTTGATCCACCAAGTGAAGTATGGGATAAACTCTGGCTGAGCCATCAACATTCTCTGGAGCCAGCAAAAGCTGAAGATTTTCTATCTATGGCAGAGAATAAAATCACAAACTCTGATGTCACAAACATACATTTATGGTCAAATAGATTACATAAGTGAAACAGCTAGCACTCCCTTTGTTTCTTTGTAGCAACTGTTTTAAAATTTCTAGTTGATTCTCATGAGTATTTTTTCTAAACTCCCAATATAAAAACATATATTCCAATCAAATCTTTCTCCTACCGTCTTCATTTTATGAAAAATAATCACTTACATATCAGAAGAATTTACGAGAAATGATAAATTAAATAAGCACAGGCCACAATAGTTGCGGTACCGTTAAGAATCTTAAGATATTATTTTTTTTATTTATTTATTTATTTTTTTTTTGAAAATGAGAATGAATCTCAACAATATGAAACAGCAGTTCACCGTGATAATTCTTTCATTCAAGAAAGCTTATTATCTAACCGTCGGACATGCAAGATGACCGGGGAAATTTAGACAATAAAACTTTAATGTCCGAAAAGAAAAACCCGTCTTCTTCCAAGAATCCTGAGAATAGAAGAAAGAAAACAAGAATAATATAAGTCGACATATATAACACAGGGCTTTCCAGAAGAAATCTACAAACTGGGATGCCATTCCAATGGACATGCTGCAGATTGGGTATTCTCTGATCTATTCTACTAATTTCGATTTTTGTAGATTAGTGATTAGAAATATTGGTGAAAGAATGCATGAAAATCGTAAGATTATATATTTTTCACGATTTTGCCAACTGTTGTTTAATGCCACTGTTGGAGAAGTGGCTTTTGATGCTGCAGATGAGATCAAATCTTTTAAACTTCATAAAAGGGTTTTCAAAGATCTCATATCTAAAGATGAGAAGAGACCAGTTCTCAGGCCTCTACAGATTCCAGCTCCATTAAGAGCTAGGCTGAATATGCCTCAGGCACCACAACAACAGACTCAACCCCAACCTCAACATCCAGTTTCACCTAAAGTCACCAGGAAACCCAGATCATCAACACCTAAACCATCCAAATCTACAAAATCTGATGCCCCTTCTACAAAGAAGACCAGAACCTCTGTTGCTACACAAGTTCTGAAGACAAAGTCTGATAAACCAGCAAACTCTGATGCTGTAAACTCTGATGCTGTACACTCTGATCCAATAAACTCTGAAGCTGCTTCTCCTCAAAAGCAGAAAAGAAGGAGACTGGTTGCAGCCTATGATTATGATGATCTTGAACCTGCACATGAAATAACCTCTGAACCTTCTCCTGCAACAAACTCTGAAAATCTACAGACCAGTCCTCAAACAAAGCCAGCAAGATTTAAAAGAAGGGCTAACAAGGCTAAGAGGACAAGGGTGCCCATAACTGAGATCACAGATTTTACTGTTGAAGAAGAGCAAGCACCATCCACTACAACTCCTGATGATCCATCTCAAGCTCTGATGGTGCTTCCTCTTCAGGCTGTTCCAATCTCTGCTGCCACAACATCATCTACTTCATCTGAAGTAGATGAGGAAATTATATGCAAGGAGAAAGCTACAGATCAAGCTGAGACACCAGTGTCTGATTGTAACAATCCAATATCTGATCATGGACCCTCCACACCAATTCCTCATTCTCCAATGACAATTCCTGAGGGTGCCATTGTTCATGATACAGCTCCAAAAACTACAAGTCTGATGTAGTTGATGAATCTGACAAGGTAGCATTGGAAGCACTGCAATCCCTTGCTAAGGCTGGTGAAGAGCCTAGCAAATCAAAAGCTGATGCTCAAGAAAAGTCTGTTCAAGATCCAGTTGAGAAAGTTGCTAATCCTGCATCAGATAATGATGAGGATGATGACAGTTCAGATGATGACAATGATGACAATGATGATGAAGTTCCTTTGTCACATTTACAGCAAAAGTGGGAGTCTACCAGCCAGTATAATGCCAGGCTACAAACTCTGGACACAAACTCTGAGCCACTTCCCAGGGATCTTCAGGTTGATCCACCAAGTGAAGTATGGGATAAACTCTGGCTGAGCCATCAACATTCTCTGGAGCCAGCAAAAGCTGAAGATTTTCTATCTATGGCAGAGAATAAAATCACAAACTCTGATGTCATGTCAAGCCTCAAGGCTACTGTTCTTTATCTAAAGACATTTCATCCTGCTCAAGCTCAGACATCTAAGTCCATAGATGGTCTTAGAACAGATGTAGCCAGTCTCAAGGAAACTCAAACTATGGGGAAGAAAAGGACTCTACTACCTCTGAAAGATGATGTTAAGAAGCTGGTGTCTGCAAATGAATCTCTGGAAAAGAGGATGACCACCATTGAGTCTACTCAAGAGAAAATGTCCAAACAGCTTGAAGCCATCCAATCTTCACTTTCTCTGATAACTTCAATACTGATTCCTGATGAGGATGATGTCAAAAAGGGGGAGAGAGTAGCTAAAGTCAAATGCAAGTCTACTTCTCAAGCTCTGAAGAGAAAGAAGAATGATGATGATGATGATGTGGATGACTTCACAAAGCACAAGAGATTTCAAGCAGGGACTGGTGGAAGAGTTTCAAACTCTGACAGTCAAAAACAGTCTAAGCAAAGCACAAAGTCTGCTCCAACACATAATGTCACATCTGGATCAAAGCACAGACCAGTGGCTGGATCAGATAAACCATTGACTGATGAAGAGCTTGCTAGATTGATTTTTGAACAAGAAAATCCAGAAGCCAAATTGGATTTGGAGTTGATTGCTGCAGAGGAAGATGAGCTGAAGAAAGAACATGTTGAAGCTATAAACTCTGGAAAGATCCAAAAGCCTGCAAAATCAACTACCAAGCCAAAAGAAAAAGGGATATTGATCAAGGAAGCTACTGTTGCTGATCAGAGTTTACCAGTCAAAAAGATATACTATGAAGATGAGTATACATCCAAGGGAAAAAGCAAAGTAGATGAACACCTTGAGAAAGGCTGGGATAAGAAGAAGTCTACAACCTCTGACAAAGATCAAGTTGTAAAGGAAAAGAAATCAGAAGCTGCAATCTCTGACAAAGCTCATGTTGCAGAATCACAAAAAGGAAGATTAACCTCTGACATAGCTCAAGTTAATAAGGAAGCAAAGAAAGACACAACCTCTGACAAAGCTCAAGCTGTGTTCAAACCAACAACTACTCCACTGGCAGGATTTGCAAAGCCTAGTCTGATGACTGAGATAAACTTTGAAAAGGGCTCAATTCAACCAATCTCTCATCGTAAAGCAGGAAGAGATAAAGGAGGGCTGAGATCTAAATATGAAAAATTTGATCAGAGTATAGGATCAATGTCAACAGACCCCTCATCTCTCTGTGCTCCCAAGACTGGAGCATTGCAAGAAAGAATGGACAAATTAGATTCAGTCCAGCTGGTGAAGAATGACAGAGGAGATAGCATTCTTATCTACTTCATGTCTGATGGAACAGTGTTTAGAGTAATTGAAGCTGATCTGTATGCTAAACACTGGGAGGAATTGAGATATGTCTCACACATATTTCAAGTAAAGAACAAGTCATGTCAACACATCTCCAATCTGCTCAAAGATCAAATCAGAAGAAAGATGGGTATTACAGGAAACAAGAATGCTGGACCTTTTATTCCTAAATACTTCAATCATCAAGGACAGCTGGTTGAGATGAAGAAAAATTCAGCAAAAATAGTAACAATAGCTGGAATCAGTACTCTTGCATTCAATGAAGAGTCTGATAAAGCTTACAATATCAGGCTGGATAGAGACATGAGAAGAAACAAGATCTATGATCTCAGAGCTGCAATTTACCAAACTGGAGTTTCAGATCCAGAGCTAAGAGAGATCAACAGACAGATGATAATAGCACTTGAAGAAGCTGAAAGAGAACTCTTCAGAGGATATCTAAAGACAGCTCATGGTGTCTATGAAGCCAAGGAGTAAAACTATCTGTAAGGTTTAAAAGTTTTCTGTTATATAGCTAAACTCTGTTGCATTTGACTTATATGTTTTGACATCATCAATTATCTGTTAACTTGCACATAACATATTTATGCACAAGTTGGGGGAGATTGTTAGATATAATTGATGATTACTAATGTTCTAAAGTTTGTTTTAGAACAGGCGTGATCAGAGTTTAAACTGGAAGCTGATCAGAGTTTGATGAAGCTGATCAGAGTTTAGTAAAGTCTGACCAGAGTTTGATAAAGTCTGATCAGAGTTTACATAGTCAAGACTCGTCAGAGTTTACACGTGGAAAGAGCTCAGAAGCGGATATACTTCAAGGAAGGATAGAAGCGGAGGAGTGATTTGCTGACTATGGAAACTAAACAGAAAACTGGAGCAATCTTTGATTGATAGAATACATAGCTGATTTATAGGATATCAAATTAGAGATTGATTTTGTAACTGTGTCTATATAAACACAGATTAGGGTTACTCTATAGGAGTTGAGTTATCGAGTACATTATTAAGAACCCTAGCAGCTCTTAGTGATAAAATATAAATCACTGAGAGAGTTTTTGTAACCATTCAAGCTTTGTGAATAAGAGTTTATTGTTTTCAATCTCTTATATTGTCATACTGTGTTACATATTGTGATCACTATATCATCTTATATAGTGAGTTTATAGGACCTAACATATGTATTCTATCAATCAAAGATTGCTACTGTTTTCTGTTTGGTTTCCATAGTCAGCAAATCACTCCTCCGCTTCTATCCTTCCTTGAAGTATATCCGCTTCTGAGCTCTTTCCACGTGTAAACTCTGATGATCCTTGACTATGTAAACTCTGATCAGACTTTATCAAACTCTGGTCAGACTTTATTAAACTCTGATCAGCTTCCAGCTTAAACTCTGATCACTCCTGTTCTAAAACAAACTTTAAGAACATTAGTAATCATCAATTATATCTAACAATCTCCCCCAACTTGTGCATAAATATGTTATGTGCAAGTTAACAGATAATTGATGATGTCAAAACAAATAAGTCAAATGCAACAGAGTTTAGCTACACAACAGAAAACTTTTAAAACTTACAGATACTTTACTCCTTAGCTTCATAGACACCATTGGCTGTCTTCATGTATTCTCTGAGGAGTTCTCTTTCAGCTTCTGCAAGTGTTGTGATCATCTGTCTCTTGATCTCTCTTAGCTCTGGATCTGAAACTCCAGTTTGATAGATTGCAGCTCTGAGATCATAGATCTTGTTTCTTCTCATGTCTTTATCCAGCCTGATGTAGTAACCTTTGTCAGACTCTTCATTGAAACTCAGAGTACTAATTCCAGCTATTGTTTCTATTTTTGCTGAATTCTTCTTCATCTCAACTAGCTGTCCTTGATGATTGAGGTACTTAGGAATAAAAGGTCCAGCATTCTTGTTTCCTGTTATACCCATCTTCCTTCTGATTTGATCTTTGAGCAGATTTGAGATGTGTTGACATGACTTGTTCTTCACTTGAAATATGTGTGAGACATATCTCAATTCCTCCCAGTGTTTAGCATAGAGATCAGCTTCAATAACTCTAAACACTGTCCCATCAGACATGAAGTAGATAAGAATGTTATCACCTCTGTCATTCTTCACCAGTTGGACTGAATCAAGTTTGTCCATTCTTTCTTGCAATGCTCCAGTCTTGGGTGCACAGAGAGATGAGGGGTCTGTTGACATTGATCCTATACTCTGATCAAATTTCTCATATTTAGATCCTAGTCCTCCTTTATCTCTTCCTGCTTTTCGATGAGATATTGGTTGAATTGAGCCCTTGTCGAAATTTATCTCAGTCATCAGACTTGGCTTTGCAAATCCTGGCAATGGGGTTGTTGTTGGTTTAAACACAGCTTGAGCCTTGTCAGAGGTTGTGTCTTTCTTTGCTTCCTTATTAACTTGAGCTGTGTCAGAGGTTAATTTTTCTTCTAGTGATTCTGCAATATGAGCTTTGTCAGAGATTGCAGCTTTTGATATCTTTCCTTTTACAACTTGATCTTTGTCAGAGGTTGTAGACTTCTTCTGAGCCCAGCCTTTCTCAAGGCTATCATCTACTATGCTTTTGCCTTTGCTTGTATATTCATCTTCAGAGTATACCTTTTTGATTGGTAAACTCTGATCAGCAATAGTAGTTTCCTTTATCAGTATCCCTTTTTCCTTTGGTCTGGCAGTTGATTTTGCAGGTTTCTTGATTTTGCCTGAGGTTATAGCTTGCTCATATTCTTTCTTCAGCTCTGCTTCCTCTGCAGCAATCAACTCCCAATCCAATTTAGCTTCTGGATTTTCCTGTTCAAATAACAATCTAGCATACTCTTCATCAGTCATTGGTTTATCTGATCCAGCCACTGGTCTTTGCTTTGTTCCAGATGTGACATTGTGTGTTGGAGCTGGAGCAGACTTTGAGCTTTGCTTAGACTGTTTTTGACTGTCAGAGTTTGAAACTCTTCCACCAGTTGCAGCTTGAAATCTCTTGTTCTTTGTAAAGTCATCATCATCATCATCATTCTTCTTTCTTTTCAGAGTTTGAGAAGTAGACTTGCATTTGACTTGTGCTACTCTCCCCCCCTTTTTGACATCATCCTCATCAGGAATCAGTACTGAAGTTATCAGAGAAAGTGAAGATTGGATGGCTTCAAGCTGTTTAGACATTGTCTCTTGAGTGGACTCAATGTTTGTCATCCTCTGTTCCAAAGATTGATTTGCAGACACCAGCTTCTTCATGTCTTCCTTCAGAGGTAGTAAATGCCTTTTCTTGTCCATATTCTGAGTTTCCTTAAAGTTGGCTACCTCTGTTCTTAGACCATCTACTGACTTAGATGTTTGAGCATGAGCAGTATGAAATGTCTTCAGATATAGAACTGTAGCTTTTAGGCTTGACATGACATCAGAGTTTGTAATTTTATTCTCTGCCATAGATAAGAATTCTTCAGCTTTTGCTGGCTCCAGAGAATGCTGGTGACTTAGCCAGAGTTTATCCCATACTTCATTTGGTGGATCAACCTGAAGATCCCTGGGAAGAGGCTCAGAGTTTGGCTTCAGAGTTTGCAATCTGGCATTGTATTCGCTGGTAGACTCCCACTTCTGTTGTTGAAGAGACATGGGGACTTCATCCTCATTTTCATCATCTTCAGTTTCATCATCCTCATCATCATCAGATGCAGGATCAACAGCACTTTTAACAGGATCTGGAACAGATTTTGCAGAATCAGATTTTGATTTGCTTGGCTCTTCACCAGCCTTAGCAAGTGACTGCAATGCCTCCAATGCTACCTTGTCAGAGTTTGTAATTACATCATCTGACTTGTAATTTTCTGGGGCTGTATCATGAATTATGGCACCCTCAGGAAATTTCAATGGAGAATGAGGAATTGGAGTGGAGGGTCCACGATCAGATATTGGAGTTTGAGGATCAGACAATGTTGTCCCAGCTTCAGGTTCCTTGCAAACTATTTCCTCATCTACTTCAGATGAAGTAGAGGATGCTGTAGCAGTAGAGAGTGGAACAGCCTGGAGAGGATGCACCATCAGAGCTTGAGATAAATCAGGAAGTGAAGTTGATGGTGCTTGCTCTTCCTCAAGAGTGAAATCTGTGATTTCAGTAATTGGTACCTTTGCTTTCTTAGGCTTGTTTGCCCTTGCTTTAAATCTAACTTTTCTGGACTGAGGGCTAGCCTGAGAAGGTTCAGAGTTTGTTGCAGGAGAGGGTTCCAGATCATCATATTCATAAGCTGCAACAAGTCTCCTTCTTTTCTGCTTTGGTGGTGAAGCAGCTTCAGAGTTTAAAGTCTTAGAGACTGTCTCAGAGTTTACAGTAGGAACTGTATCAGAGTTTGTTGGCCTATCAGACTTTGTCTTCAGAACTTGTGTAGCAACAGAGGTTCTGGTCTTCACAGTGGAAGGGGCTGCATCAGACTTTGTAGCCCTTGATGGTTTTGGTGTAGATGATCTGGGTTGTCTGGTGGCTGTAGGAGAGACTGGATGTTGTGGTTGGTTTTGAGGCTGTTGCTGTGGTGCTGGAGGCAGATTCAGCCTAGCTCTTAATGGAGCTGGAATTTGTAATGGCCTGAGAACTGGCCTCTTCTCATCTTTAGATATGAGATCTTTGAAAACCCTTTTATGAAGCTTAAAAGGTTTGATCTCATCTGCAGCATCAAAAGCCACTTCTCCAACAGTGGCATTAAACAGCAATTGGCAAAAGCGTGAAAAATATATAATCTGACGATTTTCATGCATTCTTTCACCAATATTTCTAATAACTAATCTACCAAAATCGAAATTAGTAGAATAGATCAGAGAATACCCAATTTGAAGCATATCCATGGGTATGGCATCCCAGTTTGTGCATTTCTTCTGGAAGGCCCTGGTAATGCAGTCGAAGAAAAAGCTCCACTCCTTCCTGAGTCCTGGACGCTTTAATTGACCCAATTTATCAAGAGATTCGTAGTAGCCCAAATCAGTCATCATGGTTCTGAGGTTGGCATCTCCATTTGTAATGTAAGCAGCATCCTCTGGCAGGTTGAATGCTGCTCGGACGGTGGCTGGAGTGACAGCATATTCCGCTCCGTCATACTCAAATACAATGGATGGTGATCCAGCTGCACCACCATTGTCATAATGCCCTGTTTGCCAAAAGGTTATTATCTAACTCCCAGATAATCTAGCCGGTGCAGTAAGAGCTCGAGCCAAGGCACTTTGTGCCAGAAACTCCTGGATTACATGATAATCCCCTGGAACATCAGTGGTGTCAAGAATGGCTGCGTGGTTGTTTGGTACAAACTCCACACCTGCATAGGTAAACGCTGAAGTGACCATTAGAGCAGAGTTTGTAAAGGAAAGAAGGTGTTTGAGAAAGTGTGTAAGAGAAGATTTGAATTGCAGAGAGAAGAGCTTAAGAGTTTGTTGAGAGAGTGTGTGTAAAGATGAAGTGTATAAGTGAATAACAAGAAATAAAATCTGATTTGATAAACTCTTCAGATTTTGTTTAGCTGTACACGCTTGGGCTTTTGTTCAGCTGTACACTTGTCAGATTTTAACTGGTAGATGAATGTTAGTGGTATGGAGAAAAGAGAATAGTAATCATGAGCGCAGTAAAACTTGTGCAGTTATAAATGCTGATTACACGTTCTCCTATTAAAATGTTTTACATGTAAACCCACTAACAATACAGCCGTTTGGTACACTCTCTTCACATTCTCTGAATATTTAAACTCCTGAAATGTACAAGATTAAAAATCAAGATCAAATCCCTCGAATTTTAAACTCTGAGATTTAAAACAAAGAAAATAAATTTCTAAGTACCTCAGAATAAGGCATGATGTTTAGAAAATTCATCAAAAAAAATCAGATTTTGTCAAAAAATCCATAGCTCAATAATGTGCTTGTGAAATAATGTGTGTGTGGACATATTAAATTAGAGATTATAGAATTTCACAATTTCGTAATTATAAGGTAGACAAAAATAATTTATTTAAACTCTCAAGACATAGACAAGGGACATACTCTGATGAAGAAATATATAAAGTAGACTAACCCCCATTTTTTTTTTCAGGACGCTTTTCAGTGTAAATGAATCACGACCTTTAAGTATAATTCTGCAACAGTATTTCTCCAGTAATCAGAGATTGTGACTGGTCACCATAGATTATAAAATCTTAGCAATTACTTAATACCAGCAAATGTTTGGGTCTTCTCAGTCACTGTCATATAGACATCTAAGATCTCAAAGGAGTACCATGCTTATTTTCAGGGGTGTGTATAGCATCAGAGTTTATAATCACTGTCTAATTTACTGAGAGAAAATGCAAATTAATCAGTCTCACTTATAATTAAGATATGTGAAGTAATAGAGTCTCAATGATATCAACATGCATATAGTGTAAGATAGTAGCACAAAATTGAGATCAGGATTAAAAGAACTTAACTGAGATTCATGATTACTAATTCAGATCATGCTTCATAGTATCTTCACAGGTTATTTATCTCAAAGAAATAAAATGAGATCATTTAGCAAGATTCAGAGTTTGAAAACATCAGAGAATGTCGTCAGAGAATGACAATCAGAGTATAACAAACAGAGTATATTATCAGAGAATGTCATCAGAGTTTAACAATCAGAGTATATCATGGCAAATTTGTGAGCAATACATATGGTAATTTGACAATTTAAACTTGAAAGATCTGACCATTATGTTTACTCAGTTCCTGATATCATTCCTAGCTCATTCACCAGCCTAGTAAAGGTTGCTTCACTTAGTGGTTTGGTGAATATGTCTGCTAGCTGCTGATCAGTGGGAACAAAGTGAAGTTCAATGGTTCCTTCCAGCACATGCTCCCTTATAAAATGATATCTGATACTGATGTGCTTTGTCAGAGAATGTTGAACTGGGTCTCCTGTCATAGCAATAGCACTTTGGTTATCACAATAAATAGGAATTTTAGAAAAGGATAACCCATAGTCCAACAATTGATTCTTCATCCAAAGAATTTGAGCACAGCAGCTGCCTGCAGCTATATACTCTGACTCTGCTGTTGATGTTGATATTGACTTTTGCTTCTTGTTGTACCAAGAAACAAGTCTTCCACCCAGAAATTGACAGCTCCCACTTGTGCTTTTCTTGTCAATTTTGCAACCTGCAAAATCTGCATCAGAGTATCCAATTAGACTAAAATCTGATTCTCTAGGATACCATAATCCCAATGATGTGGTTCCCTTGAGATATCTGAATATCCTTTTTACTGCAATCAGACGAGGCTCTCTTGGATCTGCCTGAAATCTTGCACATAGACATGTGGCATACATTATGTCTGGTCTAATTGCAGTCAGATAAAGCAAGGATCCAATCATTCCTCTATAGTTTGTGATATCCACTGATGCACCAGTATCTTTGTCTAGCTTGGTTGCAGTTGCCATAGGAGTAGTTGCAGCTGAACTGTCTTGCATACCAAATTTCTTCAAGAGATTTCTGGTATACTTGGCTTGATTGATAAAAATCCCATCTTCAGTCTGTTTAACTTGTAAACCCAGAAAATAACTGAGTTCCCCCATCATGCTCATTTGGTACCTAGACTGCATGAGCTTGGCAAATCTTTGACAGAGTTTAGCATTAGTGGAACCAAAAATGATATCATCAACATAGATTTGAAATAAAACAGGGTTTTATCTATGGTACCTCTAGTAAATCCACTTTCAAGATGAAATTGAGCCAGAGTTTCATACCATGCCCTTGGAGCCTGCTTTAGTCCATAAAGTGCTTTGTCCAATCTATAAACATAGTCTGGATGCTTTGGATCCACAAAGCCTGGAGGTTGTTCAACATATACCTCTTCATCCAGTTTCCCATTAAGAAAAGCACTCTTGACATCCATCTGGAATACTTTGAACTTCTTGTGAGCAGCATAGGCCAGAAAGATTCTAATTGCCTCCAATCTTGCAACTGGAGCAAATGTCTCATCATAATCAATACCTTCCTGTTGTGAATACCCTTTTGCCACAAGTCTTGCTTTATTCTTTGTAATGACACCTTCACTATCAGTTTTGTTTCTGAAAACCCATTTTGTACCAACTATGGATCTATCTTTTGGTCTTGGTACTAGGGTCCAGACTTTATTTCTCTCAAACTCATTTAGCTCTTCTTGCATTGCTTGAATCCAGTCAGCATCTTGAAGAGCTTCCTCCACCTTTTTAGGTTCTGTTTGTGACAGAAAGCAATGATGTAAACACTCATTTGCTGTAGCTGTCCTTGTTTGCACACCTGCTTCTGGATTTCCAATTATCAAATCAGGTGTATGAGATTTTGTCCACTTCCTAGCATGTGGAAGTTGGCTACTTTCATCATTGGATCCTCCCCCTTGATCCATGCTCTCTTGATTCTGTTGATCATTCTCTGTAGCTCCCCCAGAATTTGTGCTATCAGAGTTTGAATCAGTATTCTCTGATGAGTTTGAGTCAGCATTCTCTGATGAGTTTGAGTCTTGGGTAGAGTCTGAAACATTCTGATGCTCCCCCTCAACATATGCTTCATCATCATGATCTTGTAAATTTTCACCATAGTTTGCTGTATTTTTCTCACAGTCAGAGTTTGTCTGTTCATCAGAGTTTGTCGAATCAGAGAATATTTCTTCATTTTCAAAATGCAGTTCTTCATGATCATCCATATCTGCTAAACCCATAATTCTCGTGTCATCAAATGACACATGTATGGATTCCATGATCACCTTGGTTCTTAGATTATAGACTCTGAAGGCCTTTGTTGTCAGAGGATAACCTACAAAAATGCCTTCATCAGCTTTTAAATCAAACTTGGTAAGCTGTTCTGGATGAGTCTTCAATACAAAGCATTTGCACCCAAATACATGAAAGTACTTCAGATTTGGCTTCTTTTTCTTCGCCATCTCATATGGGGTCTTGCCATGCTTACACTACACCATATATGGTCTATCCTAACATTGCATAATGATGTTGCCACCAAAAACGTTGCCTTAGATGCTTAAAATTTGATTGAACTGGGTGTATACCAACATCATATAGCGGTGTTGCCATTGATCCGAAAACTGTTGCCTTAACCACAAAAAAATCGCAATGCCAACATCTTGCCAACATCTTGTGCGATGTTGCCTTAGAGAAGAGTTAAAATAAAAGAGGGAAACATCCCGCTTTGTTTTAATAGTCAAATTTTTAAACAAAATTCAGCTGCAACCGCCTTAGAAAAAACATATCTCCTGCATATCTCAGACAATTAAAACAAAAATTAAAAACATATCTCTCATCTCTCTCTCTCAGACAAACACATCTCTCTCCTCGAACTCACTCTCTCTCAGACAAAACCTCCCTCTCTCTCTCTCTCCCGCATCTCTTACTCAATCTCTCCCGTATACCTCTCTTCTGAATCTTCTCCATCTCGCTCTTTCATCTCTTTCTCTCATCTCGTTCTCATATCTCTCATCTCTCGAAGCTCGAATCTGCAAAAATTTGGGAAAGGGGGCTGGTTCGACGACTTTAAAGAAGGAGCTCTGTTGTTTTTCTCTCGTAGCTTTAATTTGGTCGAACTCTAACTATAAGGTATCTCTCTAAGTTCATCTCGTTGATTTGGGGGTTTTAAAACCCTAATTTTTAATTGTTAATTTAGGGTTTCTTCAGTTGGGGTTTAATTGGGTGTTGATTAGGGTTAAATTTGTAAGTCAATTGAAAAACTCTTGGAGTGTGTTTGCTTATCTGCATTTTCCAAGTTTGTATGTGCATTTCTGAATTCTTACTATGTGTTGATTAGGGTTCCATTGAAAGACTTCAAGATATTGTTAGAATATTGGGCTGATGAGAAAATAGCGGTAACATGAAATATAATTTTCTTTGTCACTGCATTATTTATCTCTTAAGGGATGTTCGAATTGTTTTTTCTCTCTTTTTCAGAAAAAAGCAAGAACAAATTCAGAATCTCGAAGGCTTATAACTGAAACACATACTGCTGGAAGTAGGAGTTTCGCACAAATAAGTCACAATATGGTAAGTGTTTTCATTTAAATATTTGTTAGGATTATGCTTGTCCTTTTGTTTGTTTCTATAAGTATGAACTGGTTGATGTGGTGAAAACCTTTTTTTTTTTTGCAAGGCACTTGAAAGAGCATTGAAGGCTACCCGTGAACAACCACCAGCGCCAATATCAGATGCTGATGTTTATGTTAAAACACGCAAACGGGAAAGCACAAGAACATACAAGCTACCTACTGAAGTTGTTGAGAAAAAAGTGGTAAGTTCTCGGACTTCATAATTAGAATACAAATATAAATTATAATCTGTACTGTTATATCCTTGATATTTAGTTTTGCTATTTTAAATACTTTTTGGTAGTTGTAGATGATCAAGACATTTTCTTGCTCAATGTATGCATGTTATTGTTATAGGAAAATGTAAAGAAGCTGCTGAAAGATGGAACAATTGACGAAGCTGATGAAGTTGTTTATGGTGGGAAGGATCACAGTCGCACATTTTTAGTGGGGAGGCTTATTGAGAAAAGGGAACCAAAGAAAAAAATTGCACGCCCTTTGCCTACCATTCCAGAGAAGTATGTGGCTAGTTTAACTGAACAGATTCGAGATCAAATTGCAAAGGAGATGGAAGAACAAGTGCAGAAGAAGGTTGAAGATAATGTCAAGCTCATGATGTCCAAGCTGGCAGAAAAGAATCCAGGCCTTAATCTCGATATCGAGCTAACCAGTGCAACTGAGCCAACAGTTGAGCCATCACAGGCCAACAATGGCAGTGATTAACAGCCCTTGATTGATATTTTCCGTATTCTGAACTAAACATGTCCTTGCTTAAATTTTATTTAGCTTTTATATTAAGATGAATTTGTATTTTGGAGAAGTTGGAGGATCTCGTTTTATTTTGAAAGATGTGATGTATTTTGGAGTTGGGGAATTGTCAGTTAGTCAGTACTGTTTGAGGATTTGGTTGTTTGTTTGCTTGGAAACTTGATATTGTTATTTATAAAGGGATGATCTAATTTTCAAACAAAAGCTTGCAAATTTTTTATTTGAACCTGTTGCCATAGCTTAGAAAAATGTTGCTAAGAAAATTAATTTACAGTGTTGCTATAACATTAAAAGTGTTGGCATAACCATATAATTTGATTTTAGTTATACTTTATGGTAACATAAAAAGTGGTGTTGCTATCTAAAAGAGGTGTTGCTATAACCTTTAAAGCAACAGTATAATACATGTTGCTGTTAACCAAATAGATGTTGCCATACACTCTATGGCAACGTTATTTACTATGTTACCAAAAAATGGACAAAGTGTTAGCAAAACCTCTATGGCCACATGGATTTTCGCAACATCTTCGAAATTGGAAAAAATGTTGCCTTAAACACAATAGCAACATAAATGATGGTTTTAGCAACGAAAATTCGGTGTTAGGATAGACCTTATATGATGTAGTGTTATTAATCAGTGTTGCATTTTGAGTGAAACAAGCTGTTTGAACAGCTTCTGCCCAGAAATAAGTAGGTAATTTAGCCTCATCAAGCATAGTTCTGGCAGCTTCTATTAGAGTCCTGTTTTTCCTTTCAACTACACCATTTTACTGTGGTGTTCCAGGTGCAGAAAATTGTTGCACAACACCTCTTTCTTTGCAGAACTCTTCCATTGTTGAATTTCTGAACTCAGTTCCATTATCACTTCTAATGATCTTTACTTTGTCTTCAGATCCATGGTCCAGTTGCTTCACATGATCCATCAGATGCAAAGCTGTTTCATCTTTAGAGTGAAGAAAATATACCCAAGTGTATCTAGTATACTCATCAACAATGACAAGAGCATATTTCTTCCTTGCAATGGATGGTACATTAACTGGTCCAAATAGATCAACATGTAGAAGATGATATTGCTTCTTTATTGAGAATTCAGTCTTACTCTTGAAGGATGTCTTTCTCTGCTTGGCCTTTTGACATGAATCACATAGACCATCTGAAGTGAGTAGTGATTCAGGGAGTCCTCTCACAAGCTTTTTCTTTATAAGCTCATTTATGGAGTTGAAATTGAGGTGTGAGAGCTTCTTGTGCCACTTCCAACTTTCTTCTGCAGAGATTCTTGTAGATAAGCATATTGCTTTTCCTTCAGAGTTTGTAGGCAAGTTGATTTCATAAATATTTCCATGTCTGTGAGCAATGACTACCACCTTGCCTGTTGACTTGCTTACTATCTCACTGTGTTCTTCATAGAAATCAACATGATATCCTCTGTCACAGATCTGACTGACAGAGAGTAAATTGTGTTTTAGCCCTTGAACAAGAGCTACATTTGATATGATGACATTTCCAAGATTGATGTTGCCATATCCCAGAGTCCTTCCTATGTTGCCATCTCCATAAGAAACACTTAGGCCAGCTTTCTCCACAAACTCTGACAGCAGGGCCTTATTTCCAGTCATGTGTCCTGAACATCCACTGTCCAAGACTAGGATATTCTTCCTGTTGCCCTGCAATCACAAAGACCACTAATTGTTAGTTTTAAGGACCCAGACTTGCTTGGATCCCTTGGCCTTATTAAGTTTGTTAGCTTTTGCAGCGGAATTATCATTATCAGAGTTTGAGCTAACAGACTTTGGATCAGAGTTTGTACTAGAAACAGATTTTGTACTTGCAGAGTTTTTATTAACCTTTTTCAAAGAAGGTTTCAATTGATAATAATCATAATACAAACTATGATATTCTTTGCAAGTATAAATAGAATGCCATAAACTACCACAATGAAAACATGGATCTTGTGGTTTATATCTAATACTACTTTTTCTAACTCCAGACTTTGTAGGTAAGGAGTTAATGTCCTTGTTCTTCCTGCAAAAATTAGCAAGATGATTAGTATTTCCACAGTTATGGCATGTCTTCCTAGGTGCATTTGGAATAGGCATGTAGTTATTACTTTTGTCTATTCCAACCTTGCCATTTCTATTTTTCCTAGGCTCCTTGTCTTTGTTATCAGACTTTACCTCTTTAAGCTTATGCTTAAGCTGTTTCTGAGTCATTAGTCCTATGTTAACCTGTTTGGGCTTATCAGATTTTAAATTGTTGTTAATCTCTGATTCTGGTCTACTCTGTTTAGACTTAAAGGATTCAGCAACAAATTTAACAGGTTTAACCTTAGGTTTTTGAGTTTTAACAAACTCTGTTTTTGATGACTCAGCTTCTGTGTTATCAGTGTAACCTAGTCCCTTCTTCCAGTTTCCACTACCTAAGATATCCTGAGTAGTTTTGCCTGAATTAGTCCATGTCTTAATAATATCCCTTTCCTTAGCAAGTTCTGATTGAAGAGATGCATACCTTTTTAATAGTTCATCTTTGACAATGACAGCATCATCTCTCTCTTTCTGAACTTCTAACATCTGAACTAATTCTTTTTCTAGATAATCATTCCTTTTCTTTAAACTTAGAGTTTCAGATTTTAATCTTTCATTTTCTAAAGTCTGATCTCTAAAGCTGATATGCAAAGTTTTAAGGAATAATCTTAACTCAGTTATATCTTCAGTATCAAAGGCAAGAGTAGAATGAGGTACCTTTGCAGTAGATTCAGAGTTGTTGTCAGTGTTTGCCATCAGAGCATAATTGACTTCTTCCTCTGAATCAGATGTATCTGTCCAGTTTCCTTTCTTGGTGATAAAGGCTTTTTCCTTTTCTTTCTTGGCTTTCTTGCATTCAGATGCAAAGTGACCATTTTCACCACAGTTGAAACAGGTATACATGTCAGCTTTTCCAGCTTTTCCTTCCTTGCCCTCATTCTTCCTGAAGTTCTTCTTATCATAAACTCTGTCAGAGTTTCTGTCTTTCCTTGAGAAACTTTTGCCTTTGTTGAACTTTTTGTAAGCCAACTTCTTGAAGCTTTTCACCATCAATGCTGCTAACTGCATCATCTCATCATCACTTTCTTCAGAGTCTGAGGGAACATCAGAGTTTGAGTCATCAGAGTTTGATGACTCAATGTCAGACTTTGTGACATGAGCTTTTCCTTTGCTCTTAGCAGCTTCCTCTTGAACTTTTAGAGCAACAGACTTTGATTTGCCTCCATGACGTTTGCTCCTCTGCTCCATCTCAAGTTCATGAGTCTTCTGTTTTCCAAAAACATCATCAAGAGACATTTCTCCAAGATCAAGATTGTCTCTTATTGTAGTGACTTTCAAATCCCACTTTTCAGGAAGAGCCAGAAGGAATTTGAGGTTTGAGTCTTCAAGATCATATTCCTTGTTCACCAGAGATAAGTCATTCAACAGTTTGACAAATCTGTCATACAGATCTGTCAAGGACTCACCAGATTTTGAGTCAAAGTGCTCATACTCCTGTGTAAGGATGGTTTTTCTGTTCTTTTTGATGGCTTGAGTTCCCTGACATCTGGTTTCCAAAGCATCCCAGATTTGTTTAGTAGTTTTGCACCCAATCACCCTATTAGACATTGCATTATCAAGGGCACTGTGCAGAAGGTGTTTCACCTTTGAGTCTTTACCAATTGACAAGATGTCCTCAGGGGTATAATCTTTCTTCTCCTTTGGAATCATCTTCTGAGGCTCATCTGCAATCCCAACAGAGAGCTTGGTGGGCATATGTGGTCCATCATAGATCCTGTCAAGGTATTCTGGATCGACAGAGTCTAGAAATATAATCATTCTTTCTTTCCAGACTGGATATTCACACTACAACAAAAACACCATTAGACAACACTGATCAGACAACGCACGGTGAAAAAAGCGTTGTTTTAAAATAAGACACAACACTTTCTTTTCGTCCTCGAAAAACTATTGTCTAACACCTACGACCTACAACGGTTAAAAAAACTATTGTCTAGTAAATTCAATCAGACAACGGTTTCTCAACTGTGGTATTGTATAATGATGCATGTTAGACAACTGTTTTGAGAGCCGATGTGTGAAGAAACTTCAGACAATAGTTCAAGAAACCGTTGTTGTAATTAGACAAGTGTTTTAATTGTTGTGTTGTTTACGAGCAGTTCAAACAAGGGTTTCAAATAGTGTTGTGTGACTGAGAAGCTAACATACAAGTGTTTTTGTTAGCATTGTATGATGGCCTTATAGACAAGCCTTTACTAACTAATAAAATCATTGTCTGTTAGATACTACAGGACAAAAAATACCTTTTTATAATAAGACAAAATTTACATTTGACTAGTATTGTTAAAAAAACAAACAAAATAAAGATAAAAAATTTGATTTTTTTATACATGACTAATATTGTTAGTTCTCGACATCCGTACGGTTAGATCATCAAAATAAATATTTATAAATTAATACAGAGCTAATCATGCACATAACAAAGATTCTATCCAGTACTTTCTAAATTGTAAACATAAAACACATACTTATACTTACGTTCGAATTACAAAATTGTCTTGGTATTACAAATGAACAATACGTGTTTGCATATATGCATAATATAAATATATACTTTAATACAAAGAGTAGAAAAACAATAATTGATCAAGGAAATGTGAATTTTTAACTCATAAAAATGAAAATATATTATATAACGGTTTCCTTCTCATAAACCGTTGTCTACACTACTTTTCTACAACGGTTTTTCCCTGAAGCGTTGTTTGAGCCTAATTTAGACAATGGATTCTCTTACAACGGTATAACGTGCGTAACAGTTGTGTCATTTTCAATGATACAACAGAGTTACATATAGAAACCGTTGTCGGTTAGACATTACAGGACAAAATTTACCTTTTTACAATAAGACAAAATTTACGTTTGACTAGTATTGTTAAAAAAACATACAAAATAAACATAAAAAATTTTAATTTTTTTTATACATGACTAATATTGTTAGTTCTCGACATCCGTGCGGTTAGATCATCGAAAAAAAATTTAAAAATTAATATAAAGCTAATCTTATACATAACAAAGATTCTATCTAGTACTTTCTAAATTGTAAACATAAAACACATACTAATACTTACGTCCGAACTACAAAATTATTTTGGTGTTACAAATGAACAATACGTATTTCTATATATGCATGATATAAATATATTTGTAAAGACAAAGAGTATAAAAACAAGAATTGATCAAGGAAATGCGAATTTTTAACTCTTAAAAATGAAAATTTATTATACAACGGTTTTGGGCCCAATAACCGTTGTCTACACTACTTTTATACAACGGATTTTTCCCCAAGCGTTGTTTTAGCCTATTTTAGGCAACAGAGTCTCTTACAACGGCATAAATTTCGTAACCGTTGTGTCATTTTCAATGAAACAACATAGGTTCGTATAAATACCGTTGTCTTTTACACACTGTAGGACAAAAAATAACTTTTTATAATAAGACAAAATTGACATTTGACTAGTATTGCTAATAAAACATACAAACTAAACATAAAAAATTTTGATTTTTTTATACATGACTAATATTACTAGTTCTCGACATCCGTTGAGGCAGATCATCGAAACAAATATTTATAAATTAATACAGAGCTAATCGTATACATAGAGATTCTATTCAGTACTTTATTCTCAATTTCAAAATAAAACACAAACTAATACTCATGTCTGAACTACAAAATTATCTTAGGAGTACAAATGAACAATAAATTTTTGCATATATACATAACATAAATATATTTGTTAATTAGAGTACAAAAACGTTACAATAGAGATGATTATAAGTTATAATTATTAAATATAATGTATATATGAAAAATAAATGATTACATATTAAATTTGAGCTAATAATTATTTTAATATGCACAGAAGAAATAATATAATACATAATCAAATTATTAATACATAATTTAATAATATTTTATGTCAAAATATAAAATATTATATAATAATTATATATAATATTAAATATATAAATAATAATTATGTATATTGACAAAATACAACTAATTTTTTTAAATTTTCAATTATATTCCAATATTATAATATATATGTATATATATGAATTTAAGTAATATAACTTTTAATTATATAACACATACTTCTAATTGTTTTTAATAAATTATTTAAATTAAAATAATTTTAATTATTCTTATGCTACGAGGGTCACAGATCGGGGTAGTAACATAAGGTTGCAGGGCTGTTAATGGAGGTTGGGGATTGTGTGTTTGAGGGTCGGTGGCGACGCCACCACTGTTAATCTAAGAGTGGATTGGGGGTCGCAGATCTGGGTAGCACAAGAGTTGTAGCACAACTGGGTACATGCCAAATGTGTTCTCCACACTCTCTCTCATCCATTTTGTCTCCATTAGAGGTGAACCCTTCTTTAATTTGTCTGAGCTCTGTATTAAATTCACTGGATTAATCAGGTTCGCTGCTTCTTTGTGATTTGTATTTTTTGTTTTGCTGTTTTGATTTGAAGTCGTGAAGAATTTGAATCTAGAAGTTTTGATTTTATGCTTTCAAATGAAGATTATTATAACACTAGGGGGTTTATTATGTCTAAATGGAAACAGAACAATTTGGAGGCGGTCTTCATTTTGAGTATCCATGTGGTCCTCTTGCATCTGGGTTTGCTATGCTTTTCACACGAGATTAACTGAAATTTATGTTTGTGGGCAACATGAATCTCTTATCTTATTTATGAGTTTAATTTAGTTTATTTGTGTTTGCGTGGCTTGAATTTGTATTTCCTCACTACTGATTGTTATTTTTTAAATTATCCATGTGATTTGGGCTTATATCAGGTGTTCTCAGGGGAATTTTCAGGGGAACTTTAAATTAGGTCATTAAGTTGCAGTTTTGGTAAATTGGGGCTTTCATTGTATATATTTGATTACATACAACTGTTAATATTTGAGCAGGCAAAGCTCTGGCAAGGCTCAAGAGCTCAAATGAAGACATATCGATGGGGTGACATGTATGGCTAACAATCCGAGTAATTTAAGGTATATTGTTCTTGACACTGGTTTTTAGCTTGTTGTCTTTAGTTTAGTTGTGAATAATGAGATGGTGCAGAAGCTCATTAAGTCTGCAATCATTTATAAATTTTATAGCATTATTAAGCAAGGTTTGGGTGTCTAGGCTAGATGTGCTTTGCTCATAAAATAAAGGTAAGAACATAAAAACAACATTGCAGAGTAATCAGTTGGCTATCTATCCGAGAAATTTTATAGCATTGATAAATAGTCCATTACAAATAAGAATAAATCACCCTAAAAAGCCGTGTAATAATTGGCAATACAGACTCAACAAGGAGAAAACAAACACAGGGGCTTAGTAAACACTATTAAATATGGATAAAAAATACGATTAACATTGCAAAACTAAGCCGGGACAAAATTCTAATCAGAAACTGGATTAGGAATGCTAGGAAACACAACATCAACTATGAGCATAATAAGTGATAAGCCACTATGAACCTCATCTGATTGAAAGGAAATAAGTCAAGGTCATTAGAGTTTCCATGAACAATACAGGCAGCACTGTTCTCAAATTTTTGCAAACATATTAGTAGGATTCAAATTCTCGTTCTTGTCACTATTCATAATATGATTAAGAACTGAAGTATGATTTGATATTTTTTTTTAATATCATCTCAGGCAAAAGAAGGGTGCATGGCCTTTTACTTGAAGGTAAACTGGTACATAAATTAGTGCATGCTCTATACCATGTGTTCTCTACTTTAATCAATACAAACATCTATATTAATATAGTTCATGTTGTCGAATACTGGTTGTTGCCTTTTTCTGCATTTTTTTTCAGTTGCTAATTATAAAAGCATTCACTAGATACTCTTGTATGTTTCTACATGCATTTAAAACGTGAAATTTAATAAAACTTTAAAGACTATCAAAAAAATAAAAGTATAGTGAGTGCTTAGTGTTTGTGATTTTTATATGTATATATCATAGAGTGATCTCTCATTTACTTGTGTTCTTGCAGTCATCAAACACGAAAACAATATGATAAGGGAACCAACCGTCCCAAAGAAAATCCTGCCAGCATTCCTCCAAGTTCTAGATAAACTTTAGATACTACAATTACGGCAGCACCAAGGTTGATGGAGCTCACATCTATAGAAACACATGCTGAATGATATGCAAGGCCAGGTTGATTAATTTTTGTGAGGTTGCAATTAAATGTAGATTCATGTATGTTTTATTTATTATATGTATTTTAGGTATTTATATATTTGGGATTTTCCACCCTTAGTGGAAATATTGGTGGATATTAGATGGTATATGTGGTTGGTTGTATCATTGGTTATTAACACATAATGAAAATTTTTGTTTACAAATTTTTGGCTTGTTAATTACATTCTCTAGCCTAGTTTAATCGAGTTATGTGAAATCATTGTATATTATGTTTTTAGCTAATGGGATAATATAGGACCATTGTCATATATAACATGATACAATGGCCATTATTCATAAAAAACATTGTCTCATAAAATTGAAAACAATGATTTTTGTTACAAAACCATTGTCTAAGCAAATGACTTGCAATAATGATGAAACAGAAACAATTGTTAAAACATGTAAAAGACAACTAACATTATAAAGAAAACCATTGTCTGACATAATTAAACACAATAACCTGGGTAATTAAAATATTGTTAGAACATGCCTTACACAAGTAGGCTGGTGTTCTAAACCCGTTGTGTAAGAGAGGAAATAACAAGCATCTCTATTTCAAATATCGTTGTCCGATCTTCTTACTAACAAGTGTAGCTAACTAATGAAACCGTTGTTGCAAGTCTTATTAACAACACGAATTTGGAAAATTACTGTTGTTATGAGTCGTTTACAACAACATTTCCTTTTAAGAATCCCGTTGTTGTTTCTGGGTGTCGCACAACACTTTATTAAATGTAAACTCTTGTATTGCTCAATCTCAGACAACGGTGCGCCCGTTGTCTGATATGCATATCAGACGGCGCCTTGATAGACCACGGTTTTCCGTGGTTTCAGACAACGGGCAAAAACCGTTGTCTGATGCAGTTTTTGTTGTAGTGTCAGATGCCTTAAGAACTGGAACTCTAAAAGACGAAGCTTGTGATTTTTCAGACATGATTGTGATTAAGATCTCACTGTAGTTATCTTAACAGAGCTGGCTCTGATACCACTTGTTAGGTCCTATAAACTCACTATATAAGTTGATATAGTGAACACAATCAATAACACAATATGACAATATAAGAGATTGAAAGCAGTAAACTCTTATTCACAAAGCTTGAATGGTTACAAAAACTCTCTCAGTGATTTATATATTATCACTAAGAGCTGCTAGGGTTCTTCTAAGAATATACTCGATAACTTTACTCCTATAGAGTAACCCTAATCTGTGTTTATATAGACACAGTTACAAAATCAATCTCTGATTTGATATCCTATAAATCAGCTATGTATTCTATCAATCAAAGATTGCTACTGTTTTCTGTTTGGTTTCCATAGTCAGCAAATCACTCCTCCGCTTCTATCCTTCCTTGAAGTATATCCGCTTCTGAGCTCTTTCCACGTGTAAACTCTGATGATCCTTGACTATGTAAACTCTGATCAGACTTTATCAAACTCTGGTCAGACTTTATTAAACTCTGATCAGCTTCCAGCTTAAACTCTGATCACTCCTGTTCTAAAACAAACTTTAAGAACATTAGTAATCATCAATTATATCTAACAAAGCATAATTTTCCCACGTCGAGAAAACAAAGACCAAAGCATGTCGCATATGTATAAATAGAGGCATAATGCCTAGCGTTTGAATTACTTACCTGGATGCGATCAATGGGCGATCAATAAGGCTCATGGCCTAGGTCAGTGACCTCCATTGCACTAAGGTTCATGGCCTAGGTCGGTGACCTCCATTGCACTGAGGAGGGGCCCATTGATTGTTAACTATAAGTTACTTTAGACTTTAGGGCTATGTACAAAATATTTTTACTAGTCACAATTGATTTTGCAATTTTGAGAAATTTATGAAATCGATTTCGTGAAAAATTAGTAAAAATATGTTTTTATGGTAGCGAGCCCAACAACCTGAGATTTGGTAAAATAAAAACGAAAACAGGAAGCAAAACCTTTAAAAACCATTTAGCACCTCTATTACCAGGACACAGTAAATTTCAGTAGCCTAAATCTAACACTTAGTCTAAGATTTGATTTGTATTTTTAAAGAATCATGCTTGTATTTGGATATTAAGAAGCAATATATTCAACAACTCGTATTTTTCTTTTGATAATTAAACACATGCACATACCCGCCTTGTCTTTGACAAGATTTGGACCCTCGATAACCCAATCAAACTATACTGTACTTTGCAATTTCATATAAACATAATTTAGATAAACATTATAAGAAAACTTGATCATACACCATTCATTGATCATACACCATTCATTGATCATACACCATTCATAACAGATGGTAAAAGTTTTACGCTGCTAAATTAGTTTGTACAAAAGTTATAAATTCATTCACCAAGGTTAGGCCAACGACTTGTAGTATCATATGCACATTTCTACTTGTGGATTTTAGTCTTAAAGTCAAAGTGAATTTCCAAAAGTTAGCCTTAAAAGATTAGTTAGTCCCTCATAAACCTTGTATCCATTACAAGGGATAATCCCCTGCTTCATCGTCAACGTCTTCATCATCATGGTTTCTTAAGATTTCACGATCCATTGAAGATTTTTCAATACTAGTACCCTGAAATTGAAATTATCTTCATGAACACAGGAAATAGCATTTCAAAAATGAATATTCGCTGCAAATACAAGAAAAACAAGAGATTAAAGCTTCACGCAATCAAAACTAAAACTGAAGAACCCCCCCCCCCTCCGTTTAACACACTTATATGAATATTGTTAGAATTCAAACCCTCATAAGTAGTATCAATAATGCATGGAAAATTGGCTTGCTGGAATCATGGATTCAACATTCGTGCACACAACAGCCAAGAAGAAGAATAACTGCAAGAGACAATGACTCCAGGTTTACTGGGGTTACATAAATAAGAATAGTTATCTGAATAAAAGGATAAGTAGCTGCCTAGTCAATGTTTACCGCTTCTGGATAATTATAATACAAACTGGAGCAGCTAGATGGTAGCACGTAGCAATAACTCTTTTTCTCTGTTCAACATAGAAAACTGCAGGTCAATTCAGAACCCTAAATATAAGGTGGGCTGGTACAAAGTTCTGATGCAGTGTTCTCCACCTTCAGTAAAAATACGTTGGTCATATGCAGTGACAGTTCTGCACGTGGCAGAGGTGGCTTTAACGGTGGCTACTGTGGTGGACGAGGACGAGGAAGGCAGTCCTTCAATAGAGGCCAGAATTCTGAAGGCTATCAGCCATCTGGTCGTGGTCAAAATTTCAGAGGCCGAGGACGAGGCGGATATCACTAACGAGGTGATAAGTCTCAATATCAGTGCTATAACTGTAATAAATATGGTCATTTCAGTTATGAGTGTAGAGCACCAAAGGTGAAAGGAAGAAGTCATTTTGCAGCAGCAAAAGAAGACAAAGATGTTGGCACTACAATGTTTCTCACTTACAAAGGAGATGGGGAAAGCAAGAAGAATGTTTGGTATCTTGACTCAGGGGCCATTAATCACATGACTGGCCAGAAGGAGTTATCCACAGAGATAGACGACACCATCAGTGGAGAAGTTACTTTTGGTGACTCGTCAAAGATTCTGGTCAAAGGAAAAGGTACTGTCACGATCATGTCAAAGAAAGGTGAAAAGAAATATATAAATGATGTTTATTATATTCCTGTATTGAAAAATAATATCATCAGTCTTGGCCAACTTGTGGAGAAAGGATATAATATACAGATGCAGAACAATTGCCTCATCAGAAATCAAGCTCGGGAATTGGTTGCGAATGTGGAGATGTCAAAGAATCGTTTGTTTATGATTGATATGCAAACGAAGGTATAGAAGTGCTTAAAGTTAGTCATTAAAAATAACTCGTGGTTGTGGCATTTGAGATATGGTCATCTTGGATTTTATGGCTTGAAATTATTGTCGAAGACAAAAATGGTGGACGGTTTTCCAGAAATCAACGAACCAGAAAATTTGTGTGAAGCGTGTGTAAAAGGGAAACAACATCGACAAAGTTTTCCCGTTAGGAAGTGATGGATATCCAGGAGGCCATTGGAGATTGTTCATACAGATATTGCTGGTCCATTTGATATCTCATCACTTGGTGGTAATAGATATTACCTAACATTTATTGATGATTTTAGTAGGAACTTGTACATATTATCACATGCACAAGTTGGGGGATATTGTTGAGTATATTTGATGATATCAACATTTACTATCAGAATATGAAGATCAAATTTTGTCTGAGATCAATACTTGACAAGCACAGAGTATATGAGAGTTTATCGTCAGAGAATGTTTCTCAGAGTTTGCCCCACACATGGTTGGTAGGAGATGATTGATCATAATCAAGAAGATATATACGGCAAAGATATGTCGGTTCTAGGACTTTAGTAATTAAAAGTTATCAATCATATGATATGTACTGTAATGCATAAATCATGTTAATCATATATTTAATCGATAGGCTAGTTGTGTAGTATATAAGCATAGATTAGGTTTACACTATATGTGTTAAGTAACATAGTTATGGTGTAACCTAGCAACTCTCAAAATATATGTTCATGCTTTGAGAGAGTAGTTGTTATTCAGTGTCCATGAGTTTTTAGCAGTCAATACAAAAACTTTTTTTGGTTCAATTGTGTTTATCTTTTGAATTAATTGTTACCACTGTATTCAACCCCGTTTTTATTGTGGACTAAGGCCTATCATTTCTAATCGAAAATTTTGAATATATAATACTTGAGTTAGAACTCCATTTAAGATGACTACACTTGACTTTTTTTATATATAATCATGTGGTTTTCTTTTACTTCAATAATCGCAAAAGTACGGTGTATTATAGTGACAAAAAATTGTGATGAAATTATATAATGATTTATTCACAAGTCTTTTATCTTAACTACAACAAATGTGCATTACAAGCCTCTTATAAATTCTCAATATAGAATGAATGACATATATCTCATGCAAGAAAATATTAGAATTAACATATTGTGTCCCTAAAATATATTTTCAAAAAGGATGCAAACTTTCTCACGATACTCCAATCATCACTCGTAGGCCTTCCATCAATGTTATTCAACTTGAGATGTTTTTTGTATCTAGGCTCTTGTGTATCATACCTATCAAATGCCCTTTCAGATTTCTCCACCACATCTAGCGTCTCATATGTTGAATTCCATCTAGTATCCACATCTAGAATAAAAGATCTTTTTACCTCAACTATCTCATATTTTGCACATTTCATAAACACCACCTCTTTAGCTGGTGAATGTCTTATATATTTACCGGAATTTCTCACCCTATTAATTGATGCATCAAATATCCCTAACCCATATTTGCCAACTAAATTTAAAATATGAGCTGAGCAACACACCTTATGTGTAAGTTCTCTCCATTCAAAACACTAGAATCCCAATTACTGATTCTACCTTTTAATCTCTCTAATGCAATATCATTAGAAATAGCATAATCTATCGTGATAGATAACACCCCAGTAATTCACCACTCCACCAAACACTCCTCAATAGCCAATACAATTGCCTTACCTTCATGGCTAGTAATCGGACAAAAGTTTAGTATTCTTTTATGCAACTTCCAATCTTTGTCAATAAAATGTGCGGTTAAACACATATAATTAATTTTTTGATTAGAAGTCCATGTGTCCGTACTAAGGCAAAGACGTTTTATTTGTTCAAGTAATGAGACATTTAAATTATTTCTCCTAAGAGCATACATTCCATAAGATTCACGTGCAACCGTCCATCTTGATGGAATTTGAAACATTGGTTGCACGGTAGCCTGAAATTCTCCGGAACCCTCCCCAAACTTAAATGGAAATTCATCAACAACAATCATCTTAATATAGTCCTCTCTCGCCAAATCCTTGTCAAAAGTCCAACTATTCAATGTTGTGAGGCCACTATCTCTATTATTTTAAAAAGCTAATTTGGATTGATCACCTTGAACACTATATAAGTTGCAAGTTTTCAAATGATGATGCAAACTACTGTACCAGTACTTGAAGAATTTGCACTTAACTCCTTACCACGATACTTGCACTTTGCTTTCATTTTGTTGTCCTCACTTTCAAATTTAATATAGTGATCCAATATTCGAGCTCTAGATTCCATTTTATTTTGCTTTCTCGGCTTTGAAGCTATTGTTTCAGTTTGAGTTTCGAGTCCATCTTAATAATCTCCTTCGTATTCCATCTACAAATATAATAAAATAACTCATACAAGTCCATGCTTGGAAGTCTATTGTGCCTACTGTTGTGTATACAACTATACAACTATACACAAGTATGTAACATAAATACACACAAATCTGAAATACACATAACTCATAACACAAGTATAAAATTCCCCAATTGGCAGTGGCACGCAAAGAAACAATAGCCACAAATCGATTCAAGAATAATGACATAAAACTGAATCGATTCAAGAATATATACCTGGATGCTGGATCACACTGGATGTGGTTGGGTTTGATTCTTTGAAGTTTTGAGCTCAGTTTGGAAGCTAATCGCAGCAGGTCGTAGGCTTGAGGCTCGTAGGTCGCGATGGAAGTTGATCGGTAGTTAATGAACTGGTTTCTAATTAGTTATTTAGGTTTAGGCCATAGTCTTAGTAGATACACGATTATAATGTTGGAATATTTATATTATTCACCTAAATACTATTTCTTATAAAGTAATAAAATCGGTTAACCATTCGGTTTTCGGTTATTCGAGGTTTAAAAACCAAAAAACCAAAATTTAGCTACCAAAAACCGAACTGAAATTTAATTTCGGTTAACCGAACATAAATTATTTTGGTTTTTCGGTTCGATTTTCAGTTAACCGAACCAAATGCACACCCCTACCTAGGAGAAGTTATATGTACTCAAGACCTATGAACTTGAGTTCCAAAAAGATGAAAAAATGGACAAAGGATGAAGGAACGGAAAGAGTGTGGCCTTCGTTGCAGAAAAGGATGAAGAACATGGGATGGCACTTTAGAATGTGAATACTAAAGCTACACCAAACTAAAGCTACACCAAATATGAATGCTTGTGAAGGGAGGACATAAGCTGGTAAAGGAGATGGAAAGCTGATAGAAGAGGATGATGAATCTTCTACACAAGCTGAGCTTGATGATATTGATGCAAATCTGGCCTTTTGTCTTATAAAATTCTTCAAGCATAAGTTCAAAGGAAACTTTTTTTATGTGTAAACCATTTAGAAGGAGTAGTCATCCAAAATCATCAAACTTGGTTAACAGATCAAAATTTAAATGTTACAACTGTGGTCTAAGTACTTGGTCAATTCTCTAATGAGTGCATAGAACCCATAGCTGAAAGGAAAAGCTCCTCAACTGAATATATTGATTACATAAAGAAATACTTTAACCTCTTAAAGCAAAAGAAAAGAGCATTCATCACTACGGAGAAAGTCTGGGCAGCTGTGGAGATGATTCATATGATGATCTTCTTGTGAATATTCCTTCATGGCTAAAGAGATGAATGAGAAGCCAAACACCTATAAGCAGTTGATAGTTAAAAACCACTAACACTTCTGAACTTTCTAATATTGTGAATGCTAGAAAATTATTGATGACATGTCAAATGAAATATAAAATCTTATAGTTTCTCTAAATCATTAACCAAAATTGTAGAATAAATAGCGCTAATGATTTATTGTTTGAGAGAAATGCTACACTAGACTCTGAATTACCTCAGCTTAAGAAAATCAAAAGGGATACCAATATAGCAAGGAAAGATATAGTGGTTGTGTATAAAACAGAGGAAATATTTAAAAAGCTGTTGGAAAGAGAGCAAAAAATTATTGCTAAGTGAAAGGATACCATCAATGTCATTGATGGTACGCAAGCCTCGAACAAAGATAGAAAAACCTTTGAAGAAGAAGTTGATGAATCAACAGATGATGATCATCCGTTCACGGATAATCCACCAACCGATAACAGTTATCCATTGAAGACTCGGAAATCAGTTAAGCTGAAAAAGCTTAATAAAAGATTTGGGTTCATCAACAAATATTTTGTAGGAGAAAGCAACAAAACCAATGGAGTTGAAAAAGCAAATATAGGGCACTTACCTTTTGACAGATAACTTGAGACGGCTCAAGGACTTCCATACAAAGATATATATTATATTTATTTTTTTGGCGCTTAACATATCCTAATTTGAAAATTTCCACGTGAAGTCATACTTTGCTTAAAGTCATACTTTGGACAACGAGCAGACATTCCGTCTAAAGTTAGGAGCAAACGACAGTTTCTATAACATCGTCAAAAGCTCCACAAGCTTAAAAATTTAAAATATTCAATGTCATCAAGTACTTTTGACGGCATGTTGACTTTGAGTTAAATTTAAAGTGGTCCATTGTTCTCATGAATTTCGCATTGGCGTCAAAAGCTCACTTACAGATATTAATACACTCACCAACCAAAAGAAATGATCTTCTTCAGCTTTATTTTTCTGTGATGAAAAAATACACTAGTAGTTTATTGTTCATCTTTTTAAGGACTTCGCTGTATAGTATATTTTGCACTTAAACTAAACACAAATAATTGATCTTAAGGAGTCAGAGTGACAAATGAATTATTATCATGTTATATATTACTTGCCCAAAAAATCATATATGGAGTGTTATTATAGTAACAAAAATTTGTCAAAATATTATACATTTATCTTTGTTACAAGGGTTTTTCCAATATATATAGCAATAAACATTTGATAAAATCGTTATGTATATTCTTGAGAGATATACCACAAACTAATAATAGGGTAGTAATTTTGAAATAAGGTAGTAATTTGTCCTGCATAAAAGAAAATCTTAATTTAAAGTTGATATGCTTTCCTTTTGACAATTACAAATAACTAGCACAAGGTTTATATACCAATGTATCCTAAATTTTAAAATCAGATTACAAACTAGTTTAACTATCACTACAACAAAAACTGCATCAGACAACGGTTTTTGCCCGTTGTCTGAAACCACGGAAAACCGTGGTCTATCGAGACGCCGTCTGATATGCATATCAGACAACGGGCGCACCGTTGTCTGAGATTGAGCAATACAAGAGTTTACATTTAATAAACTGTTGTGCGACACCCAGAAACAACAACGGGATTCTTAAAAGGAAATGTTGTTGTAAACGACTCATAACAACAGTATTTTTCCAAATTCGTGTTGTTAATAAGACTTGCAACAACGGTTTCATTAGTTAGCTACACTTGTTAGTAAGAAGATCGGACAACGATATTTGAAATAGAGATGCTTGTTATTTCCTCTCTTACACAACGGGTTTAGAACACCAGCCTACTTGTGTAAGGCATGTTCTAACAATATTTTAATTACCCAGGTTATTGTGTTTAATTATGTCAGACAATGGTTTTCTTTATAATGTTAGTTGTCTTTTACATGTTTTAACAATTGTTTCTGTTTCATCATTATTGCAAGTCATTTGCTTAGACAATGGTTTTGTAACAAAAATCATTGTTTTCAATTTTATGAGACAATGTTTTTTATGAATAATGGCCATTGTATCATGTTATATATGACAATGGTCCTATATTATCCCATTAGCTAAAAACATAATATACAATGATTTCACATAACTCGATTAAACTAGGCTAGAGAATGTAATTAACAAGCCAAAAATTTGTAAACAAAAATTTTCATTATGTGTTAATAACCAATGATACAACCAACCACATATACCATCTAATATCCACCAATATTTCCACTAAGGGTGGAAAATCCCAAATATATAAATACCTAAAATACATATAATAAATAAAACATACATGAATCTACATTTAATTGCAACCTCACAAAAATTAATCAACCTGGCCTTGCATATCATTCAGCATGTGTTTCTATAGATGTGAGCTCCATCAACCTTGGTGCTGCCGTAATTGTAGTATCTAAAGTTTATCTAGAACTTGGAGGAATGCTGGCAGGATTTTCTTTGGGACGGTTGGTTCCCTTATCATATTGTTTTCGTGTTTGATGACTGCAAGAACACAAGTAAATGAGAGATCACTCTATGATATATACATATAAAAATCACAAACACTAAGCACTCACTATACTTTTATTTTTTCGATAGTCTTTAAAGTTTTATTAAATTTCACGTTTTAAATGCATGTAGAAACATACAAGAGTATCTAGTGAATGCTTTTATAATTAGCAACTGAAAAAAAATGCAGAAAAAGGCAACAACCAGTATTCGACAACATGAACTATATTAATATAGATGTTTGTATTGATTAAAGTAGAGAACACATGGTATAGAGCATGCACTAATTTATGTACCAGTTTACCTTCAAGTAAAAGGCCATGCACCCTTCTTTTGCCTGAGATGATATTAAAAAAAAATATCAAATCATACTTCAGTTCTTAATCATATTATGAATAGTGACAAGAACGACAATTTGAATCCTACTAATATGTTTGCAAAAATTTGAGAACAGTGCTGCCTGTATTGTTCATGGAAACTCTAATGACCTTGACTTATTTCCTTTCAATCAGATGAGGTTCATAGTGGCTTATCACTTATTATGCTCATAGTTGATGTTGTGTTTCCTAGCATTCCTAATCCAGTTTCTGATTAGAATTTTGTCCCAGCTTAGTTTTGCAATGTTAATCGTATTTTTTATCCATATTTAATAGTGTTTACTAAGCCCCTGTGTTTGTTTTCTCCTTGTTGAGTCTGTATTGCCAATTATTACACGGCTTTTTAGGGTGATTTATTCTTATTTGTAATGGACTATTTATCAATGCTATAAAATTTCTCGGATAGATAGCCAACTGATTACTCTGCAATGTTGTTTTTATGTTCTTGCCTTTATTTTATGAGCAAAGCACATCTAGCCTAGACACCCAAACCTTGCTTAATAATGCTATAAAATTTATAAATGATTGCAGACTTAATGAGCTTCTGCACCATCTCATTATTCACAACTAAACTAAAGACAACAAGCTAAAAACCAGTGTCAAGAACAATATACCTTAAATTACTCGGATTGTTAGCCATACATGTCACCCCATCGATATGTCTTCATTTGAGCTCTTGAGCCTTGCCAGAGCTTTGCCTGCTCAAATATTAACAGTTGTATGTAATCAAATATATACAATGAAAGCCCCAATTTACCAAAACTGCAACTTAATGACCTAATTTAAAGTTCCCCTGAAAATTCCCCTGAGAACACCTGATATAAGCCCAAATCACATGGATAATTTAAAAAATAACAATCAGTAGTGAGGAAATACAAATTCAAGCCACGCAAACACAAATAAACTAAATTAAACTCATAAATAAGATAAGAGATTCATGTTGCCCACAAACATAAATTTCAGTTAATCTCGTGTGAAAAGCATAGCAAACCCAGATGCAAGAGGACCACATGGATACTCAAAATGAAGACCGCCTCCAAATTGTTCTGTTTCCATTTAGACATAATAAACCCCCGAGTGTTATAATAATCTTCATTTGAAAGCATAAAATCAAAACTTCTAGATTCAAATTCTTCACGACTTCAAATCAAAACAGCAAAACAAAAAATACAAATCACAAAGAAGCAGTGAACCTGATTAATCCAGTGAATTTAATACAGAGCTCAGACAAATTAAAGAAGGGTTCACCTCTAATGGAGACAAAATGGATGAGAGAGAGTGTGGAGAACACATTTGGCATGTACCCAGTTGTGCTACAACTCTTGTGCTACCCAGATCTGCGACCCCCAATCCACTCTTAGATTAACAGTGGTGGGGTCGCCACCGACCCTCAAACACACAATCCCCAACCTCCATTAACAGCCCTGCAACCTTATGTTACTACCCCGATCTGTGACCCTCGTAGCATAAGAATAATTAAAATTATTTTAATTTAAATAATTTATTAAAAACAATTAGAAGTATGTGTTATATAATTAAAAGTTATATTACTTAAATTCATATATATACATATATATTATAATATTGGAATATAATTGAAAATTTAAAAAAATTAGTTGTATTTTGTCAATATACATAATTATTATTTATATATTTAATATTATATATAATTATTATATAATATTTTATATTTTGACATAAAATATTATTAAATTATGTATTAATAATTTGATTATGTATTATATTATTTCTTCTGTGCATATTAAAATAATTATTAGCTCAAATTTAATATGTAATCATTTATTTTTCATATATACATTATATTTAATAATTATAACTTATAATCATCTCTATTGTAACGTTTTTGTACTCTAATTAACAAATATATTTATGTTATGTATATATGCAAAAATTTATTGTTCATTTGTACTCCTAAGATAATTTTGTAGTTCAGACATGAGTATTAGTTTGTGTTTTATTTTGAAATTGAGAATAAAGTACTGAATAGAATCTCTATGTATACGATTAGCTCTGTATTAATTTATAAATATTTGTTTCGATGATCTGCCTCAACGGATGTCGAGAACTAGTAATATTAGTCATGTATAAAAAAATCAAAATTTTTTATGTTTAGTTTGTATGTTTTATTAGCAATACTAGTCAAATGTCAATTTTGTCTTATTATAAAAAGTTATTTTTTGTCCTGCAGTGTGTAAAAGACAACGGTTTTTATACGAACCTATGTTGTTTCATTGAAAATGACACAACGGTTACGAAATTTATGCCGTTGTAAGAGACTCTGTTGCCTAAAATAGGCTAAAACAACGCTTCGGGAAAAATCCGTTGTATAAAAGTAGTGTAGACAACGGTTATTGGGCCCAAAACCGTTGTATAATAAATTTTCATTTTTAAGAGTTAAAAATTCGCATTTCCTTGATCAATTCTTGTTTTTATACTCTTTGTCTTTACAAATATATTTATATCATGCATATATAGAAATATGTATTGTTCATTTGTAACACCAAAATAATTTTGTAGTTCGGACGTAAGTATTAGTATGTGTTTTATGTTTACAATTTAGAAAGTACTAGATAGAATCTTTGTTATGTATAAGATTAGCTCTATATTAATTTTTAAATTTTTTTTCGATTATCTAACCGCACGGATGTCGAGAACTAACAATATTAGTCATGTATAAAAAAATTAAAATTTTTTATGTTTATTTTGTATGTTTTTTTAACAATACTAGTCAAACGTAAATTTTGTCTTATTGTAAAAAGGTAAATTTTGTCCTGTAATGTCTAACCGACAACGGTTTCTATATGTAACTCTGTTGTATCATTGAAAATGACACAACTGTTACGCACGTTATACCATTGTAAGAGAATCCATTGTCTAAATTAGGCTCAAACAACGCTTCAGGGAAAAACCGTTGTATAAAAGTAGTGTAGACAACGGTTTATGAGAAGGAAACCGTTATATAATATATTTTCATTTTTATGAGTTAAAAATTCACATTTCCTTGATCAATTATTGTTTTTCTACTCTTTGTATTAAAGTATATATTTATATTATGCATATATGCAAACACGTATTGTTCATTTGTAATACCAAGACAATTTTGTAATTCGAACGTAAGTATAAGTATGTGTTTTATGTTTACAATTTAGAAAGTACTGGATAGAATCTTTGTTATGTGCATGATTAGCTCTGTATTAATTTATAAATATTTATTTTGATGATCTAACCGTACGGATGTCGAGAACTAACAATATTAGTCATGTATAAAAAAAATCAAATTTTTTATCTTTATTTTGTTTGTTTTTTTAACAATACTAGTCAAATGTAAATTTTGTCTTATTATAAAAAGGTATTTTTTGTCCTGTAGTATCTAACAGACAATGATTTTATTAGTTAGTAAAGGCTTGTCTATAAGGCCATCATACAATGCTAACAAAAACACTTGTATGTTAGCTTCTCAGTCACACAACACTATTTGAAACCCTTGTTTGAACTGCTCGTAAACAACACAACAATTAAAACACTTGTCTAATTACAACAACGGTTTCTTGAACTATTGTCTGAAGTTTCTTCACACATCGGCTCTCAAAACAGTTGTCTAACATGCATCATTATACAATACCACAGTTGAGAAACCGTTGTCTGATTGAATTTACTAGACAATAGTTTTTTTAACCGTTGTAGGTCGTAGGTGTTAGACAATAGTTTTTCGAGGACGAAAAGAAAGTGTTGTGTCTTATTTTAAAACAACGCTTTTTTCACCGTGCGTTGTCTGATCAGTGTTGTCTAATGGTGTTTTTGTTGTAGTGTATATATCATAACATAATTTATCAATAAATTTCTCAAGATAAGAATTTGCACAATATAAATATTTGATCATTGGATTATTTAATCGATGGACCATATTTTACTTGGATAGTTTAATTTTGGTCAGAGAAACAATATCTAATAAAGTATTTATATTATTTTGTACTAGGTGGGCTGTTAGGTGGGCTTTTAGTTAACTATTTTGTCTGCATGAAGTATAGTTGGCCCATTATGGTGCTAATAATAATCAATACATATATTAAGAAAGAAAACCCTAATTAGTGTCTCGAGGCCACAATCTTTCAACTATATACAAAAATCGCAAGCTTCTACCTCTTCATTTGGCTGCTGGAGATTGATCTTCTGCTATACATTGACAGGTATTGATCATCTAATAATAGTATACCATTCAATTTATATATTTGATAATTTTGTGTGAGGTTCATGTTTTCTTAATTTCTTAATGAGACCCTGTGAGCATAGGAGACCTAACATATCGTTCAATTTATATCATCTTGAATACTCTATTAAATTAATTTACTCATCTATGTGAATTTAATGTGTTTTAGATCTGATTAATAGTATTGTAAATGAATTTAGAACCAAATGATATCTTAGCTTATTCTACCAATATCTACATTTAAATATTATCGGCCTCTGTAGTGCCTCTTTAGTATATATCACCTCATTGGAAAATATGCATTTTTTTTTCTCCCATCATCTAGTTGGTCTCTTTTTTTATCAAATAAATAGATATTGACAATAATTTAAAAGCTTACAACTATGATTAACTTGTCTTATTCCCACTCCAACCATCTTATATATTGTTTGGTTAGACGATGAAATGAGATCAAAATAAGGAAAGAAATTGTTTGGTATGAGGCTATAATTAACTCTATATTAAATCCACCTTTATGTATAATGTGTTTAGTATTATTTAGGTATTATGTGTTCTATAGGCTCTTAATGAAGTTAAGAAAAAAAATTATATTCTTAGCAATATTCATTTTAGGCTAATATTTATTTCCCTTGTAAACATGTGATTTGAGAAGCACTAAGGAAAACTTTTGTATTCAAAAAAGTAAAAGTAAAATTTTCTTTTTAATATACCTATATACAAGGTTGTCCTTTAAATATCATATTCACTATTTTAATTTTATATAATTACCCAAATTATATTATAATATACATTACACAATGTTTTTTTTATCTCTTTCAAGTGCTATAAAATTTGCACCTCTATCTCTCCTACATTCTTGAGCCAATCTTCTCTATTATTGAAATTTTCTAAAGGAGTGTAGTGATAATCCTTTTTGAGTTGTACCTTATTTTTGACCAAAAACTAATTATGCTAATATTTTCATCTAATTATTGCTACCAAAAATATGATAGTTTTTTAAAGAAAATTGAAAACCATGATCATTAATTATGAAATTTTCACTCGATTTCATAGTATTTTATTGCATAGGATTTGAACTCAACATTGAGGTTATATTATTATAATAGTATTACACACAAGTGTCAAGTATCACATTAATTATATATTTCTTAGAGCATTTTATCATTCAGTGATAATACACAAGTACGTCTTTCTCCTTGTCAAAGGTTTAATGTGCTTGACACCATTATCATGTGATGTGCTATACCGACAACATGAAGGAGTCATAAATTCATTTATTGTTATTAACGGAATATTTATTAAACAATACCAAATATATCTTTGTAGTACTAATGCTTTCTTATACTCGTGTATATGCTCATCATTTCCGCGAGATCATCTCAGAAATACCGTATTATCGTAAAATACAATACAAATGATAAACAAAACTATATGTCAAATTATGAATTGAACTTAATTGAAAAGATTAAGAGTTGATTTTAGGCTAAAAGGTCATGTGTCTTACTAATTTGATGTACTAGTTGTCTTTTCAATCTAAAATTGCTACATATTTAAAATCTCAAAAAAATAGTCCCGTAAGGTCTGAACCAAGATTAATATATTCGCTCAAGTAGAATTAAAGTTACTTTATTAGGAGTTGAGTTGATGCATGTTGTTGATATAAAATATGATCGTAGTAGACTTTTTTTTAACATCTTAGATTTGGAAAAAGTGTGTATGTGAGCACTCTTTGGTTATGATGTCAAAATTTTGTTCCCTCTTATTTCTTGTATTCTCAAAATTTATTTATTTCTTGTAATTTCATAATTTAGTATATAACACAAATTTACTAGACAGATAGGCACACATGATCCATTGTAGAAGCATGAATTTTCAGGATATGACCTTCTTTCTAAAACAACTCCCTTCTATAATCTAATATCATAAAAAATTATGAACATACTCATAGATTCTTACTTCAACAAATTACGAGCTATGCTTTGAGCCGAAGCGCAAGTCCAACAATTTATCTAAATGAGCTTCTAAGCTCAAGTAGAGGGAATGTAACATAAAATGCTGCTCCAACAGTATTAAAGGGATTCTCTAAATCCCCAAGACATCCTCAATATCACTAGTTAGGTCATATGGTTTTGCGGAATCCCTAAGCCATACTCAATATCACTAGTTAGGTCATATCATATTTTTTGGTAACTAGTAATCATTCCCTATTTTATTTTTTCGAAAAAAATTCAATTTTACCCCGTCCATGTCGGAGACAGCGGGGCAGTCGTTACACCTTTGGTGCACAGAGCCTCTAGAATAAGGAGGCTGCCATCAACCATTGACCCCACTATTTTGTAGATCTTAGGTCATTTATCCCCACTATATTACCCCTTTCATATTTGAAATACATAATTATGATCAGAAACATGATGAATATAGGGACAACTCTTTACTGGTTTAAATATATTATTATAATAAAATGAGGAATATATATAAAAATCGTTGTTGGAAGTCCACATACAAATTAGTAATGCTAAATCACTAAGATATTTATTTTATAATATATATAATAAAATGCTTTAGAACACTTTTAAACTTACTCTAAATATCGGTATTTTTATCATACTTTAGAAAGTTTGGAACTTGATGCCCATATACTAACCCTAAAAAACACCGTTCACCTTTGAATATATTTTTAGTCATGACTCCAACTTGTTCTTGTTAAAATAAAAATACTATTTCTCTTTCTTTTAAGTAATCAACGTTTTTTCTAAGTCATAAAGAAAGATCTTTCAAGTTTAAATTGCAATAACACCTCTATTAATTAATTGCCAAATATTTAAAATGATTCCTTCTGTTATGGAACAGAAAACAAAGGGGGTGAGCAATTCGTGCTTTGGACTGGTCTCGATGTGAGATGCCTACGTATCTTTTGCTAGGAGAAGAATCAAGTCCAAAACGTAGTTCTAGTTATGAGGGGTAGAGCCCTTTATATAGATGCTTCGAAGTCAGAAGCTGAATAGAAGTACGATTCTAGGTATCAGACTTTGAATCGAAGTAGGCTTCAGTGCCAAGGATAAGACTAAACTCTTATTTTCGAGTGTTAGTGTTTATCCCGAACTCCCGGACATTTACCCGTGAGAGTTAGTCGTCTTGCAGGACTCGAGTTCGTGGCTGGGACCTTAATTGGGCCTTAATCCTCTTGACTGTCCATATGTGAGATTCGGGTCTTTAATGGGCCGACGCTGGTTTTATGATAATTAGATAACTGCACGGGCTTTCTTGGATCGGACCTTAACATTTAATTAATCCAATCCCCATCATTTGCCCCCCAACTTCCGAGAAATTTCGTAGTAATTTATCGAAAGTTTACAAAGGGTTTCCATAAGACCGTCAGGACTTTATTGAATATTTGCCGCTAGTTTTCGTATGATGCATTGTGTATTTCGTCGAATTTCTTGTCAAAGTATCATTCTCGAGTGTCCCTGTATTTTTCGGAGGCCTAATTCTATTTTATTGGAATTTATATGATTAAATTCCAATTTTCTAGAATCTTTCGGGCCTTTAAATAATTTTCAAAATAATTTTGAAAATCACGTCTTAATTTCCAATTTTTCCTAATTGTCAGGATTTTTCCTTGTATTTTTCCAAATTTTGGGGAATTTTTTAGTATTTTTATAAAGAATTAAATAAATCTTTGATAAAAATTCATCCCTCTCCAGGAGATGCTTCCTTGGCGTGGGTACCCCCGCCAAGGAGGCATCCAACGAGCAACGCCGAGGAGACATGTCTCCTGGGCGTTGCAGAGTGTTACTTCATGCGTCCAGCCTCCTTGGCGTGGCTATACCCGCCAAGGAGACACTTTTAGCTGCCACGCCTAGGAGGTATGCTCCCAGGCGCGTGCGTGCTCTGTCAGGAGTAAAATGTCTCCTAGGCGTGGGTACACCCGCCAAGGAGACATAATTTTGTAGCACGCCTAGGGGAAGTGCTTCCTTGGCGTGTTTGACAACGCTTCTCATGTGCAATACTTCCTTGGCGTTGGTGGCCCTGCCAAGGAGACATAGTGCTACACCACGCCTAGGAAATATGCTTCCTGGGCGTGGTTGACTTTAAGGCCTTCATATGGCTTTAATTGTCCATGCTTCCTTGGCGTGGGTAACACCGTCAAGGAGACATGTTGCTACACAACGCCTAGGAAATATGCTTCCTGGGCGTGGTTGACTTTAAGGCCTTCATATGGCTTCAATTGTCCATGCTTCCTTGGCGTGGGTAACACCGCCAAGGAGACATGTTGCTACACAACGCCTAGGAAATATGCTTCCTGGGCGTGGTTGACTTTGGGTAACCCCGCCAAGGAGACATGTTTATAAGTAACATATTTTTCTATAATTGTCTTGGGAGCATGTTACCGTTATAGGTTGTAGGCCCTAGTCTACTCCTCAGGCCTATATATATTTTTCTTTTCCTTTTAATTTTCAGGTGCATATCGGAATTCTCGAGATCCTTCTAGAAAGGGTCGTATCTTTTCAATTCCATGGGCTTCACGCCCTTTAAAATGCCCCTTAACCGGCCCAAAGCCCATTTGACTGGCTGTAGGCTGTGAACCCTAGGGTTTACTGGCAAGTGAACCGGTTGAGGGTTTCTATAAATTTAGTGACTGAGAGTATCATTTCTCATTTCACTCAAAACACTTCACAAGTCCAAGAGCTTAAACACTCTCAAACACTCTCTAGTTTTTAGTTTTCTCTAGTTTTTCGGCGATTTTCAAAGCGACTTTTCCGGCGATCATCAGGGATTCTCCAGATTCCGGCCAATCTTCAAGCGTGTTTTCCAGTTTCTGAGCAATCTTCATCTTTTATTCATCAGTTTCTGGGTTTCCTACCTTCATCCGAAGAAGATCAATGGCTGACTCTGCATCCTCCCAGCAATCCCAGCAATCCCAACTTTCACCGGCTGCTAGCACTCACGTTCGCCGAGGTAAAAAATCCCTCGTCCATGCTAGTGTTGTTTCGTTACGTGATTTACTTAGCGAGTTTGGTCAGGCTTTTCCTAATCTTCACCATCTTGACGCCTATAACCATCCCTCTAAGTACAAACAAAAGGATGTAGATATAATGGCTAAGTTGTTTGGGATAGAGCACCCGTATAGGGCCGTGGCTCCAGGCCCAAATGATAGGGCTTGTTACCCTAGGCCTGGGGCCATTAGGGTTTATAAAGAGATGTTTTATGCGGGCTTCAGGCTTCCTCCTCCAATGTTTGTTTATAGGCTGTTGGCCGAGGCCCGGGTGTGTCCAACCCAACTTCAGCCCAATGGCTGGAGGTTTATTTACTGTTTTTTAGTCCAATGTAAAAAACACAATTTAGAGCCCAGTGTAACGGTCTTTAGATATTTGTTTAAGTTTGTAAATGCACCGAATGACGAGGGGGTCAAGATCCAATATAGGACTTTGGGCCGCAGCATTTTCGTCTCGGATTCGGCCCCCGACTCCTTCCCTCGTTGGAAGGGTCAATGGTTTTATTTGTATATGGAGGGGGCGGATTGGGCCGATTACTTTTATTCTCATTTTAGTCGGGCTGAGGATGGGGCCATGAGGTCCCTTAAACTAGGGGTCAAAGAGAGAGCGGCCGTAAAGATTTTGACTGAGGACTGCCTCCATCATAGTTCCCTGCTCATTTCGGAGGCCTCGCTCCAAAGTCATGGGCTCAGTGATTTGGGCCCTGAGGGTAAGCCCATCATGGCCTTTAAATTCGACTTATCTCTTAACATGTTTCGCGAGTACTTATGTTACTTTTCTTATTTGTCTTGCAGCCCAAGCCGCTCTTGTAAGTATTTTCAAGAAGCGCGAAACCGCCGCTTCTCAGGCGGTGGTTACCGAAGTGTCTCGCGAGAAGAAGTCGCGAAAGAGGGGGAAGTCCCCAGTAATCGAGAAAGTTCCGGCCTTTCTGGCTCCTCGCGAGGTGGCCATCGAGGAGGATTCAGGCCCCTATGTTGTGGAGTGGGGCCTTCTCAAAAAGGATACTGTGGTGGGAGATTCCCGGGCCACCGCGGAGTGGTCCCGGAGCGAGATTACTCCCCGGGACCGAGCCCACGTGGTGGAATCGTCCGAGGATCTCCAGATCGAGCTTCTGGGGGCCCAAGCCGTGGCGACGGTGAGCCCAATGCACAGTTTTTAAGTTTTATTCTTACTTAGATAATTTTCTCTCCTTCTAACTTCATCCTTTTGTGTAGGTCAACACCTATCTTCAAGCTGCGGTTCACAACTTGAAGACGGTCAGGGCCGAGAAGTCGATCGCGGAACGCGACCGCGATCGCTATTTCGAAGCCTCGACTGCTAACTTTGAGCAGTTTCGGAAGGTGGAGGCCGAGCTGGTGGCCGAACAAGAAAAGGTTCGCACGTTGGAGGCAGAATTGGCTCGGGTTCGAAAGGAGGCTGTGGAGGACTTTAAAAAGTCCAAGGAATTCGAAGACATCCTGGCCGCAGAGTTTGACTCATCCTTTCCTGAGACTTTTAAATCCTGTTGGGAAAGGATTATTGACGAACTCGGTTCTCAGATCGAGCGAGTTACCTTGGAGCGATTCCCCGTCCCGAAACTTCCCGGGGAGGAGACCCCTTCCCCGATGGCGGTCGAGGATCTCGGGGATTCGCATCCTGTGGACTCCCAAGGTTTAGAGATTCCAACCGAGAATCTCATGATCCTAGACTCCAACCAGGAGGAGAAGGAACTTGGGAAAGGAGGGGAGGCCCAGGATGAGGCCCAGGATCCTGAAGCCCAGGAGAACGAGAAGACCCAAGATGAGCTTTTTGATGATGGGCTTCCTTAGGCTAGGCTTTCTTCCAGCCCTTCGTGGCTTATTTATGTAATTATTCAATTACTAGGATATTTAAACCCTTCGGGGTTTTAACTTATTTATTTAAGTTAACTTTGTTTCATATTTTGCATATCGCGCATTTAATATTCCTTACTTAGAATATTTTAGATTAACTCTCGTAAGATTCGTTAATTCAAATCTTTAAATAGTCACAGGAACTTTAACTTTCATGAATCGGGATTAATTCAAAGTAACTCTTACTCAGAATTTCAAAACTCCAAATTGTCTTCTAATTAAGATGACCCTTCTGGGTTAGTCGACTTTTAATCGTCATATTATATCTTAGGATTTACTTAAAGTTTTCTTCAGCTTCAAGCTTTTCTCTATGTTCAGGACGTTGTATCCAAAGGAAAACATAACTTAACAAAATCAAGGCTAAAAATCCTCAGGACTTTCATTAATATCATAGTAAAAGAGATAAACTATTCTTGAATTCAACTATATGGCAGTGGTCGACATGACCTTATTCTTGTGATAACTACTAACTTCTATAGGATAAGCATCAGATATAATATATCTTCAAGTTGGTCGTGTGCCAACTTCTTGGGACTTCAATTCCTTCAAGGGTTTGAAGCTTGTATGAGCCATGGCCCGTAACAGCCTTAATTTGATATGGGCCTTCCCAGTTTGGAGCCATCTTGCCTTTGGGGCCAACCCCAGATGCCTCGATCTTTCTAAGTACTAGATCTCCTTCTCGAAAATATCGTTCCTTAACCCGTAGGTTATAGTAGTAGGAAGCTCGCTTCTGGTTTTCCACAACCTTGGCATGAGCTTCGTCACGAATCTCATCAATCATATCAAGTGCAAGTCTCATACCTTCTTCATTGGCTTCTGGCTCATACTGCTGGACCCTGGAGGATGTATGAGTGATTTCAAGTGGCACCACTGCCTCGGCTCCATAAGCCAGCTGAAAGGGGGTTGCCCCAGTTGAAACCTTACAAGTTGTTCGATATGCCCATAGTATAGGGAGTATCTCATCGGCCCATGATCCCTGGGCTTTGTCAACTCTTTTCTTCAGTCCATCAAGGATTATCCTATTGTCCACCTCAGCTTGTCCATTGGCTTGAGGATGGGCAACTGAAGTGAAGCGTAACTCAATCGAGTAATCCTCACAATAACTTCTAAACTCAGTATTATTGAACTGAGTCTCATTGTCTGTAACCATGACTCGAGGTATTCCGTACCTGCAGATAACGTTCTCCCACACAAATTGAGCAACTTGCTTGGTGGTTATCTTGGCCAACGGCTTGGCTTCAATCCACTTAGTGAAATAATCAATCGCAACCAATAGAAACTTTCTCTGCGCACTAGCAAGTGGAAACGGTCCAAGAATATCCATCCCCCACATTGCAAAGGGGATAGGAGTATTGATAGATGTAAGCATCTCAGGTGGCTGTCGTACAACGGGTGCAAACCTTTGACAACGATCACACCTTTTCACATAGTCTTGAGCGTGCTTTAGCATATCTGGCCAATAGAATCCAAGGCGAGTTACTTTATGAGCTAATGCTCTTCCACCGAGGTGTTGGCCACATACCCCTTCATGACCTTCTCTGAGGGCTTCTCGAGCCTCATCCGGCCTCAAACATCTCAAATAAGGGATCAAAAACGATTTTCTATATAAGGCCCCCTCAATGAGTACATACTTAAGGGCCCTTACCTGTAACTTTCGTGCTTCATCAGCATTAGGCGGTAGATGACCGCTTTGTAAATACAACTTAATCTCATCCATCCAAGTGGCCCCTGTGTCAATTGGGGCAACTAACTTTGCTTCGATGCTTGGGGTTCTCAAAACCTGATAATAAACGCTTCCTGAGCATACCTCATCATCGGAGGATGCAAATTGTGATAAGGCATCAGCCTTGGTGTTCTCCTCCCTTGGCACATATTCTACCAAGCATTCTTCGAATAGTGCCATCTGGGTCTTTACAATCCTTAGATATTTCAGCATAGTCTCCTCATGGGCTTCAAACTCACCATTCACTTGGAAGACTACAAGCTTTGAGTCACCACAGACCTTCAAATTCTTTACCGTCAAGGTTCTAGCTAGACCAAGTCCAGCTATTAATGCTTCATACTCTGCTTCGTTATTAGTGGTCGGAAATTCTAGCTTAATAGCATATTCCACTATAAAGCCATCAGGGCTTTGGAGCACGAGTCCTGCACCACTACCTTTTGTTTTTGAAGCCCCGTCAAAAAATAGTAGCCAATATTCTTTAGGTTTTTCTTCCTTAGTAGGTTCTTCTACCTTGTCTCCTTGCCCCCCGACTTCCTGGTTGCTAATGGTGCATTCAACTAGGAAGTCAGCTAAGGCCTGAGCTTTAAACGCCGTTCGAGGCTTGTATCGGATATCAAATTCTCCAAGCTCAATTGCCCACTTGATCAATCTTCCACTAGCCTTAGGGCTATGTATAACATTTCGGAGAGGTTGGTCTGTCAAGACTTCTATCTTATGAGACTGAAAGTAAGGTCTCAACTTCCTCGAGGCCGTAATCATGGCCAAAGCAATCTTTTCGATCACTGAGTAATTGAGCTCCGCTCCATACAGAACCTTGCTCACATAGTACACTGGTTTCTGGACTTTGGATTCCTCCCGAACCAGGACGGCGCTTAGCGCTTGTTCCGAGACAGCTAAGTATACATACAGGATTTCACCCTCTACGGTTTTTGATAAGAGTGGTGGCTCTGCCATATATTTCTTTAGATGTTCGAAGGCCACTTGGCTCTCATCCGTCCATTAAAAATTCTTAACCTTCTTTAATGCCTTGAAGAAAGGCAAGCACTTGTCTCCTGACTTGGATACAAACCTTCCCAGGGCTGCAATTCTTCCTGTCAGTTTCTGAACATCCCTTACACTCTTTGGGGGTTCCATATCTAGGATAGCTTTTATCTTGTCGGGGTTGGCTTCAATACCACGCTTTGAGACCATTAGACCCAGGAACTTCCCAGAACCGACCCCAAAGGCACGATTTGCTGGGTTTAACATCATCTTATGCGTCCTCAGGACTTCAAAGGCCTCTCTAAGGTGTTCAAGGTGATCCGCTTTGTTCAAGCTTTTCACCAACATATCGTCTACATATACCTCCATAGTCTTACCAATCAGATGTTTAAACATCTTGTTTGCAAGGCGTTGGTATGTTGCTCCTGCATTCTTAAGTCCAAAGGCCATAACCAAATAACAAAATACACCAAAGTCAGTGATAAACGATACCTTGGGTACATCGTCCTTGTCCATCCGGATCTGATTATATCCGCTGAAGCCATCCATGAAACTCAGCATCTCATGGCCAGCAGTGGCATCTATCAGTGTATCAATTCTTGGAAGAGGAAAACAATCCTTTGGGCAAGCGTCATTTAGGTCAGTGAAGTCTACACACATCCTCCACTTCCCATTAGCTTTCTTGACCATAACAGGGTTGGCCAACCATTCTGGAAATTGAATTTCCTCAATAAACCCGGCTTCCAGCAACTTATCGACCTCCTATTTAATGGCTTCTTGCCTTTCGGGAGCGAAATTCCTCTTCTTTTGCTTAATCGGTTTCCTATCGGGATTCACATTCAACTTATGGGTCATGAATAAGGGATCAATACCTGGCATGTCAGCCGCTGTCCAAGCAAAAACATCACGATTGTTCCTCAAGAACCTCATTAGTTCCTGCCTCAGGTCTTCCTGAAGTAAGGCTCCAATATAAGTAACCTTTTCGGGTTCCTCAGTATACAATGAGATTGGAATCAAGTCCTCGGCGGGCTTGCCTCTTCTTTCTTCCTCTTCTCGGACATCGAGATCCTCTATGGGTAGTACTTGCCCCCCAGTTCCTCCAGATCTTAGTGCCCCAATATAACAGCTGCGGGCCATTTTCTGATCTCCTAATTCTTCTCCAATTCCGTTCCTAGTCGGGAATTTAATCTTCATGTGGTAAGTGGACGGGATTGCCTTAAAAGCGTGTATCCCTGTCCTCCCAAGGATGGCATTATAGGTCGACGAGGCTTTAACAACCAAGAAATTTATCATACATGTGGCTTGTCTAGGTTCGGTACCCATAGTTACAGGGAGTTGGATCATGCCTTCAATCTTGGTTTCCACATTGTTGAAGCCATATATAGGCATATCCGAGGGTGTCAGTTGAGTATCGGAGTATCCCATCTTTTCATAGGCATCATAGAACAAAATATCCACCGAGGCTCCATTATCAATGAGCACTCTCTTTACAGATGAGTTTCCAATCACTGGTGTAATTACTAAGGGGTCATCATGGGGGAATTTTACCTTCTCGAGGTCGATGTTATCGAATGCCATTGCATAGTCAATTTTTGCCCGCTTCAGGGGTTCTCCAACTATACTCATTACTTCCCTCGCATAAGCTTTCCGTGAATTGCTTGAGGTTCCGGCTGCTGTAGGCCCTCCGGAGATCACGTTAATCACAGGCCCTCGAGGCTGGGTTCTCTTATCATCATTGTCTCTTCCACGGCTGTCATTGTCCCGATAATTTTTGTCTCCATCCTTGGTGAATTTGGACAACTTGCCTCTTCGGATCAAGAATTCGATTTCGTCCTTCAGTTGTCGACAATCATCAGTCTTATGCCCCGTGTCTTTGTGAAATCGACAATACAAATCTTTATTTCGTTTCTCTGGGTCGGTCCTTATGGGCTTCGGCCATCGAACACTCTCATCCTTTTCGATCTCCAGTAGGATTTGACTCCTCGGGGCGTTGAGCCTAGCATATTCGGTGAACCTTGGCCCTACCTTCCTTTTAGCAGGAGACTTCTCATCATCATCCTTTTTGGCATATTTGTTCTCAGCGTTATACTCGGCGTCGTTCCCACGTTTCTTAAAATTGGTGTTCGGCCCTTGGTTACTCTGGGATTTCCTTAGGCTTTCTTCTGCCTTAATATACTTCCCGGCTCTCTCTTGTAAGTCGTTCATATTATCAGGGGCCCTCTTGGTTAGAGACCTGCGAAAATTGTCATCAGTGGTACCTTGCTGGAGTGCAATCATGGCTACCTTCTGATCTAGGTCCGGAACCTTCAAGGCTTCTTTGGTAAAACGGTTCATATACTCCCGGAGTGATTCGTTTTTACCCTGGTGTAAATTCATCAATGAGGCGGAGCTTTTGACGTGAGTTTTGCTTCCAACGAATTGTCCTATGAAGGCCCTGCTCAGGTCAGCAAAACAGGAAATAGAGTTTGGAGGTAAGCGACTATACCAGTGCTGAGCCATTCCGCTCAAAGTTTGAGGAAAAGCACGGCACTTAATTGCTTCCGTAACGGGTTGGAGTAACAGAGCGTTCATGAAGGTTCGAACATGATTGGCGGGATCACCCGTGCCGTCATAAGCTTTAGCGGTTGGGAGCTTAAATTTTCGAGAGATTCTCGCATCCATTATTTCTTGCGTGAAAGGGGGAACGGGGTTATCGGGATCACCTGCTGGTAGCAAGTGAATCTGATTCATGACATTCTGACGAGGATTCTCATCTCTTGGTTCCGGAGGCGGCAACCTTGCCTGATCCTTCTTCAATCGTGCAATTTCTTCCTCATAAGCACGGATTCGATCCTCATAGGCTTGGTTCGTTGCTCCTCGGGGCTCATTAGCTTCCTGCCTATGGCGGCGTCGACGGTGTTGAGTATGATCGGTATCTCTTCTCCTCCGAGGGGGGGTATCACGCTCTTGCTCCGACTCTGAGGAGTCATAATCAGTTACGTGCACATAGTCATCACCCGTGCCTCCACGAGTGGTTGTCGTGACGGTTGAGTAATGCGTGCCGGCGTCGGTGACGGTTGCAATCACTCGAGTCAGAGGGGGCAGCGAGCCAAAGGTCAGCGGAAGAGTAGTCTGAGCAACAGTGGTCCCAAGCGGGATAGCGGCAGTGACGGGAATGGGCTCAGTAGAGACTCCAGTGGTGGTTCGGCTGTGTGGAACATGGATTTCGGAACGTGGTCCGGTTGGATTCGTCATAGTTGTTGTTTCGTGTCCCACAGACGGCTCCAAATGTTATGGAACAGAAAACAAAGGGGGTGAGCAATTCATGCTTTGGACTGGTCTCGATGTGAGTTGCCTACGTATCTTCTGCTAGGAGAAGAATCAAGTCCAAAACGTAGTTCTGGTTATGAGGGGTAGAGCCCTTTATATAGATGCTTCGAAGTCAGAAGCTGAATAGAAGTACGATTCTAGGTATCAGACTTTGAATCGAAGTAGGCTTCAGTGCCAAGGATAAGACTAAACTCTTATCTTCGAGTGTTAGTGTTTATCCCGAACTCCCGGACGTTTACCCGTGAGAGTTAGTCGTCTTGCAGGACTCGAGTTCGTGGCTGGGACCTTAATTGGGCCTTAATCCTCTTGACTGTCCATATGTGAGATTCGGGTCTTTAATGGGCTGACGCTGGTTTTATGATAATTAGATAACTGCACGGGCTTTCTTGGATCGGACCTTAACATTTAATTAATCCGATCCCCATCACCTTCCTAAAACAGAAGTTTCTCTTCTCTTCTTATTCAAAATTTATCGTCATTTTAACATTATGTTCACACTTATTTGATCAACAGAAATATGTTGGTTATCATAATATATGGTGTTAAACTCTAACTAGCTTCTTTTCACATGTGTGAAGTTATTAATTATATTAAATCCACTATCTAGGTGTTGGTGTGAGCATAAAAGATATATATGGTTCCCTATAACTACATATGGTGGATGCAAAATGAGTATAGTGAAGAGACCATTTGATATTTAATGCATGAACTAAATATGTTGGATGTAAGTGGGCAGTTGATTTTTATATGAAAATTACTAGCTACCCAAAAATTGTTTCTAAATACTTTTCCCAAATGCTAGTTGGCGGTGTTTGATTAGTTCCACTTACCTTAAAAATAATGGACCCCTATATGCACATGAACCACCTAATTAAAATCAGTTTCATGTCATTTAATAAAATAATAGGGGACAAGATTTGAGATATATAATATTATTGTTTTTATATTATAAAGATTACTGTTTTTGATAAGTTTTGTAACATAAAAAATCGAAATTGATATTTTTTAGGAAATAGTTGGGACGAGTACTATTTGTTTACCCGGTAACTCTTAGACATATGCGTGACGTGCAGGGTTGTGTGGCATGGAGAAGAATAACTCCGATAATACTGTTTCCCGACGTAGAGAGGTGCCCAGAAAGATCAACTCCATCTTCATCGATTTTAGCAGTTACCAAATGAAGCAAGTTGGTGGATGATAGAGTATATATTTATATATATTTTATATGATATTATTCCTCATATTTATTGTATTTTGCATTTAATTGGATATTTATTTAATAGATTTTAATGTTTTATTGTAGGAAGCAAGGAGTTCCTAAAGTTGGAAGGAATTGGATTAAAAAAGCTTAATTTGAAGATTAATTAGAAGGAAATTCGGATTTGTTGGATTATTTGCACTTGACTCACTGTTTTGGCCATATCTTGGATTCTACAAGTCAGAATTGGGTGATCTTACAGCCCACGCGAAGTCCAATATCCAAAATCCAATATAATCAGCCCATGAACTGAAGAGAAAAATCTGCTACGAATTTTACTTGGAGAATCCAATTCTGTTTGGGAAACTATTTTGTATTTCCGTGTAAGCATTAAAATCATATATATTTATAGGGATAGACATTAGAGGAATATGGAGTATTGTATAATTAGGTTAGGTTAAAAACACTTTTGTCTCTTCTTCTTCAAGACTTCGGGATTGAAGAATCCATTGTATAATCCATCCTTATTTTCTTTTATATTTATTATGCTAGAGTAGATTTTATTCTGGAATTGAGTTGAACTCTAGTTGTGGTTGATGCATGATTTTTCGATGATCTTTGGTTGATAAGGTTATTTGCTCTTGCTTGACGTGATTTTGTGTATTGTTTGAACCGATATCTATCTACCATCGGAAGTTGGATTTAGATGGTTGTGATTTATCCAATAAGGACATGAACTTCTCCATGGAAATAGGTAGAAGGAATTGTTTGGAAGTTAGGATGTTGTGTTTAATGTCTTTAAACTGCATGATACCATGGAAATAGGCTTGATTGTATGTTAGAGAAGCCATTAATACTCGGAAGAGGTTATTGGTATTTTATAGGGCGCATCTTTCCTCTTGGGTGGGTTGTCTGATTAATTGTGGGAGAAGATCATAATTGCATCGATTTTTAGTTGATACTTGATACTAGATATTTTTAGTTAATTGTTTTCTATATTTTATTTGTATTAGTTTAGTTATATCTCCATCTTTTATTGTGTTACTTGATTAGTTAGATTGAATCGAGAATAACTAGTGTTTGATACGTTTGTCTCTGTGGGAACGACTCTGAATTACCCTACTACATAGTTAGGAGGTTTGTTAGATATATTATTATTTGACAGGCACGCGACAACCTTGTCAAATTTTTGGCGCCGCTGCCGGGGACAAAGCAGTATTAGATTAGTTTGTTTTTGATAAGATCCAACTATTTTTTTTTGTTGCTTCGGCTATTATTCTTGTTCCATTTAATCCTTCACTTGTGATTTTCTTGTTTCTTGCAATATTTGGGTTTCAGGTTTTCTACGACAAGAAAGTAAGCAAGTGAATGGAGGAAGAAGAAGAAAGCATGGAAGCACTAACTAAGGCTGTGCATAAAATATCTCGAATGGTCGATGAACTGGAGTCGAGATGTTCATATTTGGTTTCTACTTGTGAAGTTTGCGGTATGAAGGGACACACTCAAAATTTTTGCCAATTTAACACCCCTTATTATCCAAACCAAGCACCATATTGGGATGGTAATTTTGATTACACTACCAATTACAACTCTAACAAAATACCACAGTACAATCCATATCCTAGCACAAATAACTCTGGTTGGGAAAATTATCATGATTTCTCCTACCAAAACCACTCATATCCACCACAAAAGTCTAGCTTTGGAAACTTTTATCTCCGAATTTGCTCAAAGTCAACAATTTAATCCTCAGTTTGAAGAGATTCAAGTTAGTCCATGCCAAGTTCAACCACCTGAAATCAACTACCCTCAACCACCACAAAACTCCAACTTGGAAATTCTTTTGGAAGAATTTATTTCTACACAAGAGAAAAAGAATGAAGAATTTGAGACAAGTCTCAGAACCAACAAACAGATCCTCGATGAGATGAAAGCTCATACCAAGTCGATGGAAAACACACTGGCTCAAATAACTCAACAGGTAACTCAATTTGTAGAGATGCGCACTCAAACAGACAGTGAACCGACGAGTCAAATTGATGATGCAACTTTGTGGAATGGTGAGAAGGTCAAAGAGTCTACAAATAAGGTAAATATCGGTAAGATAATTTTTGATGATGATGATGATGATGATGATTTTGAAAGTCTTACTCTTATTGACCCTTATACTTCTCAAGAAATAAACAAGTGCGAAAACTCATGTGATAATAATGATGTTGATTTCTTAGATGACTCTTTTTGCATGCTATTTGATGTGGGTGATAATATATCTGTGGTGGAAATTGATTTGGATAAGGATGTTGTGAATTCAATTGTTGTAGATGATATGAAACCAAATTTGAATGAGATTGACTCAACTGATGTTAGGATCGAGAATATGTATATGCTTTTCGTCGATCAAATTTGGGAGAATTTTGTGAAAAGTAACTATAAACGTGTTAGGGATGATTTTTATGAATACTTTCACATACCCAATTTTCTTGAGCATCATATATGTCTCGTGTGTCAATTTATATATCTTCTTGGTAATTTGATTGGTGCTCACATGATTAAATTAATTGAAATTAGGAGATATGTACATTTGTTTGCTTTTTCACCTCATTGATAGATATTAGTCATTTAAATAAGTCGAGCTAATGACAATAAACAAGCGCTTCTTGGGAGGCAACCCATGATTTTTAAGGTTAGTAATTTTCTTTTTAGATTAGAAACTTTTATTTGTATTTTATTTTTACTCCCTTAAGGTGCCTTGACAATTTTTGTGAAGTGTTTCAGGAATAAATTAATAATTTATATCAACTTTTGGAGGTGAAAGGAAAGAAAAAATAAAAAAAAATTACGGTTCGAAATTTTGTGTGCCGGGCGTGTGAATTTACAGCTGCCAGTGCGAAAGCTACTGGTGCGCACTTAATTCCTCGCAGGGGATTCGAACCCCATCCAACTGGTTTGCAAGGTTGCAGCACAACCGCTTGTCCAAGTCCTGCACTAAGTTAGATTCCCTAAATCTAATATCTGTAGCGATCATGGAGCTGAATAATCAACAGCCGCACTTCAAATCTACACTTCGTGCTCATGAACTTGGGGAGTAATTCTAACTTTTCTTTTTGTATTTTCTTAGGAATATATTATTATTATTTTATTCATTGAGGGCAATGAACCATTTAAGTGTGGGGATGTGTTCTTAATGAATGAAAAAATCCAAAAAAATTATATATGATTAAAATAAAAAAAAAATAGAAAAAATAGAAAAAAATTGCCTTGTCTTAAATTTAGGAAATTCATGTAGTTGCATTAGATTGGAGCATGTAGTTTTTTTAGTAGTTATTTGTTACATATTTTATGATGTCACAGGTATCTAACTTGTTTAGTGTGGAGAATCGATATTAGAGTTTATCTGGAAATCAGAGTTTGACGACTGCCAGCTGGATCAGAGTTTAACGAAGATCAGAGTTTGCAGGCGGCTGATTTCTAGGAAAAGATCTGGATAAACAAGGAAGGAGAATATCAAGGAGATTATGCAAATCAGAACAGGAAAAGGATAGCTACTGATTAGATTATTTTAGGAAGCAGATAATTGTAAATCAATCAGTAGATATCGTGAAACTGTGTATATAATCACAGCTTAGGGTTTACTCTAGATGAGTTATCAATTGAATATCATTCGTGTAACCTAGCAGCTCTTAGTGATAAAATATAAATCACTAAGAGATTATTTGTAAGCTACTGTGATTTGTGAATAAGAGTTTAGTTGAATTATTCTCTTATACTGGTGTTCTGTTATTGATTGTGTTCACTATATTGATTCATATAGTGTGTTAATTCGGCCTAACAAGTGGTATCAGAGCCAGCTCTGTTGATATACCTACAGTGAGATCTTATTCACACAATCATGTCTGAGAAATCACAAACTTCAAACAGTAGATATGAGTCACTTAGGGTTCCGGTCCTCAGGGCATCTGAATATCCTATCTGGAAAGTTAGAATGGCTATGTTTCTGGAGTCTACAGATCCAGAGTACCTGGACAGGATTTATGATGGTCCACACATGCCAACAAAGCTCTCTGTTGCAGTTGGAGATGAACCTCAGAAGATGATCCCCAAAGAAAAGAAAGACTATACTCCTGAGGACATCTCATCAATCAGTAAAGATGCAAAAGTAAAACACTTGTTGCACAGTGCTCTTGATAATGCTATGTCAAATTGGGTGATTGGATGCAAAACTGCAAAAGAAATATGGGATGCTTTGGAAGTCAGATGTCAAGGAACCAAAGCCATCAAAAAGAACAGAAGAACCATACTTACTCAAGAGTATGAACACTTTGATTCAAAATCTGGTGAATCATTGACTGATCTTTATGACAGGTTTGTCAAGCTGCTGAATGACTTGTCTCTAGTGGATAAAGAATATGATCTGAAAGACTCAAATCTCAAATTTCTACTTGCTCTTCCTGAAAAGTGGGATTTGAAGGTAACCACTATAAGAGACAATCATAATCTTGAAGAGATGTCTCTGGATGATATCTTTGGAAGATTGAAAACTTATGAACTTGAAATGGAGCAAAGGAGCAAACGACATGGTGGGAAACCCAAACTAGTTGCTCTAAAATTTCAAGAAGAAACAGCTGTGAAAAGCAAGGGAAAAGCACATGTCAAAAAGTCTGATACTGAGTCATCAAACTCTGATGATGACTCAGACACTGATATACCTTCAGACTCTGATGACAGTGATACTGAGATGATGCAGCTGGCAGCATTGATGGTGAAAAGCTTCAAGAAGATGGCTTACAAGAACTTCAACAAAGGGAAGAAGTTCTCAAGGAAAGACAGAAACTCTGATAAGAAGGCCTTCAAAAGGAATGAAGGCAAAGAAGAAAAATCTGGAAAAGCTGATAAGTCTAAATACACCTGCTTCAATTGTGGTGAGAAAGGCCATTTTGCAACTGAGTGTAAGAAAGCCAAGAAAGAAAAGGAACAAGCCTTTATCACAAAGAAGGGAAGCTGGGCAGACTCATCAGAATCAGAGGAAGAAGTCAACTATGCCTTGATGGCAAATATGGACAACAACACTGAGACTGTTGAAACTAAGGTACCTCATTCCACTCTTGCCTTTGATACTGAAGATATAACTGAGTTAAGACTGTTCCTTAAAACTTTGCATGTCAGTTATAGAGATCAGACTTTAGAAAATGATAGATTAAAATCTGAAATCTTAGAAGTTAAGAAAAGGAATGATTATCTTGAGAAAGAACTAGTTCAGATGCTAGAAGTTCAGAAGGAAAGAGATGACTCTGTTTTTGTTAAAAATGAACTCTTAAAGAAAAATGCTTCTCTTGAATCAGAACTTGTTAAGGAAAGAGAGATAATCAGAACTTGGACTAACTCAGGAAAGCCTACTCAGAATATCTTAGAAAGTGGAAACTGGAAGAAAGGTTTAGGATACACTGATAAAAATGAAGCTGAGTCATATAAACAAGAAACCATTAAAATTGAAAAACCTAAGGTAGTACCAGTAAGATTTGTTGCAGAATCAAAGGAACAGGACAAATCAAAGACTGATATACCTAAACAGGTCAATATTGGTTTAATGACTCAGAAACAGCTTAAGCATAAGCTCAAGGAGGTTAAGAAAGAAAACAGGATTAAGGAACCTAGAAAAAATAATAATGGGAAGGTAGGAATTAACAAAAGCAACAATTATATGCCTATTCCAAATGATCCTAGGAAAACTTGTCATAATTGTGGTAATCCTAATCATCTTGCTTCTTTTTGCAGGAAAAATAAGGACATAAATGCTATGTCTCCCAAATCAGAAGTTAAGACTAGGAATGCTAGATTTAGACCAGAAAATCCTTGTTTTCATTGTGGTAGTTTATGGCATTCCATTTACACTTGTAAGGAATACCATAGTTTATACTATGATTATTATGAATTGAAACCTTCTTTGAAGAAAAAGATTGATTCTCCTAGTTCAAAATTTGTAAAAAAGTCTGTTAGCACAAACTCTAATTTAAACTCTGATAAATCTTCCGCCGCTGCTAGACTTAAGCACAATCTGCTGAGCATAAGTCAAATCTGTGACAGAGGATATCATGTTGATTTCCTGGAAGAACACTGTGAGATCATTAGTAAAAGCACTGGAAAAGTTGTTCTAAAAGGATATAGACATGGGAACATCTATGAAGCCAAGCTCTCTTTAAACTCTGAAAGCTCTGCAATGTGTTTACTTGGCAGAGCCAGTATTGAAGAAAGCTGGAACTGGCACAAGAAATCATCTCACCTGAACTTCAACAATATAAATGAGCTAGTGAAGAAAGATCTTGTGAAAGGACTTCCAAAATCAGTTTTTACTCCAGATGGACTCTGTGACTCCTGTCAGAAAGCAAAACAGAGAAAGTCTTCATTCAAAAGTAAAACTGAGTCCTCAATTCTTGAGCCATATCATCTGCTTCATGTTGATCTTTTTGGACCAGTAAATATAATGTCCATTGCAAAGAAGAGATATACTCTGGTCATTGTTGATAAATTTACCAGATATACTTGGGTATATTTTCTACACAGCAAGGATGAGACATCATCTCTGTTAATTGAGCATGTCAGACAACTGGACAAAATTTCTAAAGATGCAGTAAAGATCATCAGAAGTGATAATGGCACTGAGTTCAAGAATTTTAAGATGGAAGAGTTCTGTAAAGCAAATGGAATCAAACAGGAATTTTCAGCACCTGGAACACCTCAGCAAAATGGTGTTGTAGAAAGAAAGAACAGAACTCTGATTGAAGCTGCTAGAACCATGTTGGAGGAAGCAAAGTTACCAACTTACTTCTGGGCTGAAGCTGTGCAAACTGCTTGTTTCACACAGAATGCAACTCTGATAAATAAGCATGGGAAAACTCCATTTGAAATGGTCAAAGGCAGAAAACCAAATCTTAAATACTTCCACATATTTGGGTGTAAATGTTTTGTTCTGAAAAATCATCCTGAACAGTTGACCAAATTTGATTTAAAAGCTGATGAAGGAATCTTTGTTGGTTATCCTCTATCAACAAAAGCCTTCAGAGTTTACAATCTGAGAACAAGGGTAATCATGGAATCCATTCATGTGTCCTTTGATGATAAGAAAATTACTGGAATGGAAGATTTTGCTGATCATGAGCAACTGAGATTTGAAGATGAAGATGCATTCTCTGATTCCATAAACTCTGACTCTGAGATCATATCAGAGTATGTCACTCCAACTCACCAACCTCAAGCACATGTTGAGGGGGAGCACTTTCAAAATGAAAATTTGGATGAAAATGTTGCAGACTCGGCAGAAAACTCAAACTCTGATTCTGACTCCTCAAACTATGATCATTCTGCATCAGAGAATCATGAGAACACATCTTCAGGGGGAGCATCAGAAACTCAGAATGCTCATGGAGATAGCATGAATAATGGGGGAGAGGCATCAGAGAATCAAAATGATACTGGCATGGATTATGGGGGAGGATCTAGTTCCAGAAGTCAACTGCCACATGAAAGGAAATGGACAAAGTCTCACACACCAGATCTGATAATTGGAGATCCAGATGCTGGAGTACAAACCAGAACTGCAACAGCAAATGAATGCTTATTTCACTCATTCTTATCTCAGACAGAACCAAAGAAAGTGGAAGAAGCCTTAAAGGATGCAGACTGGGTAACAACAATGCAGGAGGAGTTAAATGAATTTGAGAGAAACAAAGTCTGGACATTAGTACCAAGACCAAAGAACAGATCAATAGTTGGTACCAAATGGGTGTTTAGAAACAAAACAGACAGTGATGGTGTAATCACAAGAAATAAAGCCAGATTGGTAGCTAAGGGATATTCTCAGCAAGAAGGAATTGACTATGATGAGACATTTGCTCCAGTTGCCAGATTGGAAGCAATCAGAATTTTCTTGGCTTATGCAGCACACAAGAAATTCAAAGTGTTTCAGATGGATGTAAAGAGTGCTTTTCTAAATGGGGAGCTGGAGGAAGAAGTATATGTTGAACAACCTCCAGGATTTGTGGACACAAAATTTCCAGATCATGTCTACAGACTGGATAAAGCACTGTATGGACTAAAGCAAGCACCAAGAGCATGGTATGAAACTCTGGCTCAATTTCTTTTGGACAGTGGTTTCAACAGAGGTACAATTGATAAAACTTTATTCTATCTCAACCATGGTAATGATCTGCTTTTAGTTTAAGTTTATGTAGATGATATCATTTTTGGATCTACTAATCCTAAACTCTGTAAGAGATTCTCAAAGCTTATGCAGTCCAGATATCAGATGAGCATGATGGGAGAGATGAGCTATTTTCTGGAACTTCAAGTCAAACAGACTGATGAGGGTATTTTCATTAATCAGTCTAAATATACTAGAAACTTGCTAAAGAAATTTGGCATGCAGGATAGCTCAGCTGCTACCACTCCAATGGCAACAGCCACTAAGTTAGATAAAGATACTGGATCACCAGTAGAAATTACTAACTATAGAGGTATGATAGGCTCACTACTATATCTGACTGCTAGTAGACCTGATATCATGTTTGCTACCTGTCTCTGTGCAAGATTTAAAGCAGATCCAAGAGAACCACATCTTGTAGCAGTCAAAAGGATATTCAAATATCTCAAGGGAACAGTTGAGATGGGACTCTGGTATCCCAGAGAATCAGACTTTACACGGATTGGTTACTCTGATGCAGATTTTGCAGGGTGCAAAATAGACAGAAAAAGCACAAGTGGAAGCTGTCAATTTCTTGGAGGAAGACTGGTTTCCTGGTTCAGTAAGAAACAAAAATCAATTTCCACATCTACTGTAGAGGCAGAGTATATTGCTGCAGGAAGCTGCTGTGCTCAGATTTTATGGATGAAGAATCAACTACTGGACTATGGGTTAACTCTGACTCAAATTCCTATTTACTGTGATAACCAAAGTGCTATTGCCATGACAGGAAATCCAGTACAGCATTCCATGACCAAGCATATCAGCATAAGATATCATTTTATCAGAGAGCATGTGATGGAAGGGACAGTAGAACTTCACTTTGTTCCAACAGATCAGCAGTTGGCAGATATCTTCACAAAACCTTTGGCTGAAGCAACATTTACAAGACTTGTAAACGAATTAGGGATGATCTCTGGTCCTCTCTAAACTCTGATACATTGCATAATATTAAATCTGTTAGTAATTATTGTTATAAACTTGATCTTCAACTGCATCTGTTATTCTCTGATCTAAACTCTGATGATTATGCACTGATATGACAAACTCTGATATTTAAACTCTGACCCGACAAACTCTGATGGCATGAATTTTCACTGATATGAGATATCCCTGTGTATAATGTGTTGCAAATACTTGAATTAGATCATGAAAAACTCTGGAGTTTGATTTTTGGGACATTACATATGTGGAAATCTTTGTTACACAAATCATGATTTAAACTTGTTACTTAGACTGCCTTACTTCTTAAATATTAGATAAGTATTCAGTGAAGAACTTGCTCTACTCCCCTTATGAGCTAAGAGTAATTAGGTCTCAGATATGGATCACAAATTTATTTCCTCTCAGAAAAGAAAAGAAAAGAAAAGAAAAGACAAAAAAAAAAGAAAGAAAAATCATTTCGGGTACTCCTTTGAGATCTTAGAAATTATGTGAAAGGCAAGATCCATGTGCACTGCTGGTATTAAGCAAAATGCATTAGAAAATTGTATTTTTTCTTGGTGACCTTTCACATTCTCTGAACACTGGAGAAATACACTGAAATAAAAATCTGATGGAGGTTATGACTCACTTACCCTGAGAAGTTTCCTTTCAAAAGATACTTGTCTTACAAACGAGAGAAACCTTATACTCTGATCCATAATGTGAGAAACTCGGCTTATGAGATGGTTAAAGCATCTTCGGTACATCTGATTCTTTCTAATTTTATTTAAGAAATTTGCCAATCTCTGTTGCAATTAAAGGAATCATGTTAACACACACTTTTCACTCCACATCTGTGATTAACAAAAATTTATGACATCGAGTGATTTTTGATTAAATTCAAATAATCACTTGCAAACTACGAGGAAAAATTGGTTGTCAGATTTTCCTTATTTATCTATCATCAGTGCAAAATTTTATGACTAATTGCTGTTTTGTCTCATAATCTGCCATTTATTTAAACTCTAGTCAATGGTCAATTTTTTGATTCAATTTGGAGTTTAAATTAAATGAATTTTGGTCAGATAAATATTAGATTTAATTGTCAAACGGTACAAAATCCATTTGAATTCCTGAGTGGAGAAAAACACGGTAAATAATTGTGTTTTCTCGAAAATTGTTGCACTGTAATTCAGTTTCACACTCCACTACACGCCTGTCATGATTACATCTCCACTACTTCACATTCTGACCGTTATGCATCTGCCACGTGCCCCACTAACACCGAGAGTCAGTACATCGTGTATACACACATATATATCAATTTTGAATTTTAACTTTTTCACTTGTTACACACGATTTTTTACTCTCTCTCTCTCAAACTCTCTTCTCATTTTCTCACCAGCATTTCATCAAACACCCTACCTGCACTACCTTAAACTCTCATTTTTTTTCAGGAATCATGTCAACAACAGCTTTTGAGTTCGATGGAGCGAAGTTTGTCACCAACAACTACGCTGCCATACTAGATAACGATGAAGCCCCCAAAGAGTTTGATCTTATTCAGGACTTCTTGGCTCACAGTGAGCTAATGTATGCTCTGACTCAGCCGGAGTCCATATCTCCATCTCAGGTTCTCACCTTCTGGAGGACTGCTAATTATGATGATGAGGGTGACCATGGTTCTCCATCTCTGACCTGTGATTACGAGGGTCAGGAGTATGTTGTTTCATCAGCGACTATCAGGAAGGCTCTTCATCTTCCTGAAGAGAAGAAGTTTGATTCCTCAGTTCCTACTCAAACTCTGAGGGACGTGATGATTTTCCTTGGGTACACAGCAAGTACTGACAAGATGGGAGAACTTAAGCGTCCACATCTCTGCAAGGAGTGGAGCTTCTTTTATGATTGCATCACCAGGGCTTTCGGCAACAAATGTAGCAACTTTGATGCCATCCCTATCTTCAGTCAACAGATTGGGTATTCTCTGATTCATAATCTCAAATTTGATATTGCTACATCTATCTTGAGATTCATTGGTGATAGGAGACAAGAGAATATGAATATAGTGTATTAATGTTAGATTCTGTCAACTTATATTCTCTTATTGCTTTCCTGATGTGCCCATTCCTGAAACTGGTAATGAATTACCCTTTAAGATCACCAAACGTGCTTTTACTGATCTTATTAAGAAGGATAGCAAGAAACCACATGTCCCTGTATTTGCCATTCCTGTGACTGTACAGGATAAGTTAAGAGTAGCTTTACCTGATAAGTATACAGCTCTATTCTCTGATGAGAATATTCCACAACCTTCACCTTCTACTGTCGAACCAGAACTAGTCCCAACCTCTGGTCCTTCCCAAAAGGGGCCAGTTGTAAAATCTACTCAAGCATTAACCTCTGGTTCTTCCCAAAAAGGGCCAGTTGAAACATCTTCACCCAAGAGGATTCTCAGATCCACTAAATCCCCAACCAAACCCTCCCCTCCTCCAAGAAAAAGAAGATTTCTGCAGAGAATATCAGACTCTGACTCTGATGATGCACCTCCTCCTCCTCCACCAGCAAAGAAACAGAGAAAGAAGATCAAGCCAACCTCAATCACTGATCTGACTGTTGAGCCCTCTCAGGCAGAGAATCAAACTCAGGCTATGATTCCATTCTCTGAGCAACCTTCAGGTGCAGAGCCAATTCTGATTGAACCCCTCTCTGCAGTTCCTCTTGAAACTACAGAAGCTGATAAACAAATGTCAGAAGCAATCTCAGATCACACTGATCAAACAGCAGGGACTAAGTCTGATGAAGAGTTGAAGTTGAATCAGGAATCTCTGATTCAACATGAAGAAATGATTGTAGCTGATGCTAAACTGTCAGAAAGAACTTCTGATGACCCAAGTAAATCAGAAGAAGCACAGATAGAGATGGTCTTGCAGATGATTCAGGACTCTATGTTACAGTCTGAAACAAATGTTGCAGCTCCTGCTCAGGAGATTCCCACAACTGCAAACTCTAATGCAGCTACTGAAGCTCTGGAATCTCATACTCTGAGCATCTTTGCTGATGATATTGATGATGATGGTGCAACAGAAGTTACATCCACTCCTATCCAAGCTTCTGGTCTTCACCTCCTAATCTCTGAGCCAGTCAGAGAAACTACATCAGATAGGGCTATTTCCCCAATTAAGGCACTGTCACCAGTCAGGGAATCTTCTCCTATCATAGCTCCTACAGTTCCAAGTTCCCCACTTCCATCCTCTGAGCCTGCCAGAAGAAGAGTCTGCACCTTAACTTATTGTCAAAGGATGTGCAGAGCTACACCTACTTCTATTGAGGACAGACTTACTTCCATTGAGGCCACTCAAACTTCAATGCAGTATACTCTGGCTGATTTGAGCGCTTCTGTGGCTCAGCTGGTTCAGGTTCTCACCTCTGCTGATGTCAAAAAGGGGGAGAAAATATCCAAAGACAAATGCAAACCTGATCAGCAAATGAAAAAGAAAAAGCCAGATGGTGATGAAGAAGGGAAAGGGGAGATGACTGACAAACAGCCAAAGCTGCTGCAAATCAAGGAAAAACAAAGGAGTAATAAGGATGCAAACTCTGAGTAACCCAGAGAATCTCAGAAACACAAGTCTATGGAACTGACTGTTATGTCTCAAGTTCAGAGCATAAGTAAAGCAGTCAGAGATTCAGATGTCATATCCAAAGAAATAGCTCTTGTAAATTCTGAGGTTGAAAAGAAGAAAGAAGTTCAAATTTCTGGAGCTGACAAGCTAATTGAGGCTGGAGATCCTGAGTCTCAGAAGTTCTGCCAAACTCTGAGATTCAGAGGTAAAGAAACAACTCTATTCTACAAATCTCCTTCCTTGCAAATCATTGATGAAGCTGTGGCAAGGAAAATATTTGAACAGGAGAATCCAGGAGTAGATATAGAAGCCATCAGACTAGAGGAAGAAAGACTGGCTGCTGAGAAGAAGAAGATCAGCAAGACAAAGTCTGATGAGCAAAAACAGATTACTGATCCCTCACAAAAACAGAAGATTCCAAAGCAAAAGGGAATAGTAATCAGTGAGGTGAACTACACTGACATCGATAGACCAAGAACCAGGTCTCAAACTCAATCTGAGTCTGATGCAGCAGACAAAGGGAAGAAACCTGTTGATGGAGTTCCTTCAGTTCCTCCTGTGATAAAGAGATCAGTGATCAAGATAGCATCAGAGAATCCTTCTCAGAGGATGTTAAAGCTAAGCAGAAATGCAAATATAATTACTGATGTATCTGATCAAGTAGAAGAAAAGGAAGCTGGTTAAACCAGAAGAAGAAAGGGTGATGACAGATCAATCTCTGACATGACTTTAACCTCTGACAATGCTCAAGTTAAAGCTTCAGTAACAGAAGAAAAGATTGACAATGCTAAAGCCTCCTGGCTGAAAATAAACTCTGAGAAGATCCAAGATCAGAAGAAAAGAAGTCTCTATGGAAGCCTTGGTACAAGTTTGTACAAGGAAAGTCCAATGCTAACCAGAGTAAGAACTCATGGAACCAGAGGAAAGGAAGCCTATGATACAACTGGTCTAGGTCACAGGAAAGAGAAAATCCAAACAGGCTCAGCAACTACTTTCAGAGATCCTTATCCTCTGACTGAAAAGTTGGGAGATGCTGTCACACAGAAGGATTTAGACAAGGTTGAGTCAGTGCAGATCCTTATGGATACTCATGATGGCACAGGAGACAAGGAGAAAATTGCCATATTTCTGGAGTCTGGCAGAGTTTATAGAATCTCAGAAGCTGATTTATTACTGAAATCTCTGAGAGAGCTGGAACATTTTCACTACATGTTGGAGATTAAGAATGAAGCTACTCAGAGATGGTCTGATCTGATGAAGAGGAATATCAGTGAAAAGAGAAGATTTTATGGAGTAAAGTCTGATGAGGAATACATTCCACAAATAGCTCAAGATGATGGTACTGAAATTGGTATGGAAAAGAATAGCTCTGTGATGGAGACTATTGCAAATACCAGAATCTTGGGTTATAACAATGAAGCAGACAGGCCAAGAGTAATACAGCTTGGAGAGGCTATGCAGAGAAGCAAGGTAAATGCCTTGAGAGCAGCTATCTATCAAACTGGGGATGATACTGAAGAGCTCAGAAATGTTAAAGCCTAGATGATACAAACCTTGAAGCAGAAAGAAGAGAATCTGATAAATCAGCTTGTCAGAGAAAGCTATGGATATAGGTTGATTTGATAGGTGGTTCTGCTTGTTCTGTAAGTAGTAATTAATTTTGCAAATTAATTATTTCATGCATTTGTCCTTGATTATTTTTGACATCATCAGTAAATATATAGAACTTGTTCATTCTGTCTAATGTACAAGTTAGGGGAGATTGTTACATATTTGATGATGTCACAGGTAACTAACTTGTTTAGTGTGCAGAATTGAATATCAGAGTTTATCTGGAAATCAGAGTTTGACGACTGCCAGCTGGATCAGAGTTTGCAGGCGGCTGATTTCTAGGAAAAGATCTGGATAAACAAGGAAGGAGAATATCAAGGAGATTATGCAAATCAGAACAGGAAAAGGATAGCTACTGATTAGATTATTTTAGGAAGCAGATAATTGTAAATCAATCAGTAGATATCGTGAAACTGTGTATATAATCACAGCTTAGGGTTTACTCTAGATGAGTTATCAATTGAATATCATTCGTGTAACCTAGCAGCTCTTAGTGATAAAATATAAATCACTAAGAGATTATTTGTAAGCTACTGTGATTTGTGAATAAGAGTTTAGTTGAATTATTCTCTTATACTGGTGTTCTGTTATTGATTGTGTTCACTATATTGATTCATATAGTGTGTTAATTCGGCCTAACATTATTTGTTTATTTTTTTCTTTTAGGTTGCATTTGCATAATTCATGAGAGTATATGATACCAAGTTAATTTCTTATAATGAGTTTATTTGCATAATTTCTTGGCTAGTAGTCTTGATCATATGTGATGTCTTGCATGCTTACAAATTGCTTCTGCGGAAATATTAATTCCACTATAAAATGCTCTAGAGACGAGACTTAGGTTAACTTAATTCTTGAGTCTTAGCTATGAGTCGAGCATAGAATTTTGACTATTCTCTTTTGAGCTTAGAGTATGTAAATCTTAAGTTTGGGGAACCTGTGGGATGTATATGCTTTTCTAGAAAAAAAATGAAAAAAAAATATATTATAAATAAAGTATCGAGTACTCCTTTGAGATCAATGGTGACAATATAATTTCATGTGAATGGGACGATCCATGTACTTGTGCTGGTATTATCGTAAAATACAATATAAATGATAAACAAAACTATATGTCAAATTATGAATTGAACTTAATTGAAAATATTAAGAGTTGATTTTAGGCTAAAAGGTCATGTGTCTTACTAATTTGATGTACTAGTTGTCTTTTCAATCTAAAATTGCTACATATTTAAAATCTCAAAAAAATAGTCCCGTAAGGTCTGAACCAAGATTAATACATTCGCTCAAGTAGAATTAAAGTTACTTTATTAGGAGTTGAGTTGATGCATGTTGTTGATATAAAATATGATCGTAGTAGACTTTTTTTTTTAACATCTTAGATTTGGAAAAAGTGTGTATGTGAGCACTCTTTGGTTATGATGTCAAAATTTTGTTCCCTCTTATTTCTTGTATTCTCAAAATTTATTTATTTCTTGTAATTTCATAATTTAGTATATAACACAAATTTACTAGACAGATAGGCACACATGATCCATTGTAGAAGCACGAATTTTCAGGAAATGACCTTCTTTCTAAAACAACTCCCTTCTATAATCTAATATCATAAAAAATTATGAACATACTCATGGATTCTTACTTCAACAAATTACGAGCTATGCGTTGAGCCGAAGCGCAAGTCCAACAATTTATCTAAATGAGCTTCTAAGCTCAAGTAGAGGGAATGTGACATAAAATGCTGCTCCAACAGTATTAAAGGGATTCTCTAAATCCCCAAGACATCCTCAATATCACTAGTTAGGTCATATGGTTTTGCGGAATCCCTAAGCCATACTCAATATCACTAGTTAGGTCATATCATATTTTTTGGTAACTAGCAATCATTCCCTATTTTATTTTTTGGAAAAAAAATCAATTTTACCCAGTCCATGTCGGAGACAGCGGGGCAGTCGTTACACCGTTGGTGCAGAGAGCCTCTAGAATAAGGAGGCCACCATCAACCATTGACCCCACTATTTTGTAGATCTTAGGTCATTTATCCCCACTATATTACCCCTTTCATATTTGAAATACATAATTATGATAAGAATCATGATGAATATAGGGACAACTCTTTACTGGTTTAAATATATTATTATAATAAAATGAGGAATATATATAAAAATCGTTGTTGGAAGTCGACATACAAATTAGTAATGCTAAATCACTAAGATATTTATTTCATAATATATATAATAAAATGCTTTAGAACACTTTTAAACTTACTCTAAATATCGGTATTTTTATCATACTTTAGAAAGTTTGGAACTTGATGCCCATATACTAACCCTAAAAAACACCGTTCACCTTTGAATATTTTTTGAGTCATGACTCCAACTTGTTCTTGTTAAAATAAAAATACTATTTCTCTTTCTTTTCAGTAATCAACTTTTTTCTAAGTCATAAAGAAAGATCTTTCAAGTTTAAATTGCAATAACACCTCTATTAATTAATTGCCAAATATTTAAAATGATTCCTTCCTAAAACAGAAGTTTCTCTTCTCTTCTTATTCAAAATTTATCATCATTTTAACATTATGTTCACACTTATTTGATCAACAGAAATATGTTGGTTATCATAATATATGGTGTTAAACTCTAACTAGCTTCTTTTCACATGTGTGAAGTTATTAATTATATTAAATCCACTATCTAGGTGTTGGTGTGAGCATAAAAGATATATATGATTCCCTATAACTACATATGGTGGATGCAAAATGAGTATAGTGAAGAGACCATTTGATATTTAATGCATGAACTAAATATGTTGGATGTAAGTGGGCAGTTGATTTTTATATGAAAATTACTAGCTACCCAAAAATTGTTTCCAAATACTTTTCCCAAATGCTAGTTGGCGGTGTTTGATTAGTTCCACTTACCTTAAAAATAATGGACCCCTATATGCACATGAACCACCTAATTAAAATCAGTTCCATGTCATTTAATAAAATAATAGGGGACAAGATTTGAGATATATAATATTATTGTTTTTATATTATAAAGATGACTGTTTTTGATAAGTTTTGTAACATAAAAAATCGAAATTGATATTTTTTAGGAAATAGTTGGGACGAGTACTATTTGTTTACCCGGTAATTCTTAGACATATGCGTGACGTGCAGGGTTGTGTGGCATGGAGAAGAATAACTCCGATAATACTGTTTCCCGACGTAGAGAGGTGCCCAGAAAGATCAACTCCATCTTCATCGATTTTAGCAGTTACCAAATAAAGCAAATTGGTGGATGATATAGTATATATTTATATATATTTTATATGATATTATTCCTCATATTTATTGTATTTTGCATTTAATTGGATATTTATTTAATAGATTTTAATGTTTTATTGTAGTAAGCAAGGAGTTCCTAAAGTTGGAAGGAATTGGATTAGAAGGAAATTCGGATTTGTTGGATTATTTGCACTTGACTCACTGTTTGGGCCATATCTTGGATTCTAGAAGTCAGAATTGGGTGATCTTACCGCCCACGCGAAGCTTGGATAATTTTCTTTAATTCAGAGATGGTCCAATATCCAAAATCCAATATAATCAGTCCAGAAACTGAAGAGATAAATCTGCTACGAATTTTACTTGGAGAATCCAATTCCGTTTAAGAAACTATTTTGTATTTCCTTGTAAGCATTAAAATCATATATATTTATAGGGATAGACATTAGAGGAATATGGAGTATTGTATAATTAGGTTAGGTTAAAAACACTTTTGTCTCTTCTTCTTCAAGACTTCGGGATTGAAGAATCCATTGGATAATCCATCCTTATTTTCTTTTATATATATTATGCTAGAGTAGATTTTATTCTGGAATTGAGTTGAACTCTAGTTGTGGTTGATGCATGATTTTTCGATGATCATTGGTTGATAAGGTTATTTGCTCTTGCTTGACGTGATTTTGTGTATTGTTTGAACCGATATCTATCTACCATCGGAAGTTGGATTTAGATGGTTGTGATTTATCCAATAAGGACATGAACTTCTCCATGGAAATAGGTAGAAGGAATTGTTTGGAAGTTAGCATGCTGTGTTTAATGTCTTTAAACTGCATGATACCATGGAAATAGGCTTGATTGTATTTTAGAGAAGCCATTAATACTCGGAAGAGGTTATTGGTATTTTATAGGGCGCATCTTTCCTCTTGGGTGATTTATCTGATTAATTGTGGGAGAAAAATCATAATTGCATCGATTCATGCTAGTGGGGATACTTGATTCTAGATATTTTTAGTTAATTGTTTTCTATATTTTATTTGTATTAGTTTAGTTATATCTCCATCTTTTATTGTGTTACTTGATTAGTTGGATTGAATCGAGAATAACTAGTGTTTGATACGTTTGTCTTTGTGGGAACGACTCTGACTTACCCTACTACATAGTTAGGAGGTTTGTTAGATATATTATTATTTGATAGGCACGCGACAACCTTGTCAAATTTTTGGCGCCGCTGTCGGGGACAAAGCGGTATTAGATTAGTTTGTTTTTGATAAGATCCAACTATTTTTTTTGTTGCTTCGGCTATTATTCTTGTTCCATTTAATCCTTCACTTGTGGTTTTCTTGTTTCTTGCAATATTTGGGTTTCAGGTTTTCTACGACAAGAAAGTAAGCAAGTGAATGGAGGAAGAAGAAGAAAGCATGGAAGCACTAACTAAGGCTGTGCATAAAATATCTCGAATGGTCGATGAACTGGAGTCGAGATCTTCATATTTGGTTTCTACTTGTGAAGTTTGCCGTATGATGGGACGCACTGGAAATTTTTGCCAATTTAACACCACTTATTATCCAAACCAAGCACCATAGTTGGATGGTAATTCTGATTACACTACCAATTACAACTCTAACAAAATACCATAGTAAAATCCATATCCTAGCACAAATAACTCTGGTTGGGAAAATTATCATGATTTCTCCTACCAAAACCACTCATATCCACCACAAAAGTCTAGCTTGGAAACTGCGTTGGAAACTTTTATCTCCGAATTTGCTCAAAATCAACAATTTAATCCTCAGTTTGAAGAGATTCAAGTTAGTCCATGCCAAGTTCAACCACCTGAAATCAACTACCCTCAACCACCACAAAACTCCAACTTGGAAATTCTTTTGGAAGAATTTATTTCTACACAAGAGAAAAAGAATGAAGAATTTGAGACAAGTCTCAGAACCAACAAACAGATCCTCGATGAGATGAAAGCTCATACCAAGTCGATGGAAAACACACTGGCTCAAATGACTCAACAGGTAACTCAATTTGTAGAGATGCGCACTCAAACAGATAGTGAACCGACGAGTCAAATTGATGATGCAACTTTGTGGAATGGTGAGAAGGTCAAAAAGTCTACAAATAAGGTAAATATCGGTAAGATAATTTTTGATGATGATGATGATGATGATGATTTTGAAAGTCTTACTCTTGTTGACCCTTATACTTCTCAAGAAATAAACAAGTGCGAAAACTCATGTGATAATAATGATGTTGATTTCTTAGATGACTCTTTTTGCATGCTATTTGATGTGGGTGATAATATATCTGTGGTGGAAATTGATTCGGATAAGGATGTTGTGAATTCAATTGTTGTAGATGATATGAGACCAAATTTGAATGAGATTGACTCAATTGATGTTAGGATCGAGAATATGTATATGCTTTTCGTCGATCAAATTTGGGAGAATTTTGTGAAAAGTAACTATAAACGTGTTAGGGATGATTTTTATGAATACTTTCACATACCCAATTTTCTTGAGCATCATATATGTCTCGTGTGTCAATTTATATATCTTCTTGGTAATTTGATTGGTGCTCACATGATTAAATTAATTGAAATTAGGAGATATGTACATTTGTTTGCTTTTTCACCTCATTGATAGATATTAGTCATTTAAATAAGTCGAGCTAATGACAATAAACAAGCGCTTCTTGGGAGGCAACCCATGATTTTTAAGGTTAGTAATTTTCTTTTTTAGATTAGAAATTTTTATTTGTATTTTATTTTTACTCCCTTAAGGTGCCTTGACAATTTTTGTGAAGTGTTTCAGGAATAAATTAATAATTTATATCAACTTTTGGAGGTGAAAGGAAAGAAAAAAATAAATAAAAAAATTACGGTGCATAACTTCTGTTATCTCCTCAAAGTTTGAGCGCGTTCGAAATTTTGTGTGCCGGGCGTGTGAATTTACTGCTGCCAGTGCGAAAGCTACTGGTGCGCACTTAATTCCTCGACTCCTTCACATGCTGATCCATTTCACTAATCCAGCCAAGAGCTCTACGTTGGTGTCCAAGGCTTGAAGATCAGCCCAATGGAGCCTTGAAGATCAGCCCAATGGAATCCGGCCCACTCTTTAAAGTGGCCCAGTTCATTCAAGTCTTCAAATGCAAATCCACCTGTTGCTGTAATGCTTTTAAAAAGATAAAGAAGTTGGCAGGGGGATTCGAACCCTACTACATAGTTAGGAGGTTTGTTACATATATTATTATTTGATAGGCACGCGACAGTCTTGTCAGTGGACACAGTCATAATAATCTACCAAGCAGGTGACCAATTAAACTTAAGCACTTTGCGTCTTCTTTCAAACTTCAGTGCAATGTGCATCAGTAGTGACTTGGCACAAGCTCAGCTTGGTTCATGATCTTTTAATTAAGTTAATGTAGCAATTAGAATGCACATATATGACCATAAAAAAATGAAAACAAAACATGTGTGCAGGAATGAATCCGGTCAATTCGAAAAATCTAGAGAAGACGGTGCTGGTATAAAGGCAAATGAAAATTGTGGGGAGCATAGTTATGGTAAAAAGGCAAAAGGAAGAGATGATCTGGCTGGTTTTAGTTTGAGGTGAACTTTCTATTACCTATAGGTCATATTACTAATACTGTGTTTTGTTAGGAACAATGAATCAGAATGTAATCGAATGATTAAAAATAAATGAAAATAATAGATGAAGAAGGGAATTTGAAAAACATTTAGAGAGTGCAAAATTGATATAGTGAGAGTTGAGAAAAAAAAATCAGTATAGGAGGAAATTGAGCATAAATTGTTACAGTGTCTTCTCTAAGTATATGGTTTAAGAAATAAAATGGAGGGATATTCAATAAATTGATAAACTTAATTTAACATAGTTCATATTTAATTGCATTTATTTCAAATTCATTCACCTCATCCAAACACAACATAAGACCTCAAATAAGCTCAAATGAGGGAAACAATCACGATATATTATTATGCAGATGTTCGGTTACGTAGTTATATCTTTTAAATAGTGTCAAAAGTTTTAGTTTGAGAGGAACTTTCTATTGTTTTCACATCATCTTATTCATATTCTGCTTGTTGTATTAAGAGCTCGAATTTGCACAAATTGATGGATATATGGAAATTATTGTGGGGTGAATGAATTTGAAAGGATTGGAATGAAATTCAAATTATATGTAATGGACAATTATTTATATATTGCATTCCTTCCTCCAATCTTGACATCTTATACTAGATATCACACCTTCTCAATTTATGAAGGAATGCTCCATTACCTGCTAAACACTTTTTTTTTTCAAATCTTAGGATATCAGTTTTGTACTCACTCAATTTTTTCAAAAGTTCCCTCTTAACTCTATTATTTGCATTTATATTTAAGCATTTCATTCCTTTCTCCCATATTAGGATATATTATACAAGTGTCTCGTTCCGTATCTGTGGTACTCTACCAAAATTAATATAAAATGTGATTTTCAAAAATTTGGTGTCAGATGGCTATACATTGGCTATACCGCGGCCATATTACACATTTATCAAAACAAACATTTTTTTAGGGTGACCTGAAAACTCAAAGAAATTTGGATGAGCTAGTGTTAAAGTTATTTGTTATGAAATTGTACAATTGACTTGAATATTCTCTCTTCTTCATTGGCAAATGTTCTAGTCTATCTTGCCTTCTATAGCTAGCCATAAACTTGATCATATATATACATTGGATAGAGTCCCTATTTAATTAAATTGGCTGATGTTAAACCACCAGAAGTACTTTATTTAACATTCTCAAGTGACGCAGAGAATATGTTGCTGAGAAGACTCGAAAGAAATATGAAGAACGTGGTGAGGTCGACCTGCATATTTTTTATTTACTTTACAATTTGTTTTATTTCTTATAGGAAAGCTGATAATATTTTTCTTTGTTATAGAAAAATGTTAAAGAGGCCCATGCAATTGATACAAAAAAGGCAGTTTACTCCGAAACCCGTGAGGGTCACAAAAAGAAGGTAACAAATGGCCATTTTATATTTCTCGAAAAATATTATAAGTATTTTTGTTTTCCAGATATAGCATATTTATATTTCATGACCAATTACTTTTTTTAACAAATTACATGTAGGCAAAGAAAATGGTGAAAATCATGAAGAAGGTGTTGATGAGGTTCAGGAGATTGAGGATGAGGAGATATCATACCTTCATCTTGAAGCCGGTGGTGCTAACTCGATTGTTGGAAGAAGTGGCATAACAAGGAAGTCAAAGAAAAAATTGACAAAAAATGACAATGCAACATCTGTAGAATTGCAAAAAGTGACCGAAAAGTTAGCTGCAGCAATGGAGGAGAAGATGCAGAAGAAATTGTGGAAGATTTTTGAAAAACTTGGTGAATTGAATCATGGTCTGAACATTGATGTAGAAGAATTATGTGCTGAAAGTTCTACTAATGCAACTGAAGATCGAGATTCGGAGGATGGAGAAGAAGTGAATGGAGATGAAGGCGATGCAGATGGAGAAGATGCTGCATTGACATAAGTCAGATGTTGAATTTACTTTTGTTTAAATTCTCTCGCGAATTTGGTCTAGCTTATGTATGCGACTAAATTCTCTCGCGAATTTGTTTTATTTTGCCTTAAACTTACTTCATGAACGGTTTGTCTGATGATGTTGTGACAGCCTGAGTGCTGATTTTGAATTGGTATTATGGTTATGAATGATATTGATGCTTGGATTTGTGGAATAAAAACATGTCTGGATAGTCTATTTTCAGCAATATCCTTTTGTTTTTTTTAAAAAAATTTGTTGCAATTGTGTTCCAATTTGTTGACATTTAGTATTACAACAGCCAAACAATTCATTGCAATTGGACTGATTAATGTTGCCTTAAGGTGGTTAGTTAGCCAACAAAAACTACTACTGCAATGATTTACCTGTGTTGCTTTAAAAATTATTTTGTTGCTACATAGGCTTTATTGTAATAATTGTTTGTTGTTGCATTACATTGCACAAATTGTTGCTATAAGGTCTCTATTGCATCACGAGCGGATGCAACGCCAAAAATTTGCATATTTGTTGCAATACAATGTACTGCCTTCTATGGTGTAGTGGTCCTTCCATTACAACTAAATTCAAGTGTAGTTCCCGATACTAACTTTAGCTTCACATATTATGTATATATGTAGAAATAAAACATAGACTTATAAGATGCTTTATTGTGTAATTAGGTCAAGTATATGACAATTTTGTAATTTGTTTATTTCTACTAATATTTTACGTTGTAATTAGGAGTTGTTGTTGACGATCAAACCATGGAAGATAACACATTGGAGGTTTTCATAAGGGCTTTTTCCTCGAGTAAACCAGGTGAAGTCATCAAAGGTAGTTGATAGTTGATACTATCATGTAGATTTTTTGCCAGCTCTCACATTTCTTTGTAGCCATTTATCTTTTTTGCCAGCTCACATTTCTTTGTAGCCATTTCTCCTCTTTGTTTGAGCCTTTCTTGAATATGTAATTTCAGAAGAAAACAATGGGTTGACTGATATCCCGGCTGATGATTCCGCTGGCAAGAAAGGTTTGGTTGTACAAAAACGACAGATTCGTCGACGAAAAGTGCAGATGTCTGAACTTGATCAGATAACAAAGCCTATTGGTGTCCATTAGTGACAGTTCTGGCAGTGACAGTTCTACACGTGGTAGAGGTGGCGTTAGAGGTGGCTACCGTGATGGACGAGGACGAGGAAGGCGGTCTTTCAATAGAGGCCAGAATTCTAAAGGCTATCAGCCATCTAGTCGTGGTCAAAATTTCGGAGGCCGAGGACGAGGCGGATATCAACAACGAGGTGATAAGTCTCAATATCAGTGCTATAACTGTAATAAATATGGTCATTTCATTTATGAGTGTAGAGCACAAAAGGTGGAAGAAAGAAGTCATTTTGCAGCAGAAAAAGAAGACAAAGATATTGGCAGTGCAATGTTCCTCACTTACAAAGGAGACGAGGAAAATAAGAAGACTGTTTGGTATCTTGAATCAGGGGCCAGTAATCACATGACTGGCCACAAGGAGTTATTCATGGAGATAGACAACACCATTAGTGGAGAATTTACTTTTGGTGACTCGTCATAAAGATTCCGGTCAAAGGAAAAGGTATTGTCACGATCATGTCAAAGAAAGGTGAAAAGAAATATATAAATGATGTTTATTATATTCCTGCAACGAAAAATAATATCATCAGTCTTGGCCAACTTGTGGAGAAAGGATATAATATACAGATGCAGAACAATTCCCTCATTATCAGAAATCAAGCTCGGGAATTGATTGCGAATGTGGAGATGTCAAAGAATCGTTTGTTTACGCTTGATATGAAAATGAAGGTAAAGAAGTGCTTAAAGTCAGTCATTAAAAATGACTCGTGATTGTGGCATTTGAGATATGGTCATCTTGGATTTTCTGGCTTGAAATTATTGTCGAAAACAAAAATGGTGGACGGTTTGCCAGAAATCAACGAACCAGAAAATTTGTGTGAAGCGTGTGTAAAGGGGAAACAACATCGACAAAGTTTTCCCGTTGGGAAGTCATGGAGAGCCAGGAGGCCATTGGAGATTGTTCACACAGATATTGCTGGTCCATTTGATATCTCATCACTTGGAGGTAATGGATATTACCTAACATTTCTTGATGATTTTGGTAGGAAAAGTTGGGTGTATATTATCAAAGAAAAGTCGGAGGCACTTGATAAATTCAAGGAGTTCAAAGCACTGGCAGAAAAGCAAAGTGGTCATTACTTGAAGGCACTAAGATCAGACAGAGGAGGCGAGTATACTTCTAATCTGTTCAGAAGTTTTTGCAGAGCACATGGAATGATCAATCATCAATTGACAATGGCCTATACTCCTCAACAAAATGGTGTTGCAGAAAGAAAGAATCGCACTATTCTTGACATGGCAAGGAGCATGGTGAAAGCAAAGCACTTGCCGAGAACGTTTTGGGCTGAAGCCGTTTTATGTGCAGTTTATTTGTTGAATCGTTGTCCAACAAAAAGTGTCAGAAACAAAATTCCAAATGACGCATGGAGTGGAAGCAAACCATCTGTGGGGCATCTCAGAATTTTTGGGTGTATTGCATATGCCCATATCCCTGATCAGAAAAGAAAGAAGTTGGATGATAAAGGCGAGTTTTTGATTAAATATCAAGAAACTAAGAATAAGAATACAGAACCGAATAGGATGGTTTTATGGGAAAAGACTTAATATTATTAGATTGATAAACTAAGTTTATATACATCACATATAGTAACTGCTAATCTATGTACAAGGCAGTTGTAACCGTCTGTAACTTCCTAGAAACCAACTATAACTACCAGATGGCTACAACTACTTTATTTATTATCAATTAATACCCAGATAACAACTAAAGAACAATCCAACATGATATTAGAAGTGCATATTTATGGGATATGACAAAAGAAGCAAGGCGTACTGGCTCTATAATCCTCTCACGACGAAATTAATAATTTCTCGAGATGTTGAGTTCGCTGAATCAAATTATCGGAAATGGAGCGAGGAGGAAAGAAAAGTTGTTGGGTTATTTTTCAATGATGATGATGATGGCAATGACGACCCAAACATAGAAGGTGACGATGATGATGATCAAACTCCTCCACAAAGTCTGAATCGATAAAATCCCGCATTAACACCATCAGATTCAAGTGGAAGCAGAAGTTCAGGGGGAGCACTAAGAAAAATGTCTGGATAATATCTATGAAGCAACGAGTCCAGTACAAACAACCTTTGATTATTCCTTATTTTGTCTAATGGCCGAATGTGATCCAATTATTTTTGAGGAAGCTTCTAAAGAAAGCATATGGAACAAAGCCATGGATGAAGAAATTGGTGCAATAAAGAAAAATGATACTTGGGAGCTCACATATCTTCCAAAAGGACACAAAGCAATTGGTGTCAAATGGGTCTACAAGACAAAGACGAATCAAGATGGTGAAGTAGAAAAATACAAGGCGAGGCTAGTGGCTAAAGGCTACAAGCAGCAATATGGCATTGACTATGATAAGGTGTTTGCTCCAGTTGCACGAATTGACACCATCAGACTTCTTACAGCAATTTCCACTCAGAATCAGTGGAAGATTTATCAGATGGATGTGAAGTCGGCATTTCTAAATGGTTATCTTGAAGAAGAAGTCTACATCGAGAAACCTGCAGGATATGTTCAGAAAGGCCAGGAAGATAAAGGCTACCGGCTAAAGAAGGCATTGTACGTCCTAAAAAAGGCATCGAGAGCGTGGAACACATGGGTTGATGAATATTTTCAAAAGAATGGTTTTGTGAAGAGTCCATACGAGCATGCACTCTACACGAAAACAAATTCAGGGGGAGATATATTATGATCGTTTCCTTATACGTAAATGACATGATATTTACCGGAAACAATCCTGGTATGTTTGATGATTTTAAGAAAGTTATGACTAATGAATTTGAGATGACAGATGTTGGTCAAATGTCATACTTTCTTGGAGTCGAGGTGAAGCAAAGCAAAGATGGGATTTTTATGTCTCAAAAAAAATACCCCGAGCAGATTTTGAAGAAGTTCAGAATGGAGGAATGCAAGCTAGTGAGCACGCCAGCAGAAGCAAGCATAAAGCTCAGAGTTGATTCAACGAGGGAGTCGGTAAATCTTACATTGTTCAAAAGTTTGGTTGGAAGTTTGAGGTACCTAACTTTTACTCGTCCGGATATCATGTATGCAGTCGGATTGGTTAGTAGGTACATGGAGAAGCCGAAGCAAGATCACTTCATGGCGGCTAAAAGAATTTTGAGATTTATGAAAGGTACATTTGATCATGGTTTATTTTACACTCATTTTCAAGATTCAAAATTAGTCTGCTATTCAGATAGTGATTATGGTGGAGATTTGGATGACGGGAAAAGCACTTCGGGATATGCTTTTCATATTGGCTCGGCAATATTTTGTGGTCATCAAAGAAGCAACAGATAGTCGCTCTTTCAACATGTGAGACAGAATACATCGCAGCAGCAGCGTGCGCATGTCATGCTATGTGGCTAGGCTACATATTGGGCGAATTAAATCTTGTAGAAGAAGGTCCTGTTAAAATTTACGTGGATAATAAATCCGTTATTTCTCTCGCGAAAAATCCAGAGTCGCACAGTCGGAGCAAGCACATCAATATTAAATATCATTTTCATCGAGAGCAGGTGAACGATAAAATTGTGGAACTGGTGCACTGCAAGACAAAAGAAAATTTGGCGGATATTTTCACGAAGCCGTTGAAGCCAGAAGTGTTTCAGAAAATGAAAAAGAAGCTCCGAATGCAAAGTCGGATTTGAGGCTGAGTGTTAGAATTCAATCCCTCATAAGTAGTATCAATAATGCATGGAAAATTGGCTTGCTGGAATCATGGATTCAACATTCGTGCACACAACAGCCAAGAAGAAGAATAACTGCAAGAGACAAAGACTCCAGAACTGGGGTTACATAAATAAGAATAGTTATCTGAATAAAAGGATAAGTAGTTGCCTAGTCAATGTTTTGAGCTTCTGGATAATTATAATACAAACCCGAGCAGCTAGATGGTGGCACGTAGGAATAACTCTTTTTCTCTGTTCAACATAGAAAACTGCAGGTCAATTCAGAACCCTAAATATAAGGTGGGCTGGTACAAACTTCTAAGCAGTGTTCCACGTTCAGTAAAAATAGGCTGGTCATATGCATGTAATAAATATCACGATGTAAGCCATTAGGTCAGCTAGTAATTTGCACCCTATATATACAGGTGCCTGCATGCATGTTAAAATAGATACACAGAAGTCAGAATAAAGAGAAAGAAAGAGCTGTAGCTCTCTGTACTTGTCGAAGTAAAGGCTGTGGCCTTGAGAGAAACTGTAGCTTCAATCAATATATATATATATGGGATTTTCTATGGTGTGCCCAAGGGCACACAATAGTCCCTAACTCCAATAAAAATAGCTCTTTTTGATTGGTGGATGAACAATAAATGATAATGGCCCTCCCTGCATTTACATCAACTCCACCAATCAAAATAGGCCATTTTTATAGAATTTAGTGTTTATTGTGTGCCCTTGGGCACACATTAGAAAGACCGTATATATATAAAGGAGGATGCATGGCGTCTCTGGAATGATTCGATTCAGTCTTTCAATTTTTCTTAAATTTCGGATAGAAAATATAATTATAATTCAAAAAATTAGGTTTACGAAAAAGTGATACAATTCTTTTTATATTGATTCTTAAATTTCGGATTGAAAATATAATTATAATTCAAAAAATTAGGTTTACGAAAAAGTGATACAATTCTTTTTATATTGAATTCTAAAGATGATACAATTCTTTTCTTATTTAGTACTTCTTATTATTGAATTCTAAAGATGATACAATTCTTTTCTTATTTAGTAATGCTAAAAGAAATAAGATTATATTCATTCAAACTAACAATAACAGATAAAATACAATTTATATTTAAGATTAGGAAGTAATATGTACATATATTCTTATTTTCGATAAGATATATATAGAAGATGTAGTCGAATTTTATATTATAAAATTTTATTTTCGATAAGATATCAAAAGTTATAAAACTTATAGTCTTATTTTATTAAAAAATTATAAATCATATATCTAACAAATAATTTTCTTAAATTTTGAATAGAAAATAAAATAAAAATCTAAAAAAGAGGTTCAAGGGTTGCAACGGTAGTGCAATTCTTTTTCTTATTCAAGAATCGTAAAAGGAGTATGATTTTATTTATTTAATATAACAATCATTGAAAAAATACAATAAAAAACATAATTCTTATTTTCGAAAGTTATAAAATTATAAATTTATTTTAGTAATCCTTTTCAAATTATATATATATATATATATATATATATATGATTTTCTTAAGTTTAGAGTAGAAATAAAATTAAGAATATAGAAAATAGAATTATAATCTAAAAATCAGGTTCAGGTATTGTATAGATAAAAGGATTGCAAAGATAGTACAATTATTTTACTTATCTATGAATCAGAAAAGAGTAGCATTCTATTTATTCAAAATAACAATTATAAAACAAATATAATCAAAAAATATAATTCTTATTCTCAAAAGTTATAAAATTTATAATCTTATTTTATTAGTTTTTCTCGAATTATATATCTAAAAAATAAAAACCAACTCACGTGGTTCCATAATGATCAATATGATAGCAACTCTATTATGAAAACATCTTTCAGATCTTGGCAATTTCATTCAAATAGTATGTATGAACTTACAACCAATATCTATAATAGTTCAATTCAGTCTTATAATTTTCTTGAATTTCGAATAGAAAATAAAATTATAATTCAAAAAATCAAGTTCAAGGATATTAAAGGTGATGCAATTCTTTTTTTATTAGATTCTAAAAAAATTAAATTCTTTTCTTATAATTTTCTTAAATTTCGGATAGAAAATATAATTATAATTAAAAAAATCAAGTTCAATGATTCTAAAAGTTAGTACAATTCTTTTCCTTTTGGATTTTAAAGATAATACAATTCTTTCTTATTTAGGAATCCTAAAAGGAATGAGATTATATTTATTTAAACTAACAATCACAGATAAAATGTTTCAAAAAAAAATCATAGATAAAATACAATTTATATTTAAGATTTGTAAGGTAATACGTACAATTTTTATTTTTGAATAAGTCTTATAATTTTCTTAAATTTCGAATTGAAAATAAAGGATTGTAAAGATAATAATCATTAAAAAAACTAATAGCAAAAAAGTTAGAAGCATAAAAGAATAACAATTTTTAACTAATAAATAGGAATCATAAAATAAAAATAATTAACAAATAAAATAAGATATATAAATTAAGAATCATATATTGATTTTATGGTAATGTAAATGATTCTTGATTAGTATTGTGTTTGACGGGCACGCGAGGCGGCCCAAACTAATTTTTATCTAAATAATAATAAAGTTTTTATTTGTATTATGTTTGACGGGAAAGTGGCTAAAATAATTTTTTTATCTATGTTATAATATATTATTTTGTTAAAATGGGACCACGGTTCAAAATAAATATCCAATTATAATATTTAATTTATCATAATTAGAATAATTTTATTAATATTATGTTTGACAGTAAGGCCACTCAAACTAATATCTAATATCTAATGTTTTGTTATTAGTATTGTGTTTGACAAGAGACCGACTCAAACTAATTTTGATCTAAATTATAATATTTAATTTTATCATAAAAATAATAATTATGGATTAATATTGTCTTTGACGGGAGGGGGTTCGAACTAAATTTATTATTAGTATTGTGTTTGATAGGATGACCACTTAAACATATTTTTATACTAGTTATAATTTTTTTTATTTGTAATATGTTTAATGGGAAGATGACTCAAAATAAATTTTATGCTATTATAATCTTGATTCATATCAAAATTTGCAACGCCGCTACGAAGCGCGGCTTTATTCACTAGTTGTGTTTGAAAAATAAAATACATGTTTTCTGTTTTAAGTGTTATCAAATATTCCGTTACACATTTTAATACCAAAGTTTAGTGAGTGTAGCCCATACACGTTTCCAACAAATCAATATACTTATATAAAGGAGAAGCGAGGGGCGTATAAGTGGCGTCTCTTACAACGCTCCGTTCTATTTTTCTAATTTTCTGGAATTTTTGGATGAAAAATATCAAAAATTAAAACCACCTTTTTTAGTTTCGGATATTAGAAGCGAGTTTGAGAATCTGATTTTGTTTCACATTATTTATGGAATATAGTAGTTTGAAAGTTTTAATCTGATTTTGTTTTAGATTATTTAATTATGAGAAAGAGTATCACACAAGTCTCTTTGCACCTATAAATAGCCCTATAGATTCTAGGGTTTTGGATCATCTAAACACAACCTCCCCTCTCTCTCAATACCACAACCCTACCTCTCTCCGTGATAGTTCCCTTGCTCGATTTCTAACTCGGTGGTGCCGTTCTTCTGCAACGATAAGTGAAGGCTGTTTATACCCTATTAAAAAAATAAAGGTTGTTGCAAGTAAAGGTAGTTATAAACCGCTATGTTGGAGTCGACAAATCCAAACTCGGGAAAAGAATATAGTCTTGACATGATATTGATGGATATTATCAATAAATTAAGTGTTAGTGATGTATGTTTATAGGTTATTCTTTTATAATATTTGTTTTTTTCATCCGACATATTTGTTGTTGCTAATATTTATATGATTTACTTTGTATACAGGAAAAAATTATTCTTGCATTATCTGTTTGCTCCATTCAAGCAACTTTTAAGTGACGACTGTTCATAGGGTATTAAAAAATAAAGGTGGTTACAAGCAAAGGTAGTTATAGACCGCTATCTCACGGATTTAAGTTAGATGTTTTTTTGCACAATCAATCAAAAAAATTGGAGGAAGGTGACAATGTAATAACATAATTACTTTTCAAAAAAAAAACAAATAAAATTAAGATTCGTCGTGCTTTATATTGTTAATTACATGTATAAATTTATTTTCATTTTTTCACCATGAATTATAGTCCGATCTTTCAATTTTATATATTAGTATTGGTATTACGTCAAGATTTTTATAATATAAAATTTATTTTATCCTACAAATATTAATTTTGAAACATTAATATACTTTTTATAGACAGCCACAAAATTATTTTACAAATATTAATATTGAATCATTAATATAATTTTTATAGGCCTCCGCAACGCGCGGCTTCTCAACTTATATGATAAATGATAATAAGGAAAATAAAAAACACAAATGGATAAATTCTGCAAGAGCTTGCCAGAAAAACCACACAAAAAAAAAACCAATCTCCTGCCGAGTCTGCTTATTGAGGAAAACACAGGAGCAAAATAACCCTCTCCACAAACTCACAGCTGAACACCACACAAGCTAAATATTACACTATTAAGATAGATTCAGCAATGGAAAAGTGGTGCCAACTCAACATTAAGATTACATTATGGACATGGATTAAAGTTCCTACAACAATTCACTTCTTTAAACATATAGAATGATATCAATTAAAGCAGTGCAAAATTAAAGTGAAATATGAGGTTACAAGAACACAACTTAAATAACTTTTTTAGCATATTTTATATACTTTGCTTGATAAGTTATTTTTGGATATTCTAATATTGTAGATTCTTCGAAATGCCTCTAATATTCCTCATATTTCGAAATGTCTTTCTTTCAACTAGCCAAGTTAATGTCAAGTTGTTAAGAGGAAAAAGTTCATATAAAATGGTGGGATATTCAACAAAAATATATAGTACCTGCCTGGAATTTGTGATATGCATCTGTTGTTGAAAAAAATAACCTAATCTACATAATGTATATAAGTTGTTTAGACGTAGGAAAACATTTGCAGAGAGGAAAACTAAAACTTCTTATATGTGTAAACTGATTACATGCAACCGTTTAAAAACTAATGCACATCAACAGTGGTGGCTGTAAAATAGGAAACTATGTGATAGACTTCTAGACTAATACATCTACTCAACTTACTCCACTATGCTCCCACATTTCCTCTACTTAACGCTAATTCTCCTAATAAACTGCTACTGCATATGACCAAGTCATAATATAAATTAAACACTACAGCTAATTTATTCAAAACTAAATAAATAAACAAATACTTAAATAAGTTTAAGATTAAATTCCAACATTCACCCCCATAATCTTAAACTTATGAATATAATTATGAAGCACTTCTGTTCATTTTGTGATGGACTTCTCACCACCATCTTTTCATTTTGTGATGCACTTCTCACCACTATCAAGTTTGATGCACTTCTCATCAAAAACAATTTTGAAGTATTTCTCTCGAGGGTGCACTTCTCACCCACAATTCTAAATTAAAAATTTCTTCCATGACCACTTGTGCCATGATTTTCTTCTCACAGACTTCTCCGGCATCGCCTTGTCTTTCTCGGCAGCCCTATACTACACATGCATCCTATACTACACGTGTAGCTTTGCCACCATCCTTCTGCAACGCCTCTGCAGCACAACGCCCGGCACCCGTGATGCCAACACCCAGCAACAACCCAAGGATCGGAGGAAAGGCTGTTAAGCCCTGATACTCTCTCCCCCCTCGGCTCTGATACCATGTTGAAAAAGTAACCTAATCTACATAATGTATATAAGTTGTTTAGCCGTAGGAAAACATTTGCAGAGAGGAAAACTAAAACTTCTTATATGTGTAAACTGATTACATGCAACCGTTTAAATACTAATGCACATCAACAGTGGTGGCTGTAAAATAGGAAACTATGTGATAGACTTCTAGACTAATACATCTACTCAACTTACTCCACTATGCTCCCACATTTCCTCTGTTTAACGCTAATTCTCCTAATAAACTGCTACTGCATATGACCAAGTCATAATATAAATTAAACACTACAGCTAATTTATTCAAAACTAAATAAATAAACAAATACTTAAATAAGTTTAAGATTAAATTCCAACATCTGTATGCTAATTTTATTTCTAGACAGACATATCATAAGAAATTTTTTATATTTCTAGCATATGAATATCCCATTCAATTTGACGTCTCATTGGCGTTTTCGGTTTGACATAGTTATACATCAGTATTTATTTTATAATAGGCCATATATAATAAAGATCATGAACCTGATGAGCTTTGTTCCTTTCGATTATATGGGCTAAAAAAGCACCTCATGTGCTCTTTGCTGTTAGACATCCATGCATGATTATTATCCTTAATTCTCATCATTTGATTCTTTTCTTATAATATAGTTTAATTCAAATACATGGAAAACAGAATGACAAATATAATAGCAGCATGTGGAAGGCTAATTTCTTGTGCTTTTATAACCCAGGGATTTATTTAAGTTTAGTTGCCAACACAGTGCAGGCCTGAGCCTGTCACTCTTATATCAACTACAAGTAGTAACACCAAAGAAAAATTCAGTAAACAACTTTATAGGCCAACTCAATGAAAACAAGTATCCGCAAGTACAAAGAAAAGCAACGAAGCATTTTTAATCCAAAAGACTTGCAGGTATAAAAAAAGAAAGTATGATGTACAACATTACCTATAAAATGACTTTATCGTTCAATTTGAGGGCATCCACAGCAAAATTCGTTGCCAAGCGCATATATTGACTCCAGGATTCTTGCTGCATCGGATCAGCATGATTTGGAAAGGCCTCATCAGCTAGGCGATGCATCTGCTCATTTAAAAACGTACGTGGCACCTCCCTCATCTCTAAAGAACGAACCATACGATGTACCTCTGCTGAAACCCTCACGACGAGATCCACTGAATCATCTTTCGCACCTCATAATAGCTCCTGGGAAGTTTGTGACCATCTAGTAACACCGATCCAATAAGGCAAAGTAACTCATCGAAGCCATTATTACTACAATGATGCTTGTTCTTGAAATGTAGTAGCTTGTTTACAAATGACAAGCTTGTGTAATCCTTGTTATTTGGATAGATTGGTTCAAAGGCATCATTCACCATATTGCAAAATTCTTTTGCATCGGCATTTGGTTCCTCCGCAAAATTCTCAAAATATCTATTTACATCTGCAAAATCTCTTAGCATGTTATGAGCATCATACATGTCATCATCATCATTACAACCAAAACTCATTCCAACTTAAACTCGGGGCATATCCTTTTCCCCGTGTAAATCCCATTTGGTATACCATTGCATAATCCCATGAAGATACCATTACACTTTTGACATGGACATCTCATAAGGCCTTCATCTTCATCTTTATGATTATCACAAGAATATTTAAGAAAACTATCCACAACATTCTTGTATTCTTCCGTTATATATTTCAACTCATTGTATAGACTACGACCAACTCAACTACGATTGGATGTCATCTACCAAATATACACACAATTCAATATAAATGCAAATAAAATAAGATCACAAAAATCGAATTAACTCATACCTAAAATGTTTACTCATACACACATCTATACTAATTTCATCATCCATGAGTAGCATCAAACATTTGTACCAATTTCACCAACAACACTCTACACTAATTTAACAAATTTAGGAAACACAATTTAACCTATATAATTATCATAATTAGGTATTGAATTTATATTATTTAAAGGAAAAAACTAGTAAAATTAAAATACTAGAATGTGATACTTACTTGATAATCTCAATGATTTGATGAGAAGTATAGGATATATATGATGGCATGAAAGAAGAGAAATGGTGGAAAAGGGAGAATAGAAGACAAAAAGGGAAAGAAATGAGAAAGGAAAAGCGGCGTGAGTGAGTTGGGCTGTCGGTATTCCAATCTGGGAAGGGTTAACTCGGCCGATTTCGGTCACAATTATATACCTGACCGAAAGCGGTCAAAAATACCTAATTGACTAAAAACGGTCAATTTTATAATTCTGACCCATTTCAGTCAAAACATATATTCAGCTTTTTCTAAAACTTTTGCGCGGGCAAACTCCGACGCCGGGAATAAATTCGGCCACACCCAATTTGACCACGGGCAGTCAATTCAATAATTTTGACCGACCCCAGTCAAAATTATATTTAACTTTTTTTGAGGCTTTGTGCGGGAAAATTCTTGCCTAGAAAATAATTTTGACCGAATGCATATTGGACTGCAATCGGTCAATATTGATGATGTCATTGAATCAAGCTTTTGCCCGAAAGTTCTCTCCATTTTTTACGGGGCTCACCATTTAAAATTGACCGAATAAATTTGACCGCTCTCTAATTTTGACCGCATTTAGTCAAATATACGAGCAATCAAAATTATTCGGTCAATTTTAGCCTTGACTTGGTGAAATGCGAGTTTGACCTTAAAAGTGACTGCGTTCGGTCGAAAATAAGGCGATAAAAAATAATCGGTCAAAAATATTCGGTTTTTCTTGTAGTGGTCAATTTACCAATGTTTTGTTGATGCATGTGGTGTTTTGATTTGTGTAGGCTCTTTGAGATCCATATTTCAATAACTTAGCTGATGAAGAGAGAGAACCTTGAGCACAGCCAGTTCCAAAGTTGGAATTTGAATTTGAAAGGAGGAAGATAACAAAGACCTAATCTAGACGCAGACTTTGGAGAGATGATGAAGGAGGAGGGATATGGGGAGCAGCTACCGATGGTAAAATGGTTTTTACAAACATAGAACATAGCGAATACTACAAAAATATCTACAAAAGCCGGGCATGGGTGCCACTGGACGCTAATACTGGGGATATTAGCATGGTTTGTAGCCAATTAAATAAAATAAGTTAGTTCATTACTATATGTTTGGTATGAAATAGCGTGGTACTTTTTAATTATATAAGGGTGAAAATAGAATTTACTTATGTATATCACAATAGATGTTTTCGTTTACTTGTATAGATTGAATTTTGTAGCTATCTAATTGGTACTCTTGGTTAAGACAATAAAATATGTAATTATTATTTTATTTATATATATATTGTTGAATTATATTCATATATGAGATTTTTATGTTATTCAATCACATTTATCTCATTATTTCCGTCATTCTCTAAAAAAATGTTGGGCTACATTATCTTATTTTTGAGTTTCTCCGTGTTCCATGTGTCCATTGTATCGAATTTCGGACAACATATTTCTTACTCTAGTATCTAAATTTTGAAAGGTGGAGATGGGATTTGTAAGTCTAAAATGTCTATTTATAAAGATTATGGAATAGTTATTTGTATCACAGTGAGGGCTAAACTCAAAGTGGTGAAATGACTTGGACTGGTTTTTTTAACCAAAATGCATATTTGGTTAATTCTTAAATTACAAAGATATATTCAACCTCTCGATTCTCTACTAATTGATAGACCTCAGATTATGAAGAAGTAGCAATGAAATTATGAAAAGCTTGATATATATAAACCCCAACAAGCTACACTATAACTCCTTAGCTACCTTTAGTAGCTCATCATCCTTCAGGGAGAGTGTATACTCTAATACATTGACCTGCTTCAATTTAGTGCTTAAAAGGCTTATCTGACCAAAGCTTTTGAACTTCCTTGAATGCCCATTTTGGCCTAAGTGTAGCCAAATTATCCTAATACGTTTTTATTAGTGCTTAAACACATTCTCTTGTTCAAGAGTCACAACATCATCATGAGTCACCATGTATAGATTGGGTTCAGCAGTTATCCAATCTGACACTCTTGGTTAAAGCAATAAAACATGTTATTATTATTTTATTTTATTTGGTTAGATTCATATTCTTGAATAACATTCATATATTCTTTCAAAAAAAAAAAATAACATTCATATATAAGATTTTAATGTTATTGAATCAATTTATCTCACTATCTCCATCATCCTCTAGAAATAACTTTACACATACTTCTCTCCTTGGGCTATATATTTTGATGCTCAAGTGGAAAAAATATAAAAAAAATTGGTTGAGTCAATTATTTTATTTGATATATAATATTAAATAGATATATGATTGTATTTAACCATAACACTACATAATGGAAGGTTTAGAGTATTATTTTTATTCATATCAACATTTGTGAAATATATTAGGGAAATTCTTGATGGTGCCCTCATAGAATTGGCTTTTCTCAATGGTACCATCGCATTTTTTACTTCTAGCCATGGTACCCTCGTACTTTTAATTTACTCTCTATGGTACACTCGTGTACCATAGCTAATATCTTATAATTATATTTTAATATAATTTTTCTTATAACCAAATAATATTAATTTTTAAAAATTAATCAGAAGATTATGTTTAAATAAATCCTTTTTTATATTGTAAACCATATATAGAGTTAGGCCCATACAAAATTAAGAGCTCGTTAAAGTTTTTATTTTGGGCTGCTACCCAGTAAGGCCTTTACCATAACCCTAATCTCTCTTATTTAAAGGGTTAGCCGCACACCCACCCTTCTGTTTCATAAGTCTAGTTCTCTCATTGGAAGTGTATAATATCATCACCAGCTTCTTTGATCACCTCTTAGATTACAAATTACAATATATAGTAGTCACCCCAATGATATGATTTCCTATCAATGTAAGTATTCACTTGTTATTTAGATGATTTCATGTACATGGTATAGATCTTGATATATGGTAATATCCTCTAAAATCATGTTGACATAATTGTATTTCATCCTTACACTTATTGGGATATGGATCAATATATTTATAATTTGTTTTCCTAAATCTCTTTGGGAATTAAATAATTTTTGAACAATTCTTATTATGATACTAATAATTAAGATTTTGCTTTCAGATTTTGGATATACATATATTGATCTTGATGTCCTTGAGTTGTTTTTGGATCTATATCTCAAACAATGAAGAAGATGCTCCAAGTTCACACAATCACACTATAGCTTCTCTGGTAAGTCGATGTGTGTTTGCGGAGCTCAACATGTTCTTGCTGATGATATGTTGCCCAACAACACAGTAAGAGATACAATAAATAGAATTTTAGTGGCCAATAACAGCGGCGGAGATAATAAAGGTAGTGCTTTCCAAATACAAGGTCTGCAAAGTTTCCTGCACTTGCAATGTATTTAATATCCTCGCTCTTATGGCTTAGAAGTTGAGCTTTCCGTGCAGATACAAAATCTGCTTTTCCGAAGGCAAAGATACTATACCGTATACTGTCTGTAGCCTCAAAAGGGAAGGAAGTCCTTCCTCAAATTAAAGACACTACTGGGCCAAGATACAACAGAACCGGTGAAAATTGTTGCTGCTCCGCAACCTCCAGTGAAAAACTTGAATATAGCTGGGTCCCATAGAGTTCCAGATGTTTTTGAAGCTACAAACAAATCAAGGAGTCTGCAATACAGGCAAGTGGTCCATTAGCTGCTGAAGAGCTTCCGCAGAAGCTTAATTCTGAACCAGGTAGACTGACTTGATATATAATCATGCACGTATCCATTTAGTAAAGTGAAACTGACGCAATTTATTTGTAAATGGACAAGTAAATCTAAATGTCAACCTATCATCGTGTTTAAATTAGTCTTTACGAACTCACCATTCGTTACTTTTTATTATCCATTTAGCTTATACCTGTTTATCTTAAATATGTTTTTGTTAATGTATTCATCTAATCGTTACTTTATCCATTTATAGTGTAGCTTAATGTGCTGATTAATAATTATTTATATTTTTCTAGGAATAATGTTTCTTGCATGTTTGCTTTGTTAATGGATAGTCAATATCATTCAAAGTATATGAAGTTGAAGGTTTGACGTTTGCAATGCTGGGATGATCCAAGTCATCAAGGGGCACATGTATAGTATAATTATTGATAGATTTATTTTTTCATGTATAATTCTCGAGCTATGGATGGAGAATCTTGTACTGTAATAATTCTTATATATAGTAAAAACTCCTTTGTATTTAATCTTTAATAATACGATTATGATTATTTGCTAATTGGTTTTTTTTGAATTTTTGAATTAAGTGAAAAAATTAAATCATTAAATTTTTTTTGTCATAATAAATGTACATGGATTGTCGACAAGTGCCACATGGACCATATTTGGATTGACACTTGGACAACTGGTATCGATGCCATTGGATGAATAGTGTGGTGGCATGTGGACCAATGATAATATGCAATGTGGACAAATAGTATGGTGACATATAGACTAATGATGAAATGCCATGTGAACAAATTGTGTGATGACATTTGGACTAATGATGAGATGCCATATGCCTACATAAGATAAGTACATGTCATTTGGTGACTCATTTCTCATCGGGGCCCATATAATATATATCTACCAATATAAATATGTGTAGCTAAATACTCTTTCTCCACCAACCTTTACCTACCAAGCGCTACCAATTTTTTTTTGTATTTGTAGGTAAATGACTTTTATCTACTAAAGATTTAGTATTACCTACAGAATTGGAAGGTAAAAGCCAAATTTCTTGTAGTGAGATCAAAACTAAATACTTTTTAAAACTTAAATATTAGTTATAGACTTGTTGATTTTCTTTACTATACTACAATAATATAAATAAGAGATTTTTTTTTATTTCGTAATGTGTTTTGAATAATCTATTGTTGTGATAATAATTGATGTTTGCAATATTTCAATGTAATTAAAATTTATATATGTGTATTTTTTGTCTAAACAAGATATATCATTTTTGTAAGTAATTAAGTATATTTGTTAGGTCCTGAAACGATTGTAGAAGGGGGGGTTGAATACAATCGTCACTAAAAATCGCGGCGGAATAATCTGATTTGAATTAAACTTGTTAATCAGATTTTAATTAATTAATATAACAATGTTTTAAGTCGTTATATAATTAATAAGGTTCGTTTTAATGTCCACTAACGTTCGTAGAATAAATTCGACAGGATGTATTCTAACTTAGTGATTAAAACAATCGAGTGATCAAAGCACAGTAAACTGTGTATATAACAATTGCAAGTTACAAAGAACTTGAAAGCTTTTACAATGCAATGAACACTTGAAAATGAAGAAGTGAAGCCATATTTATAGGCAAGCACTTTGAACTAGGTATGACATTGAAAGGAATGACTTTTAAGCTTAGGAATGACATTACAAAGGAAGATATGACATTGTTACACAAAGCCATGCCCTAAAACAAGAAAGGAATGACATAAACAAGTAATGTCATACTGCATAGGCACGGTATGACATTCTATACTTGGCCACTAAGTCATTCGGTATGACTTTGAACACAAAAGACATTCGGTTGCCTTCGGTATGACTTTTTCAAGTCATACAAATGCAAGTCATACACACAACTGCCAAATGCCTGAGTGGATGACACGGTATGACTTTATTAAGTCATACCAGTGAATGTCTGATACCAACAAACGGTATGACATTCACAAGGTTATATCAGCTCAAGTCAGAATCAAGTACACGGTATGACTTTTAATTAGAAAGTCATACCGATTGATTAAGCCATGCAATACTCATCAGTATGTCATATTAAAGCCTATTCTGAGAATGTCTGCTCAATTGACACGGTATGACATTATCTGAGAATGTCATACCGAGTCCAATATGCATTAAAACACTTGATTTAATTAAATAAATACTTACTAATTACTCACTTAATTATATTAATTATATAAATTCATAAATTAAATTAATTCGAAGGTGAATTAATTTAATAAATAAATTATACAACCAATTTAATTAATTTGAAGAGTGAAATAATTAAATAAATATTTATAAAATTATATTCCTTTAGCAGCAGGGACTCCAGGCTTTGTTGAACGTTGTAGATTTCTGTCTTGATCGAACGGCCACTTGTAGTTGATGCAGAACACTTAATCTGAGTAGCTGACACACAAATGTACTGTCTGGTTCATCTGTATCTAGCTGAATTAAATATTCTTTATCAAATAAACATTTGAGACGTGGCTTGTTCGTCGATTCTTTGTCTTCGTAGTTCTTCTTCATTAGTAACAATAGTATGGAATCTTCTGAATAAATAAAGTATTAAAACTTTATACCTTCTGGACTTCTGGACGTGCTACAAAAGATTATTTGTACACTGAGGCTTGAACATATTAATGAACTTCTTCCAGTGGTGTGCAGCAGCATCCTGAAATTCTTCAGACATATAATTTCAATAAATCACTTGACGTTCTTCGTACGGATTCCTTCAAGAGTACTTGCTATTTACCTTGCTTTCTTATCAGAGTTGAGTTGGTACCTCTTTAATTACAAATAGGCTAAACATATGCCTTTCAATCTCCCCCTATTTGTTTGTTAACATAACATGCAAATTATCGAGAGGATAACTCAACTAACTGATAAGACAAAGGATTAACCATGATTTGTAAATAGCAAAAAGTTTCTGGTATTTCATTAAACATTCACCAGAATTCAAAAGATTACATTAGATTACAAAAAGATGTTCTTACTGAACATATATTACAAATCCCTAATGAATCTAAAGATCAACTTCTCCTTCTTCGATATCAGAAGTGTGAAGGATAGGAGTTGATGGTTCTTCCCTGGTTGGCACTTCAGATGTAGTGGATTCACCACGCTTCATTCGTTCCTTTGCCAGAGCCAGTTGATGTAGCACTTCCAAATCCACAGGGTCTTCGCGGAAGTCTGATGGCTGAGATTTTGTAACATTTTTCATCCTTCGAAAGTATTGAGCAACATTCTTTCGAGTGCAGTAAGCAAGAATCACATCATCAGCATCAGACTTAGCTTTAGAAGCAAAGCCCTTGGTTCTTAAAAGAGTGGAGACAAGAGCAAGTTGTTTAGCTGGATACTTTGGCAAGGCTTCTTCGTTGAGATAGACAGTGCTGAAGATCTCCTTGTGAACGAACTTAACACAGTAAGGATTCCTGACAACCTGAGGACTGTTGAATACAGCTTGTTCCAGCAGTTTGTCACGAAGAAGTTCATTCAGGTTGGAGCTGCGCTTTACCTTATTCCGAAGCACCCAGAGCTCAGATACAGAGAATGATTTCAGAGATTCGACAGATAGTCTGAAAGAACCATTCCTCTGTGTATAGACAATTAGCTCCCATTGCTCTAGCAAATTGTTGACCCCACTGTCACATAATTCAATTCCAAAGCAAAGGCATGCATAAAGACATCCTCGTCAGGGTTTACCTCTCTAAGATCATAGATCAGAGATAAGAACTTGTTGTCATCGAAAGGCTCCCTTTGAGGTCCATTAAAGATTCTTCTTGCAATGTCCCAGCTTTTTCCTTCTTTCCTCCTTATATCAAGATTCTTCTGCTTGATTGCAGCATCATAGATTTTCTGTTTCTCGATCTTGATTTGTTCTTCTGTGATCAACTTGTCCTCTAGAAGTTTTTGGAAATCACGAAGCTTACGCTTCCTAGCTTCATTTTCAGCTTTGAACTTCCGGACATTCTCCTCATGTTCTAGGTCAACAGGTTCTTCATCCTGAAACAAATAACCCTCATCAAATTTACCTTCTTCTTCTTCTGCTTGACGATAGGTAGCATCGAAGATGTCATCATCATCCATATCCTGTGGATAGTCATCATAACTATCAGAATTGAAAACATTGTCGGACTGATGTAACGGTTCTTTGCCTTTAGACTTATGAGTTTCCTTGTCAGGGGCAGATCCAGAAGTGGTATTATCCTTGTTGCTTTGATTTGAGCTATTGCCTCTATCATCCCTGTCACCTTTGTCTCTATTCTCCCCCTTAGTTGAGGGATCCTCTCCGGAGGGTTGATCATCAGACTTGTTGGAGTTTCTGAGGAGTTGATCTAACTTGCTGTCGATGGTCTCAAATTTGGACATGTAAAGCTCATGATTAGACCTCATTTCAACAGCCAAGTCATGGATTTCATCTTTAAGCTCATCCCTGTAAGAACTGGATGGCCTCTCCTCAGTTTTCTGTTGCAGGGTCACCAACTGTGCACCCTTGAGCTTCTCGTTCTCAGCAATCATTCTGGCAAGCTCAGCTCTTAGCTTTGCCATTTGTTCCTCAAACAGAGCAGGGTTAGTGTGTGCGCTCACCTCACGTACACTCAAAGCTGTTTCACTAGCCTCACGTGCATGTGTATCGCTCGGTGTTTGCCTTACATCACTCTTTTCAGTCACTCTTCCTGCTGTACCTGTATATACTACTAATGTCCCCTGAGATGGGTTCAAAGGTAGTGGAGGAACAAATTGTCCTCCGGACGCCTGTGAGGGCAAATTAACTTGCACGCTGCCAAGTTTCGCCTGATCAGAAAAGAAAGAGTGATCAGAAAAGTTTTCATTTAACATGTTTTGAAAATCTGACCAAAGTAAGCATCCACGTAGAAAAAACATTTTAGATACCAATTTTGAACAATAAGGTTTAAATTTGGTAAACAGTGGGTGTCTCACAAAAACATTCTGCAGGTGTATCACTCGATACTCAAAATATCTCTCAGTTTATGGGTAAAGGTTTCACTCACAAGTTCTGTAAGTGTTTCACTCCACACAAATCCTGAGCTTCCAAAGTGTGATGTACCTGCAATTTAAGATCACCTTTGCCTCCTCATGGAAGGTCATTGGTGGTGCAATGAGAGTTCATAATTCCCAGTCCTCGTCAGACTCGTCGGATAAATCCAAGTCATAGTCCACAAGTTGCCAACTACTTTCAGAGAGTAGTAAATCCTTTAAAGGATCCAGAGTTTGATTCTGGGAGGGTAGACAATAGGCCTTTCAATAGCATGAAACCTATGTTTCCCTCAGATACCTGTTAAGGCACTTGATCCTTAGAAGAATCCTCTACCAGAGTAGATTGCCTTTCACCTTCAAGGGTGAAAGATCCCTTTGGGGATCCGGAAATGTTCCTTCCGGGAGGGTAGACAAGGACGTTTTAGATGGCAACGTGTCCAAGTTTCCCTCAGATGCCTATGAAGGCACTTGGTTCAATAAAGAACCAGCAATTTCAGTGTCTATCCTTGATATGGACGACAAAGTTATTGCAACCGTCAATCACTTGAATATTTAGAAACCACATAAATATTCACAATATTAGTATTCACAACATAGATACCAATATGATTTTTGATTTATTTTAAAAATGAAACATTTTGCACATTAAATCAACAATCTAATACAAAAACAATATTAAATATTACACATATATTTTGTAAAATTCAACTTTAATTAAATATAAATACTTATGAACTTAACTTTAATTCATTAAAATGAATTAACTTAAAAACAAATATTTATGCTTGATTAATTTTGAAAAATACAAACTAAATACATATAATTATCTAAATGCATGGAGAATATTACAGGGGAGTATGCAGCACTTAGAAAATTATAGAGACGGATATGAACCTGCATAATTACACATAAGTTAATCAGATAATTTACAAACAATTATATAAAAACTAATAAAATAGATATAATTACACAGAAAATTCACAAAAATATATAATAATATATAAAATACATATATATATATACAAAGAGAATCATGGCATATTTAACATCCCTAGTTCACAAACCAACTTAGAGAAAGTGGATTCATCAAGTGGTTTAGTGAAGATGTCTGCAATCTGATCAGCTGTGGGTACGAAATGTAACACCACAGTACCATTCATGACATGTTCTCGAATGAAATGATACCTGATATCTATGTGCTTGGTCCTGGAGTGTTGCACTGGATTGTTTGAAATGGCTATGGCACTGGTATTGTCACAAAATATTGGAATTTTGTCGATCGAAATACCATAATCATTTAATTGGTTTCTGATCCAGAGAATCTGAGCACAGCAACTGCCAGCAGCTATGTACTCAGCTTCAGCAGTAGAAGTAGACACTGAGTGTTGCTTCTTGCTGTACCAGGAAACCAACCGACGTCCTAGAAATTGACAGCTTCCAGACGTACTCTTTCTATCAATCCTGCAACCAGCATAATCAGAATCTGTATAGCCGGTTAAGTCAAAACCAGTATTCTTAGGGTACCAAATACCTAACCCAGGTGTACCCTTAAGATATCTAAAGATTCTTTTGACGGCTATAAGATGTGATTCCTTAGGATCAGCCTGAAACCTAGCACATAAACATGTTGCAAACATGATATCTGGTCTACTTGCAGTAAGATAAAGTAAAGAGCCAATCATACCTCGATAGCTTGTGATATCAACTTTCTTACCAGATTTATCCTGGTCAAGCTTTGTGGCAGTGGCCATGGGTGTCTTTGCCGGAGAAGAGTCTTCTAGATTGTACTTTCTTAGAAGATCTCTGACATACTTTGATTGGCAAATGAATATTCCATCTTCCTTTTGGCTTACTTGAAGACCAAGGAAGTAGGACAGTTCACCCATCATACTCATCTCATAATTACTCTGCATTAACTTAGCAAATCTCTTGCACAAGTTGTCGTTAGTAGAACCAAATATAATATCATCAACATATATTTGAACAAATATCATATCATTATCATGCAATTTGTAAAAGAGAGTTTTGTCTATGACACCTCTAGTAAATTTATTTTCAATTAAAAATTCAGAGAGGGTGTCATACCATGTCCTTGGTGATTGCTTAAGCCCATAGACAGCTTTGAATAGGAAGTACACAAAATCAGCAAATTCTGGATTTTCAAAGCCAGGGGGTTGTTCCAGATATACTTCTTCTTCCAGCTTTCCATTCAGAAATGCACTTTTCACATCCATCTGATAAACTCTGAAGTTGGAGTGTGCAGCAAATGCAAGAAATATTCTGATGGCTTCAAGACGAGCAACTGGAGCATAAGTTTCATCGTAGTCAATTCCTTCTTCCTGAGAATAACCTTTTGCAACCAGTCTGGCTTTGTTTCTTACAACAATGCCATCACCATCTAACTTGTTACGGAAGACCCATCTAGAACCAATTGTAGACTTTCCTTTTGGTCTTGGAACCAGGGCCCAGACTTCTTGTCTCTCAAATTGATTGAGTTCTTCTTGCATGGCAAGAACCCAATCAGGATCAGCAAGTGCTTCATCTATTTTCTTTGGTTCTAATTGTGAAAGAAAACCAGAGAATAGACATTCATTTGTCGTAGCACTTCTAGTCCTTACACCAACATCAGGATCACCAATAATCAGATCAAAAGGATGATCTCTGCTCCAAATCCTTTCCCTTGGAAGTTGTGTCCTTGATGATTCAGCAGTATCATCATTAGGCTGATGTGTATGACTAGTTGATCCACCAGCTCCCCCTGAGCTGTTGCCAGGTTGACTTGATGATCCACCACTAGCATCAGTGGAATCTCCAGCATTATTGCCATTTCCTCCACCATTGCCTGGATCATTATCATTGTTGTCATCACCTGTTGCAACCTCAGGTGTCACATCATCATCTGAATCTGAATCTGGATAGTTGTCAAACTTCAGAGATTCAGATGGATCAGCAGATTGTAAACTTGGAAGTTTAGTGTCATCAAATGTAACATTGACACTAACTTTCACTGACAGAGTATCAATTACAAAAACTCTATAAGCATTATTTGTATAACCAACAAAAATTGCTTCATATGCCTTTGGCTCAAACTTGTTCAAGTTCTCTTCACCATCCTTGAGAACATAACACTTGGCTCCAAATACATGAAGATGTTTGACATAAGGCTTCTTGTTGTTATACAGATGAAATGGAGTTTTCATATGATCCTTGTTGATCAAAGTTCTATTCTGGGTATAGCAGGCAGTAGACACAGCTTCAGCCCAAAAGTACAGAGGAAGCTTTGCTTCAGCAATCATAGTCCTTGTAGCTTCGATCAGTGTACGATTCTTTCTTTCGACGACTCCATTCTGCTGAGGAGTCCTTGGTGCTGAATACTGCCTTCTAATTCCCTTTTCAGAGTAAAAGTTAATTAGAGTTTGATTCTTGAACTCTGTGCCATTGTCTGACCTTACAGCTTTGACTGGCACACCTTTATCCAATTCAACTAACTTTATATGATCAATCACTGTCAACGGGGTTTCATCCTTAGAAGCCAGGAAGTAAACCCAAGTAAATTTTGAGAAGTCATCCACAATAACCAAGGCATATCTTCCTCCATCAATGGATGCAACATTTACAGGGCCAAACAGATCCATATGCAACAAATGAAGTGGATCTGTAATGGTATTGATGGTTTTGCCTTTGTGAGATGCTCTCTTCGCTTTTCCTTTCTGACAAGCTTCACAAAGATCATCAGTTGAGAATTCCAGGGAAGGCAAACCTCTCACTAGATCTCTCTTGACTAGAGAGTTCATGGTTTTGAAGTTGAGGTGTGAGAGTTTCTTATGCCATAACCAACTATCTTCAGCAGACGCTTTGGCGTAGAAACAGTGAACTTCGTTTCCAGGTCCTGAAGACAAATCAGCTACGAATATATTGCCTTTCCTTATGCCACATAGTGAAGGACGTTTATCCTTGATATGTTTAATGATACATATCTCCTTTTCAAAATGAACATAATATCCTTTGTCACAAAACTGACTGACACTCAGGAGATTATGTTGAAGTCCTTCAACTATAGCAATATCTTCTATGATGATCCTTCCAATTTTGTACTTGCCATATCCCACAGTACGACCTTTGCTATTATCAGCAAAACTGACTGTAGGGCCAGCTCCTTCTCTTATGTCCTCCAGCAGGGATTTATTGCCAGTCATGTGCATTGACGCTCCACTGTCAAGCACCCAGGTAACACGAACAACTCCACTGGCACCCTGCAAAAGACAACTTGATTAGACAGTCTTTGGGACCCACACTTGATTGGGTCCTGCAGTCTTAAAGAACTGATTTCTATTAGGTAATACAACAGAGCCTCTTGGGCTGATATTTGGCTCACTTTTGACTGAACTTACTTCCTTAACAAAAGCCTTATAAACCTTGGTTTTAGGCTTTGGAACATAAGTTTCCTTCCTAACACGAGGAGGACTAGCAGTCTTTGATCTAGCATGCTTGTGGTTTGTGTGTTGTCTTGGTGTCGTGTTTTCATTTTTAGCATGCAAATTATTAAAATAAGCAGACATAGTATTGAAAGCACAGAGCATACAGTTATCAACACCACAGAATTTATGACATGAATCAAATGTAGGAGCAACAGGAATATCAGTCATCACAGTAGGAACATTAACAGATTCTACTCTAACTTTGTTAACAGTTTTAAAGTTCTCAGTAGAATGACATCTGTTATTCTTGTTCTTACTATTCACAAAGTTATTAGGCTTGTCGAACTTAGTTCTCTCAGAGTTGACACCTAAACCAGCTTTAGGCAACCTAACATTGCCTTTCACTTTGATTGGTTTCAGTGATGTCGGGATCTCATCTTTCTTCTCATTACTCTCTTTCATTTTAAGGTCTTCCTGTTTGAGTTCATATTTAATGACAACAGGAGTTTCTAACAGAGGTTCAGCTTCTGAGGCCTTAAACAAAGGTTGAGGGGAATCTTTCAAAACAAAAGGAATTCCTCTCTCCTTTGCACTCTTCTTAAAGGGAGTAATGTTACTAGCCTTACCTACAGATTTGTTATAGTCAAAGCCTATTCCAACAGTTCTCTTGATCTCTTGTTTATCATTAAGTTCTTTGACTATCATGGAGGCATCCTTAAAGGCTTTACACTTAACTTTCTCTTCGTCTAGCTGAAGTCTTAAAGCAATCTCACCTTTCTCTAGAACTTTGACTTTAGCACTTTGAAATCCTAAATCCATAGTCAATTGTTCTATTTTAGGTTTTAATACTTTCATCTCATTCATTTTATAAGCATGAATATCTAAGACTAAAGTATCAATTTTAAGATTGGCAACTTTCAACTTTTTAATAGCATCATCTCTTTCAAGTCCTAATTGCATAAACAGTTTAGGGCATGTAGGATCTACCTGAAAGCTTCCAGCAGGAGGAGGTGAAGATGATCCAGCATCAGCCATGAGAGCAACATTCCCAATCTGCTCTTCTTCATCACTATCTGTATCATCCCAGCTTTTCCCTTCTGCTAGATATGATTTGCTCTTGAAGCCATGACTTCCAGAAGTACCATGATGCTTTCTAACCAGTGCATCATACTTCTGCTTCAGCTCATCATATGAATCTTTTCTTTTTCCTTGAACCTTGGGCTGTTTGCATTCAGTTGCAAAGTGTCCAGGTTCACCACAATTGAAGCATTTGAACTTGCTTCTGTCCACCATCCCAGTCTTGTATCCTCCTTTGCTTGTAGAAGATGAATAACCTCCCTTCTGAAACTTACTAACAGTAGGTTTGTATTTATAGGAAGGGTTCTTCCGGAATCTCATGTTTCCAAACTTCTTGGCAAACAGGGATAGAGATTGATCTTCTAACAGTTCCAGCTCTTCCATTGTATAGAACTCATCATCACCACTGGAAGAAGCAGTCTGACCCATCTCAGGTACAACAAACTCCTGAGTGGTTTTAGAAGGAACAACAACATCCTTCTTCTTTTCTTCTAGTACAGGTGACTCAACAACTAGAGCTCTCGAATGGTTCTGTGTTTTACCCCAGCCATATCTCTGTTTACTCTGAACTTGCTCCAGTTCATAAGTTTTCAAAACTCCGTAGAGTCTTTCCAGAGAAATCTCATTCAGATCTCTGCTTTCCCTGATGGCAGTGATTCTGTGTTCCAGATGTTCAGGAAGGGTTAAGATAAACTTCATGTTGACCTCTTTCTTGTCGTAGAATTTCCCATTCAGATTTAAATTATTTATCAAATTATTAAGTCTGATAAATACTTCTGAAATCCCTTCACCGGGATGAGAACCAAACTGTTCATACTGAGCCATCAGTATCTCTTTCTTGTTTTCCCTAACTTCCTCTGAGCCTTCATTGATAATCTCTAACGTATCCCAGATTTGCTTGGCGTTCGTACAATTAACAACAGCATTGTACATTACTGGATCTAGAGATTCCACCAATATTAGTTGGAGAGCGTCATCTAAGTTCATCTGTTCACTCTCTTCATCTGTGTACTCAGAAAGTTCTTTCGGAATGATCTGATGAGGTATTAACACACCATCCTCTTCGTGTGCTAATATGACATTCATCGGAGTAGTAACACCTTTGTCCAAAATCCCGATGTATTTTCGGTTCGCGGTGCGGAGGAATAGGAACATGTGCCTCTTCCATAGGCCAAAGTGTTCTTTGCTGAACGGTGGGATTTTAATGCTACTGATCTTTTGTGTACTCATATTTAAGGATTTGAAGTGAATAGTGTTTGGATGAGATTTGGATTTTTGAAAGAAAAATATTTTAAATCAGAATTAATTTTTGGAATAAAATTAATTCGAATAAAAAATATTTGGACGTTACAGAGTGTGTATAGGATCTGATACGGAAAAATGGTATCAACCGCTCTGATGCCAATTGTTAGGTCCTGAAACGATTGTAGAAGGGGGGGTTGAATACAATCGTCACTAAAAATCGCGGCGGAATAATCTGATTTGAATTAAACTTGTTAATCAGATTTTAATTAATTAATATAACAATGTTTTAAGTCGTTATATAATTAATAAGGTTCGTTTTAATGTCCACTAACGTTCGTAGAATAAATTCGACAGGATGTATTCTAACTTAGTGATTAAAACAATCGAGTGATCAAAGCACAGTAAACTGTGGATATAACAATTGCAAGTTACAAACAACTTGAAAGCTTTTACAATGCAATGAACACTTGAAAATGAAGAAGTGAAGCCATATTTATAGGCAAGCACTTTGAACTAGGTATGACATTGAAAGGAATGACTTTTAAGCTTAGGAATGACATTACAAAGGAAGATATGACATTGTTACACAAAGCCATGCCCTAAAACAAGAAAGGAATGACATAAACAAGTAATGTCATACTGCATAGGCACGGTATGACATTCTATACTTGGCCACTAAGTCATTCGGTATGACTTTGAACACAAAAGACATTCGGTTGCCTTCGGTATGACTTTTTCAAGTCATACAAATGCAAGTCATACACACAACTGCCAAATGCCTGAGTGGATGACACGGTATGACTTTATTAAGTCATACCAGTGAATGTCTGATACCAACAAACGGTATGACATTCACAAGGTTATATCAGCTCAAGTTAGAATCAAGTACACGGTATGACTTTTAATTAGAAAGTCATACCGATTGATTAAGCCATGCAATACTCATCAGTATGTCATATTAAAGCCTATTCTGAGAATGTCTGCTCAATTGACACGGTATGACATTATCTGAGAATGTCATACCGAGTCCAATATGCATTAAAACACTTGATTTAATTAAATAAATACTTACTAATTACTCACTTAATTATATTAATTATATAAATTCATAAATTAAATTAATTCGAAGGTGAATTAATTTAATAAATAAATTATACAACCAATTTAATTAATTTGAAGAGTGAAATAATTAAATAAATATTTATAAAATTATATTCCTTTAGCAGCAGGGACTCCAGGCTTTGTTGAACGTTGTAGATTTCTGTCTTGATCGAACGGCCACTTGTAGTTGATGCAGAACACTTAATCTGAGTAGCTGACACACAAATGTACTGTCTGGTTCATCTGTATCTAGCTGAATTAAATATTCTTTATCAAATAAACATTTGAGACGTGGCTTGTTCGTCGATTCTTTGTCTTCGTAGTTCTTCTTCATTAGTAACAATAGTATGGAATCTTCTGAATAAATAAAGTATTAAAACTTTATACCTTCTGGACTTCTGGACGTGCTACAAAAGATTATTTGTACACTGAGGCTTGAACATATTAATGAACTTCTTCTAGTGGTGTGCAGCAGCATCCTGAAATTCTTCAGACATATAATTTCAATAAATCACTTGACGTTCTTCGTACGGATTCCTTCAAGAGTACTTGCTATTTACCTTGCTTTCTTATCAGAGTTGAGTTGGTACCTCTTTAATTACAAATAGGCTAAACATATGCCTTTCAATATTGTCTCTATCTCTTATCCTTGTGTTTGGCCCATTGTATTAAATACAACATTTTATATTCCAAGGTGGGGTTAAATGCTAAACTATATATTATCCATAGGTGTAGCATATTATACACACCATAATTTGGTCATAGCATAATTGGTCTTACAATAATCAATAGACATTTCGAGCATGGGCTCTTTCCTCAGAAAAATGTAGTCTATCAACCGGACCTGATAACTGATTTTTTTGGGACTCCATCTCGTGAAGCCATAGCCAGGGTAAGTCGAGTTCTTGAGTAAATATTTTTACTTTAAAAAGAGTGGGGTTACCTTTCTATTTCATGATGGTAAGACAATTTCTCACATATCTATCTTTGTACACAGATACGAAATGAAAAGGTGAAGAGATATATATTTAAGCTCCAGGAAGAGGAAAAATCCTGTTCTTTTCTCCCAAAAGTTCCCAAATGCAGGGCCCCCAAGCGTTTCGGTTGTTAGAAATAATGCTTACATTTGAACCAAAAGAAGACGACCTTAATTCAGCTAGGTAAAATAAAACTTATTGCTAGAATCTGTCAATTTACCAGGGTTTTGTTAATTCATTTGGTGTTTTGATGTGTCATCTGTGTAGCCTTTTTAGATCCATATTTCAATAACTTAGCTTATCATGTCAAGACAGAACCTAGCAACAAGCTCTAGTCCTTTTTCTTCAAAATAATTTAGTTTTGTTTTACAAATGGCGAATCTGAGTTTTAATAGACTACATCTGTCTATATTTTCATTTTTTCATTCATTGATCAAAGACCGCCTTTAAGATATCTTTGGTCATATAGCACAAGCCTTCTTGTGTTAGATACATATATGTCTGGCTAGTTGGTTTCGATGAAACTACTGGCATATATCTATGGAATGCTCTTAAACCTATAAAGCTCTTCTAACTCCACCTCTTTCCATATTTACCTCAAAACCTGTTAAACTTTTTTGTGTGTGTGTAAGAAAACATTGGCTGTGCTAGTAGAGAAGTATATGTTGAATATAAGACTGGTGTTTAAAGCTATATACGAATATTTTTCAAGGAACTCAGGACATAAACACACACACATAAAGTTCACGTCAAAGACTTGCGTCCATATTCAATACTACAGCATTACAGATATATATAACCAAGCCAAAACAGAGTTTGCTTTAAATCAAGAAACTAGAAAAGATAATCCAAAACAAAAATAAAACATAATTAAAAAACCAAACTAATTTAAGATTAATATCCAACAATCACCCCCTTAACCTTAAACTTGTCATCAACGGGTTTGGCTTTGAACTTAGCCCGTATGGCTATCAACTGAGCCCGTATGGTTATCAACTGAGCCCGTATGGCATGTTGTGTGTCCCTCTCACAAATTCATTTCATTGCCCTTCTGGCACTATAGTTATTTACCCGTTTGGCACCTTTTATTTGCCCATATGGAACATTGCTTCCTTGCCCGTATGGCACTCCTTATTTCCCGTATGGCATGTCACTTATGTTTATAATAAAGATGATTCATCATCCTCGATCTGTGCAAGGTTCACTTCTTATCTCTTCTCTCGTTCTCATTGTGGTTTACTACATTCTGAAGCATAGTGACCCATGATGTTACGGTTGTACACTTTATCCTACTCTTTTCACGGAAACAACCACCTCTAACTCTTTGATTCCGAAATTCCAAGAGAAGTTGTCCACCTGCACTCTCGTTTCTGCCCTTCATTCATAAGTCGTGAGCCTTGAGACGACCCACTACCTCCTTAACTATCATTACCTTAACGTTTCCAGATTGCTCTACGTTTTAAGATATTTGAATAAACTTATCCAGAACTGCATGTAGAACTTTCCTCACAACATTCGATTCTTCCATTGTTTCCCCCAGGTGCCGGATATTAGTCACAATCCCGCTCAACTTCATACAAAAATCTTCAATCTTTTCCGTTTCATTCATGATTAGGGACTTGAATTCTCCCTTTAGCGCCTGCACTTTTGCTTCTTTTACTCGTTCTACACCCATAGACATTGTTTTAATCACCTCCCACGCCTCCTTAGCAATTTCTTTCTCCGCAATGGTCAGCAACACATCTTCACGCACTCCCTGATATATTGCTGCAAGGGCCACCTGGACCGTTTTATCATATACTGCTATCTTGGGATCCTTCTGCTCGATCGCACCCCAAACTCCTTCCGCCTTCATGAGCACTTTCATTTTCAGGGACCACGTTGTATACTTGCTTCTTGTTAGCATTGGATAGCTTAAACCCACAATGCTTTCTAATTTTGTCTTGGACGTTTCCATGACTTCTTTCTTGTGTTTGGGTTAATATTTGAACGTGGATCTGATGCCAAGTGCTGAATATAAGACTGGTGTTTAAAGCTACATATATACTAATATTTATCATGGAACTCAGGAGATAAACACACACATAAAGTTCATGTCAAAGACTTGAGTCGATATTCAATACTGCAGCATTACACAGATATATAACCAAGCCAAAACTGAGTTAGCTTTGAATCAGGAAACTAGAACAGCAATCTAAATGAAACTAAAAATTAATCCGAACGAACTAACTCCTAAAGAAGCTCTGCTATACTAATCTTATCCAAATTCATCCTACGCAGAATGCTGAGACTCTGGTCACAAGCACATGCATGCAGATAACCCAACAAAAACATAATTAAAAAACCAAACTAATTTAAGTTTAATATCCAACAGTATAAGAGCAAGGCACCAATGTGCCAAATAAGCAAAAAACTAGCTTTAAACACTACACCAAATATTTATTCACACAACTGTCATGAGACAACGGTTGAAAATATACGTGTTGACCCAAAAAATTAAACCACGGGGTTTTCTTCGCTATGAAAAAACTGTTATCTTGCTTTCCATCCAACAACATTTATAGAGGATTTTGCACACTATTGTCTAAGCTGTTCGATTTGACTTATTTAGACAACTGTGTTTTCACGGACTGTTGTTTATAACTATTTTGGACAAGGACAAGAGTGAAACAATGTTGTATGTTCAAAAATTCATTCTATCTTAAGACGACTGTTATTTTACGAGCTGTTGTTTGTAACCCTTTTATATAATGGTGCATGCAAGTTGTATGTATAAAAATTCATTCCATCTTAAGACAACAGTTTTTGACAACTCCGTTGTCTAATTTAGACAATGGTTTACTGAAACTGATATCTTAGACTCTATCAAACAATGGACTTAAAATACCTTTGTAGAAAGCAAAGTTCATAGACAATGGTTATTAACATTATGGGATAATAGGGGTTCAAACAATAGTTTATAACAATGTTGTATGAAAATCCTGTTGAGAAGACAGTTAACTGATTAGCAAAAGAAACCGTTGTCTATACAGCAAAGATGGAAAAAAAATTGACTTGCACATATTACATATCCCAACACTGTACACAAACCAAACACAAACCAAACAATAAGATGCCCCATCTGAATAAACCAAACCAACAGATAATAATACCATAAATCAGCCAAAGGTCCAACCAACAACAAACTAGAGATCCTCAATCAAAATTGTAAGCCATTCCTCAAAAATTGGCAAACCATCCACTTTCAATTGGACAAGACAGAGATTTCAAATTACATTGTTCAACATATATACAAGACAGAGTTGTTTAGTAGTAGTAATTATTACAATGAAAATGGAAACACAATCCTTGTTTACTGCCTTTGGTAACATGCATGCTGCTTAGCCATAATTTTGCACGCCTTGACACCGTATGCTGGTAATTCTGCATAAACATAAAAACAAGTGATCAACATTAATTTGCACAAGTGTTAGGTCCGGATATGATTGTAGAAGGGGGGGGGGGTTGAATACAATCAGTACCAAATCGTCGCGGAAGTGAATCTGATTGAATATGATTAGTTAATCAGATTATAATTAATTAATATAACAATGGTTGAAGTCGTTATATAATTAAAATGGTTCGGTTTTAATGTCCACTAAAGTTCGTAGAATAAATTTGACAGGGTATATTCTAGATTTAGTGATTAAAACAACCGGGTTATCAAAGCACAGAAAACTGTGGATATAACGATCAAGCAAGTTACAAACAACTTGAAAGCTTTACAAAATGCTTTGAATGCAAAGTGAATGAACACTTGAAAATGAAGAATGGATGCCATATTTATAGGCAAAGCTTTGTACATGCAAGACAATAAGGGGCAAGGGAAGACAATCACAGATTGTCTACCAAGCTTTAGCCAAGTCAGAAAGACAATCAAAGGGAAGGGAAGACAATTGCACAAGCCAGTAAGACAACTGCCAGAATCGGCAAGACAATCCAGGATTGTCTTGCACACCATCCACTTGACTCGGCAAGACAAGACAATGAGATTGTCTTGCTGTCTTACACAGCCTTCGGCAAGACAATTCACAAGAATTGTCTTGCACACCATTGAACTACTGAAATGAATCGGCAAGACAATTAAGAATTGTCTTGCTGATTCAACCAAGACCCAGGCAGACAATGGAGAATTGTCTTGGAAGCCAAATGAAGCCACTCGGCAAGACAATCCAGAATTGTCTTGCTGGGGTGGTTTTTGTGATTAAATAAAGAAATAAAATAGTATATTAAAATAGAAAATTATTCACTTAATTAATTTAATCATATAAATTCATAAATTAAATTAATTCGAGAGTGAATTAATTTAATAAATAAATTACATAATTAATATAATTATTTGAGAAGTGAAATAATAGTCTATTAAAATATTTAATCACACAATCTTCAGTAGAACAGCTTCCGGTCTTCATTAAACTTGAATAACTTCTTCTTGATTTGTCGAACGAACGAACTACCACTTCTGCTTGACTTCAAATATTTAATTTGAATAACTGATACACAGATGTACTGTCTGGTTCATCTGTATCTAGTTAAATCAAATATTCTTCGTAACATAAACAATAAGAATTTGGTTAGTTCGTCGAGTCTTCGTCTTGTACGTACATCTTCATTAAATGAAATCTTCTGATGAAATAAAGTATAGAAACTTTATGTCTTCTGAATTCCTGGACGTGCCACAAAAGATTATTTGTGCACTGAGGCTTGAACATATTAATGAACTTCTTTCAGTGGCGTGCAGCAGCATCCTGGAATTTATCTGACATATGATTTCTACAAATCACTTGACGTTCTTCGTACTGATTCCGATGACTTGCTATTTACTGAGCTTTCTGATCTGAGTTGAGTTGTACCTCTTTAAATACAAATAGGCTGAACATATGCCTTTCAATCTCCCCCTATTTGTTTGTTAACATAACATGCAAATTTCCTAGAGGATAACTCAACTAACAGATAAGACAAAGATTTAAACAATAGAATGTAAATAGCAAAAGTTTATGGCTTGCATTAAACATTAAACCATGATCATAAATAGATTACAAAAGGATGTTCCCTGAACATATCTAACAAATATCCTAATCAATCTATTCACTCAGAACGAGTGACTTCTCCTTCTTCAGCATCAGAATAGTGAATAATTGGAGTAGAAGGCTCATTCTGAGTAGGCTCTTCAGCAGCAGTGGATTCTCCACGCTTCTTTCTTTCACGAGCCAGAGCTAGCTGGTGAAGTACTTCCAGATCCACAGGGTCTTCACGAAAGTCAGATGGCTGAGATTTTGTTACACCCTTCATCCTCCGAAAGTATTGAGAAATGTTTCTTCGAGTGCAGTAGGATGAGATTACATCATCAGCATCAGACTTGGCTTTAGATGCGAAGCCCTTGGTCCTTAGTAAGGTGGATGCTAGAGCCAGACGTTTGGCAGGGTACTTTGGCAAAGCCTCTTCATTTAGATAGACAGTGCAGAGGATTTCCAAGTGAACAAACTTGACACAGTATGGGTTCTTAACAACCTGAGGACTGTTGAAAACAGCACAATCCAACAGTTTGTCACGAAGAAGTTCATTCAAGTTTGAGCAACGCTTGACTTTGTTGCGAAGTACCCAGAGCTCAGATACAGAGAATGATTTGAGAAATTCGACAGATAGTCTGAATGAACCATTTCTCTGTGTGTAGACAATCAGCTCCCATTCTTCTAGCAGTCCCCTAACAGCAACAGTTACATATTCCAGTTCTAAGGCAAAGGCATGCATAAACACATCCTCATCAGGGTTCACCTCTCGAAGATCATATATCAGAGATAAGAACTTCTTATCATCGAAAGTTTCCCTTTGAGGTCCATTGAATATTCTCCTAGCAATGTCCCAGCCTTTTCCTTCTTTTCTTTTAATTTCAAGATTCTTCTGCTTGATCGCAGCATCATAGATTTTCTGCTTTTCAATCTTGATTTGTTCCTCTGTGATCAACTTGTCTTCCAGAAGTTTCTGATAATCACGAAGCTTACGCTTCCTGGCTTCATTTTCTGCTTTGAACTTCCTGACATTCTCCTCGTGTTCAGGATCAACAGGTTCTTCCTGAAACAAATAGCTTTCATCAAATTTACCTTCTTCTTCAGCCTGACGATAGGTAGCATCGAATACGTCATCATCATCCATGTCTTTGGGATAATCATCATAATTGTCAGTGTTGAAGACATTTTCAGATTGATGTAGTGGTTCTTTGCCTTTAGACCTTTTATAGCTTTTATCAGCTTCAGCTTCAGAAGATTCTTTGCCACTTGCTCTTTCTCCACCCTTGTCACTCCTGCCAGCACCATCCTTATTACTCCTATCACCAGCATCAGCACTGCTGTGATCATCTTTGTCCTTATCTTCCTTATCCTTCTCCCCCTTAGTTGAGGGATCCTCTGGAGTAGACTGAGCTGTTGACGGATTAAGCTTTAAGTGATTAACAACTTGAGCCAGAGTTTGCTCCAAGTTTCCAAGCTTTGTCAGACAGAGCTCCTGAGATTGATCAAACTTGTCCATCCTAGAGTGAATACCCTTGACATGAGCATCTAATTCCTGTTTGAGAGAAGAATAAGAAGGATCAACAACCTTTTCCTGTAGAGTCACCAACTCTCCACTTCTGAATCTGGCATTCTCAGCATTCAACCTTGAAATCTCAGCTTTCAGAGCAGCCATTTGTTCCTGTAACAGATCTGTGTTGGTGTGTGCACTTGCAGGTTGCCAAGTATAGCCTGATCCAAAAAGAAAGAGTGATCAGAAAGTTTTTCATATGACAATTTTTGAATATCTGTGCTCTCTCTAAGTGAAGAATCAAAAGACAAAGGTTCAACTAGCGTGAGTGCTAGTTGCGTGCTTGACTCTTTACAGGATACCGCGGTCGGACGGCCAATTTCAATAAATGCATTCTGTGGAGAGAATGAATCTAGAGACTGTATATGTACCATGTCAGTGTCCAAATCCTTTTGGGAGGAAATGGATGCGGCTGCAGTTGTCTCCGGTTCTGCCACCCTTTGCTTCTTATGAGACAGAGCTGCGGGTTCTCTTAGAATTGCACTACCACTCCGTTTCCGGGCTACCTTTCGAACAACTGGTGTATGAGTAGTGTCGGTTGATGTGTTTGACGAAGAATCAGTTGTTGAAACGAAAACGTCAGCTTGGTTATGAACCTGGGTGTTTACAGGTTCAATGCTGGGAGTCTGGAAATCAAATCCAATATCACAATCAAAATCTGCAATATCAATATTAAAGGTATCAGTGAGATTAGAAAGTACCTGAGCTACCTGTAAATCTGTCCTGAAGTCCTGTAGCTCTGGATTGATAGCAGAATCAGCAGGCAGAGGCTGAGAGGTGGATTGTGGTGGAGGAATGGTATGTGGATGTGTAGGTGAAGGTATTGGTTCAGATTGAGAGGGAAGAATGGAGGCTTGTTGGTCTGGGAAGAAGTTGTATTGTGGAGGGGATTGGTTTTGAGATTGGTGAGGAGAATTGTATGATGATTGGTGAGGTGATTGTTGTGGTGAGTTGTAAGGAGGGTTGTAGGGAGAGTAATGTGAGGATTGGCTGGATGATTGATAATCTTGGAGAAGTTGAAGTGGTTGGAAGTTCTGAGGAGGAGATTGTTCCTGAGGTTGTTCTTCTTGAAGTTCAGGTTGAGCCGGTTGTGGTTGATCAGGTTGATATTGTTGTTGTTGTAGTGGCTGAGGAGCTTGGACAGGTTGAAGGGGAACATTAAACTGTTCCAACATGTAAGGAGTCACAACAAGAGGCACACTCTCATGCTTCTTCTGATTAGCAAGTCTTGATTGAATCTTGGTGCAAGTTCTTAGAATGGGCACCACTGCAGAATCAACGTACATTGCTCTATCTGCATCATTCATCTTGTCACTTAAGAATAGCATTAAGAATCGTGGAAAGTGACACTCAACCTTGTCATTGTCATGAATGGATCTCTGAGAGACAGAACCCATTTTTCTGATAATCTCCTTTAGTAATATCTTCCCGAAGTTAATTCGACGATTGTAAGCTACAGAGAATCCAAAGATTTGTAGCATGGAAGATATATTGTGAAAATTTTGCCTTGTAGTTGGAGCAAATACCTTAGCCAAGGTATCGAAGAAGACATCCCATTCAGCCTTCAATTTGCTTTTGGACATTCTAGGGAGAAAAATCTGTCCCTGGTAGTGGATGTCTTGGAAGAATTGAGTGAGTTCAGCACTGGTTGGTTCCACTTGAAAGTTATTCCTTGGAAACCCTAGAATCCGGTTCACATCATCGACAGTTATAACAATCCTTCGTCCATTTGGCAGATCACCAATCAACTTATAATTCTCGAGAGTTGTAGAGTTGACGGCATTAGAGTAGAAGTCGAAGAGTGGTTGCACTTGTATAGGAACATCAGCGGTTAGTGCAGTACTGACAAGACTTTGTTGAGTCAGAAAGCGGATCCACTTCTTGAAACGATCAGAACAATCCTCGAAGTTCAGGTTAGCACAATAGTTGGTCTCAGTAATCTCAAATTCTCCGGCCATTTTTAGCAATTAAAAATTGAATTAAGCGAGAAATTTTCAAATAAAAGATTAATTCTCAATTATCTCGCAAAGTTCAATTAATAATTAAACTTGATTAATTAATTATTAATTCGAAATATTAGAATAATCTCGAATTAAGAGTTAATTAATTAAAATGGTACTTATCCAATTAATCCACTTCAAATATCACAAGCCAAACGAGTCCTTAATTTCAAAAGCCCCAAAATCAACACAAACCCTAACTCCAAATTCAATTAACTCAGTTCGAAGAACACACAATCAACACAGAGTACTCGAACCCAAGGTTAGTCACAACGCAAACCCAGTCGAAAAATCTTGAAAATCAACTAGATTCCGACGAAAATCCGGCAGAGGTTCGGCTGAAATCCGACGATTTGAACCAAACCAGCAAGCAAACGCTTGAAAAGATTTAAACCAGCAAGTTTTCGTGGTGAAACTTGAAAACCAGAGGTCGGAAATCGTGTGGGGGAGTGGGCAGTTGAAGAAGATGAAGTAAGATCAGCAAGACAATCGAATTGTCTTGCACGATTGTCTTTCAGATATATATATAAACGTAGTAAGACAACGAGGAGAGTAGTCTCGGTAAGACAATTCAAAATTGTCTTGCCGAGACCGAGTATTGCAGACAAACGGCTGTGTCAGTAAGACAATTGAATTGTCTTACTGATACATAACATGACTATTGGCAGACTCGGTAAGACAATGAGATTGTCTTGCCGAGTTGATTGAAAAACGGCGAAAAACCGGTTCAGCAAGACAATTTAATTGTCTTGCCGAGCCTAATTGTAGACAATTACATTGTCTAGCAGAAAAACAATTAATAATAATATGATTTTTGATTATATTAAAAGATAAAACATTTTGCAATTAAAATCAAAAATCTATAATAAAAACAATAGTATATAATACACGAATATTTTGTAAATTTCAATTTTAGTTAAATATAAATATTTACGACTTTAACTTAAATTCAATAAAATGAATTAACTTAAAATCAAATATTTATGCTTAATTAATTTTGAAAAATACAAAATAATTACAAATAATTATCTAAATGCCTTGAGAATATTACAGGGGAGTATATGAGCACTTAGAAAATCATTTACTAATTTACAAGCATGCATAATTACTTAGAATATTATCAGATAATATACAGGAAATCATATAAAATCTAATAATATAGATATAATTACACAGAAAATTCACAAAAAATATACAAACACATATAATACATATGAAAAACATATACAAGAGAACTATGTCATATTTAACATCCCTAACTCACAAACCAGTTTAGAGAAAGTGGATTCATCCAGTGGTTTCGTGAAGATGTCAGCAATTTGCTCAGTCGTGGGTACAAAATGTAACACCACTGTACCATTCATGACATGTTCTTGTATGAAATGATACCTGATATCAATGTGCTTGGTTCTTGAGTGTTGAACCGGATTGTTGGAAATGGCTATGGCACTTGTATTATCACAAAATATAGGAATTTTGTTTACTACAACACCATAATCATTCAGTTGATTCTTGATCCACAAGATCTGAGCACAGCAGCTACCAGCAGCTATATACTCAGCTTCAGCAGTAGAGGTAGACACTGAGTGCTGCTTCTTGCTATACCAGGAAACCAACCGACGTCCTAGAAATTGACAGCTTCCAGACGTACTCTTTCTATCAATCCTGCATCCTGCATAATCAGAATCTGTATAGCCGGTTAAGTCAAAACCAGTATTCTTAGGGTACCAAATACCTAATCCAGGTGTACCCTTAAGATATCTAAAGATTCTTTTGACGGCTATAAGATGTGATTCTTTAGGATCAGCTTGGAACCTAGCACACAAACATGTTGCAAACATGATATCTGGTCTACTTGCAGTAAGATAAAGTAATGAGCCAATCATACCTCGATAGCTTGTGATATCAACTTTCTTACCAGATTTATCCTGGTCAAGCTTTGTGGCAGTGGCCATGGGTGTCTTTGCCGGTGAAGAGTCTTCTAGATTGAACTTTCGAAGAAGATCTCTGACATACTTGGATTGGCAAATGAATATTCCATCTTCCTTTTGGCTTACTTGAAGACCAAGGAAGTAGGACAGCTCACCCATCATACTCATCTCATAGTTACTCTGCATTAACTTAGCAAATCTCTTGCACAAGTTATCGTTAGTAGAACCAAATATGATGTCATCAACATATATTTGTACAAATATCATATCCTTATCATGCAATTTGTAAAAGAGAGTTTTGTCTATGACACCTCTAGTAAAATTGTTTTCAATTAAAAACTCAGAGAGAGTGTCATACCATGTTCTTGGTGACTGCTTGAGTCCATAGACAGCTTTGAATAGGAAGTATACAAAATCAGCAAATTCTGGATTTTCAAAGCCAGGGGGCTGTTCCAGATATACTTCTTCTTCTAGCTTTCCATTCAGAAATGCACTTTTCACATCCATTTGGTATACCTTGAAGTTGGAGTGTGCAGCAAATGCAAGAAATATTCTGATGGCTTCAAGACGAGCAACTGGAGCATATGTTTCATCGTAATCAATTCCTTCTTCTTGTGAATAACCTTTTGCAACCAGTCTGGCTTTGTTTCTTACAACAATGCCATCACCATCTAACTTGTTACGGAAGACCCATCTAGCTCCAATGGTAGATTTTCCTTCTGGTCTTGGAACCAGGGCCCAGACTTCTTGTCTCTCAAATTGATTGAGTTCTTCTTGCATGGCAAGAACCCAATCAGGATCAGCAAGTGCTTCTTCTATTTTCTTTGGTTCTAGTTGAGATAGAAATCCAGAAAATAAACATTCATTTGTCGTAGCACTTCTAGTCCTTACACCAACATCAGGATCACCAATAATTAGATCAAAGGGATGATCTCTGCTCCAAATCCTTTCCCTTGGAAGATGTGTCCTTGATGATTCAGCAGTATTATCATTAAGCTGAAGTGTGTGACTAGTTGATCCATCAGCTCCCCCTGAGTTGTTGCCAGGTTGACTTGATGATCCACCACTGGCATCAGTGGAATCTCCAGCATTATTGCCATTTCCTCCACCATTGCCTGGATCATTATCATTGTTGTCATCTCCTGTTGCAACCTCAGGTGGAATAACATCATCCGAATCAGAGTCTGGATAGTTGTCAAACTTCAGAGACTCAGATGGATCAGCAGATTGTATACTTGGAAGTTTAGTGTCATCAAATGTAACATTGACACTAACTTTCACTGACAGAGTATCAATTATAAAAACTCTATAAGCATTATTTGTATAACCAACAAAAATTGCTTCATAAGCCTTTGGCTCAAACTTGTTCAAGTTCTCTTCACCATCCTTGAGAACATAACACTTGGCTCCAAAGACATGAAGATGTTTGACATAAGGTTTCTTGTTGTTATACAGATGAAATGGAGTTTTCATATGATCCTTGTTGATCAAAGTTCTATTCTGGGTATAGCAGGCAGTAGACACAGCTTCAGCCCAAAAGTACAGAGGAAGCTTTGCTTCAGCAATCATAGTCCTTGCAGCTTCGATCAGTGTACGATTCTTTCTTTCGACGACTCCATTCTGCTGAGGAGTTCTTGGTGCTGAATACTGCCTTCTAATTCCCTTTTCAGAGTAAAAGTTGATTAGAGTTTGATTTTTAAACTCAGTTCCATTGTCTGATCTTACAGCTTTTACAGGAACACCTTTTTCCAACTCAACCAACTTGATATGATCAATTACTGTCAGGGGAGTTTCATCCTTAGAAGACAGGAAGTAAACCCAAGTAAATTTCGAGAAGTCATCCACAATGACTAAGGCATATCTTCCTCCATCAATAGATGCAACATTCACGGGGCCAAACAAATCCATATGCAACAAATGAAGTGGATCTGTAATGGTATTGATGGTTTTGCCTTTGTGAGATGCTCTCTTCGCTTTTCCTTTCTGACAAGCTTCACAGAGATCATCAGATGAGAATTCCAGGGAAGGCAAACCTCTCACTAGATCTCTCTTGACTAGAGAGTTCATGGTTTTGAAGTTGAGGTGTGAGAGTTTCTTATGCCATAACCAACTATCTTCAGCAGATGCTTTGGCGTAGAAGCAGTGAACTTCGTTTCCAGGTCCTGAAGACAAATCAGCTACGAATATATTGCCTTTCCTTATGCCACATAGTGAAGGACGCTTATCCTTGATATGTTTAATGATACATATCTCCTTTTCAAAATGAACATAATATCCTTTGTCACAGAATTGACTGACACTCAGGAGATTATGTTGAAGTCCTTCAACTATTGCAATATCTTCTATGATAATCCTTCCAATTTTATACTTGCCATATCCCACAGTACGACCTTTGCTATTATCAGCAAAACTGACTGTAGGGCCAGCTCCTTCTCTTATGTCCTCTAGCAGGGATTTATTGCCAGTCATGTGCATTGACGCTCCACTGTCAAGCACCCAGGTAACACGAACAACTCCACTGGCACCCTGCAAAAGACAACTTGATTAGACAGTCTTTGGGACCCACACTTGATTGGGTCCGGCAGTCTTAAAGAACTGATTTTTATTAGGTAATACAACAGAGCCTCTTGGACTGATACTTGGTTCAGACTTGACTGAACTTACTTCCTTAACAACAGCCTTATAAACCTTAGTTTTAGGCTTTGGAACATAAGTCTCCTTCCTAACATGAGTAGGACTAGCAGTCTTTGATCTTGCATGCTTGTTGTTTGTGTGTTGTCTAGGTGATGTGTTTTCATTTTTAGCATGCAAATTTTTAAAATAAGCAGACATCAAATTGAAAGCACAAGTCATACAATTATCAACACTACAAAATTTATGACATGCATCAAAAGCAGGAACAACAGGAGTATCAGTCACAATAATAGGAACATCAACAGATTCTACTCTACTATAGTTAACAGTTTTAAAATTCTCAGTAGAATGGCATCTATTGTTTCTGTTCTTACTATTCACAAAGTAATTAGGCTTGTTGAACTTAGTTCTTTCAGAGTTGACACCTAAACCAGCTTTAGGCAACCTAACATTGCCTTTCACTTTAATTGGTTTCAGGTTTGTCAGAATCTCATCTCTCATCTCATTACTCTCTTTCATTTTAAGGTCTTCCTGTTTTAGTTCATATCTAATGACAACATGAGTCTCTAAAAGAGGTTCAGCTTCTGAGGTTTTAAACAAAGGTTTAAGGGAATCTTTCAAAACAAAAGGAATCCCTCTCTCTTCAGCACTCTTCTTAAAAGGAGTAATGTTACTAGCCTTACCTACAGATTTGTTATAGTCAAAGCCTATTCCAACAGTTCTCTTGATCTCTTGTTTATCATTAAGTTCTTTGACTATCAAGGAGGCATCCTTAAAGGCTTTACATTTCACTTTTTCTTCGTCTAGCTGAAGTCTTAAAGCAATCTCACCTTTCTCTAGAACTTTGACTTTAGCACATTGTAATCCTAAGTCCATAGTCAATTGTTCTATTTTAGGTTTTAATACTTTCATCTCATTCATTTTATAACCATGAATTTCTAAGACTAAAGTATCAATTTTAAGATTAGCAGCTTTCATCCTTTTAATAGCATCATCTCTTTCAAGTCCTAATTGCATAAACAGTTTAGGGCATGTAGGATCTACCTGAAAGCTTCCAGCAGGAGGAGGTGAAGATGATCCAGTATTAGCCATGAAAGCAACATTCCCTAGCTGCTCCTCTTCATCACTATCTGTATCATCCCAGCTTTTGCCTTCTGCCAGATAAGATTTGCTTTTGAAACTTTGACTTCCAGAAGTACCATGATGCTTTCTAACCAGTGCATCATACTTCTGCTTCAGCTCATCATACGAATCTTTTCTTTTTCCTTGAACCTTGGGCTGTTTGCATTCAGTTGCAAAGTGTCCAGGTTCACCACAATTGAAGCATTTGAACTTGCTTCTGTCCACCATCCCAGTCTTGTATCCTCCTTTGCTTGTAGAAGATGAATAGCCTCCCTTCTGAAACTTACTAACAGTAGGTTTGTATTTATAGGAAGGGTTCTTCCGGAATCTCATGTTTCCAAACTTCTTGGCAAACAGTGATAGAGATTGATCTTCTAACTGTTCAAGCTCTTCCATTGTATAGAACTCTTCGTCACCACTGGAAGAAGCAGTTTGACCAATCTCAGGTACAACAAATTCCTGAGTAGTCTTAGAAGGAACAACAACATCCTTCTTCTTTTCTTCCAGTACAGGTGACTCAACAACTAGAGCTCTCGAATGGTTTTGTGTTTTACCCCAGCCATATCTCTGTTTACTCTGAACTTGCTCCAGTTCATAAGTTTTCAAAACTCCGTAGAGTCTTTCCAGAGAAATCTCATTCAGATCTCTGCTTTCCCTGATGGCAGTGATTCTGTGTTCCAGATGTTCAGGAAGGGTTAAGAGAAACTTCATGTTGACCTCTTTCTTGTCGTAGAATTTCCCATTCAGATTTAAATTATTTATCAAATTATTAAGTCTGATAAATACTTCTGAAATCCCTTCACCGGGATGGGAACCAAACTGTTCATACTGAGCCATCAGTATCTCTTTCTTGTTTTCCCTAACTTCCTCTGAGCCTTCATTGATAATCTCTAACGTATCCCAGATTTGCTTGGCGTTCTTACAATTTACAACAGCATTGTACATCACTGGATCTAGAGATTCAACCAAAATTAGTTGAAGAGCATCATCTAAATTCATCTGTTCACTCTCTTCATCTGTGTACTCAGAAAGTTCTTTCGGAATGACCTGATGAGGTATCAACACACCATCCTCTTCGTGTGCTAATATGACCTTCATAGGAGTAGTAACACCTTTGTCTAAAATCCCAATGTATTTTCTGTTCGCTGTTCGAAGGAATAGGAACATGTGCCTTTTCCATAGGCCAAAGTGTTCCTGGCTGAACGGTGGGATTTTAATGCTACTGATCTTTTGCGTACTCATTTTTTTTTTTAGGAATTTAAAGTGAATAGTGTTTGGAGAGATTTAGATTTTTGAAAGAAAAATATTTTTAATCAGAATTAATTTTTGGAATAAAATTAATTCGAATAAAAAAATATTTGGACGTTACAGAGTGTGTATAGGATCTGATACGGAAAAATGGTATCAACCGCTCTGATGCCAATTGTTAGGTCCGGATATGATTGTAGAAGGGGGGGGGGGTTGAATACAATCAGTACCAAATCGTCGCGGAAGTGAATCTGATTGAATATGATTAGTTAATCAGATTATAATTAATTAATATAACAATGGTTGAAGTCGTTATATAATTAAAATGGTTAGGTTTTAATGTCCACTAAAGTTCGTAGAATAAATTTGACAGGGTATATTCTAGATTTAGTGATTAAAACAACCGGGTTATCAAAGCACAGAAAACTGTGGATATAACGATCAAGCAAGTTACAAACAACTTGAAAGCTTTACAAAATGCTTTGAATGCAAAGTGAATGAACACTTGAAAATGAAGAATGGATGCCATATTTATAGGCAAAGCTTTGTACATGCAAGACAATAAGGGGCAAGGGAAGACAATCACAGATTGTCTACCAAGCTTTAGCCAAGTCAGAAAGACAATCAAAGGGAAGGGAAGACAATTGCACAAGCCAGTAAGACAACTGCCAGAATCGGCAAGACAATCCAGGATTGTCTTGCACACCATCCACTTGACTCGGCAAGACAAGACAATGAGATTGTCTTGCTGTCTTACACAGCCTTCGGCAAGACAATTCACAAGAATTGTCTTGCACACCATTGAACTACTGAAATGAATCGGCAAGACAATTAAGAATTGTCTTGCTGATTCAACCAAGACCCAGGCAGACAATGGAGAATTGTCTTGGAAGCCAAATGAAGCCACTCGGCAAGACAATCCAGAATTGTCTTGCTGAGGTGGTTTTTGTGATTAAATAAAGAAATAAAATAGTATATTAAAATAGAAAATTATTCACTTAATTAATTTAATCATATAAATTCATAAATTAAATTAATTCGAGAGTGAATTAATTTAATAAATAAATTACATAATTAATATAATTATTTGAGAAGTGAAATAATAGTCTATTAAAATATTTAATCACACAATCTTCAGTAGAACAGCTTCCGGTCTTCATTAAACTTGAATAACTTCTTCTTGATTTGTCGAACGAACGAACTACCACTTCTGCTTGACTTCAAATATTTAATTTGAATAACTGATACACAGATGTACTGTCTGGTTCATCTGTATCTAGTTAAATCAAATATTCTTCGTAACATAAACAATAAGAATTTGGTTAGTTCGTCGAGTCTTCGTCTTGTACGTACATCTTCATTAAATGAAATCTTCTGATGAAATAAAGTATAGAAACTTTATGTCTTCTGAAAACCTGGACGTGCCACAAAAGATTATTTGTGCACTGAGGCTTGAACATATTAATGAACTTCTTTCAGTGGCGTGCAGCAGCATCCTGGAATTTATCTGACATATGATTTCTACAAATCACTTGACGTTCTTCGTACTGATTCCGATGACTTGCTATTTACTGAGCTTTCTGATCTGAGTTGAGTTGTACCTCTTTAAATACAAATAGGCTGAACATATGCCTTTCAACAAGTTTGACGTTGAAAATTTTATAATTTTATCATTTGCAGTAGATAACATATCTCGGAGCCCTGTTTCTGCAGTAGAAGCTAGCCATACTTGTATGTCCGCCGAATGATTATTTTTGCTATGATAAAATCATTATCTATTATAACAAGAGCATTAACCAGCAGCATTCACAAATTGAGAACTCAGTCAACTAGATGATGATTTTATCACGGCAAAAGTAATCTCATCAAGGGGTTCACGAGAAGTACATATAGATAATATGAGCTTCACCTAAAAAAGGATAAAGTCAGCGGTACATGGACTCAAGTTTCTATAAATAATTATATATATTACCATGATGGAAGTTGAATCCATTTTTCTTCCTCTCGCATATAGCTAGTATTTTCATCGTCCAGTTCATCAACATTCGGGAACACGGGCAACAACAGCTCATTCTCAAGTTCTATTTCTACGAAGCTTTCATTTTCATCATCACAGTGGTTATAAAAGTTCTTTACCGGGACTTTCAACACAACAGACCAAAATTTTTCAAGAGTATCATCAATGTAGCAAACTTGCTAACATGTTTCCCTAGAACAAAAGGATCATTTAAAATCCTAATTTGTTCAAATTAACCAATGTATATCCCAAGTCATCAACCTTAATCCCTTTGATCATATCTACCCAATTGCAACGAAATATAGGGACTCTAAAATTGTTATAGTCTAGTTCCAATATACTTGTTATAACTCCATAGTAGGTATGTGAAGTATGTTCAACAGATTTTAATTTTTCGGAAAGCATTAATGTATCTGCAACAACACAAACACCACTACACTATACTTGTCTATTTCCATCACGCTCCTTGGTGCTATAACTAACTCCGCTGATTTTATAACCACTGAACGTAGGAACATTCTTGTTAGGCCCTTCTGCCATCCACCTTATATCATCACCTATGCTATTATGGTCATGGAGCAATTCCGTCTCAATCTGTACAATAAAAAAAATTTAAACAATCTTTTTAGGTCTGTGTTTTAATTTCTTATTGGATGTCTTCGACTTCTTATATTACTTCTCTGTATCATTTTTAATCAGGACTACGTAACAAGGTAATAAACACAGAAATAAAACTTACCTTTTTCCTGAACCATTCGGGGAATTGTTCATTCTGCTTGGTTTTTAGCCACACCTCGTCATTTTCATGCTGCTGGTATCTTACCATTAAAGATGCCATATGTTCACTACAAGTAAAATCAATTGCCTCAATGTATTTACCGAATTGCAGATAATGAGAAAATAACAGAAAACACACACACACATGTTAGTAACTTACTCAAAATATTGCCTGACGTCATTGCCAATTTGTAGAACACATAAGTGTGCTAGATGCAAGTCCTCTTTGCTTGGCTTGATCATTGTCGCACCAGATAAAGGTTTGCTTATTGCATTTTGCTCATGCCTATCATTTTTTGGCAAACCTATGGTAGCTTCTTCAAAATTGACCAAACGTTCAACGGCCTCTTCGGCAACATATGCCTCGGCAATACAACCTTCGGGATGAGCAGCATTTCGAACATATCCTTTAAACGCCTTCATATATATCTCAAAAAGATACATCCAACGTAGAAATATTGGCCCGCAAAGCTTAACCTCTCTCAAAAGATGAATTGAGAGATGGATCATGACATCGAAGAACGAAGGTGGAAAGTGTTTTTCCAGCTGGCATAATGTTTCCACCAACTGAGATTGCATATTTTCCAATTTATCTACATCGATGACTTTGCTGCAAATTGCCTTGAAGAAAAGGCAAAACCTTATTATTGTGCACCTGACTTTTTTGTGCAGTACCGATCGAATCGCAATTTGAAGCAAATGATGAAATATTGTGTGGCAATCATGAGATTTCATTCCAACAAGCCGAAGTTTTTCCATATTTATAAGATTCTTGATATTTGAAAAAAATCCATCCGGTAATTTCATTTGAAGAAATGATGAGCAAACTACCTTTTTTTCTGCACTCGATAAGTTCCATGAAGCCAAAGGTACCTTCTCTTTCTTTCCGGGAGTTTTTGGCCTTAGCTCCGTTCTTATTCCCATTTCTGCCATATCGAGACGGACAGACTCCCTATCTTTTGTCTTTCCGGGAATATTTAGCAAAGTTCCAAGTAAAGCCTCACATATATTTTTCTCGATGTGCATCACATCGAGAACATGCCTAACCGGCAAAATTTCCAATACTCAAGTTGAAAGAAGATAGATAACTTCTTCTAAACTGGTCTAACATCAACTTTCTTCCGTTTACGTTGGCGTTGTGTCTTACCAAAGACATGGTCCCTTAGATGTTGTACTCTTTCACAAACCTGCTCACCAGTTAATAGAATAGGAGCATCACCTGTCTCAACGCTGTTATCAAAAGCTGCCTTTTTCTTTCTATACGGATGATGACGGGGCAACCACCTCCTATGCCTCATAACTACCGTCTTCCGATAGTGAACCAGCCTAGTAGCCTCTGTTTTATCAACACAAATAGTACAAGCATTATACCCTTTAACTACGTGTCCCGACAAGTTCCCCAAGGCCGGACAATCACTTACTGTCCATAATAATATGCCCCCAAGTAAGAAAGACTCTTGTCTATATGCGTTGTACACTTGTTTCCCGCCCCACAACTCCTGCAGATCTTCTATAAGTGGTTGAAGGAACACATCTATATCATTTCCAGCCTCGGTCGGTCCTGATATTAACAAGCAGAGCATAATGTAGCTTCTTTTTATACAGAGCCAAGGTGGAAGGTTGTAAACCGATAGCAAAACTGGCCAACTTGAGTGATCAGTACGGTTTCCACGAAAAGGATTGAAACCGTCGGCGGATAAAGCTAACCGGAGGTTTCTACTCTCCGATGCAAAATCAGGTCACTTTTGATCGACATCCTTCCATGTTTGTGAGTCAGCTGGATGCCTCATTTTACCATCCTATTGTCGTTCGGTCTCATGCCAAGTCATGTCCTTCGCAATTGCTGGTGAATTATACAAATTTCTTATTCTTGGTATCAAGGGGAAATACCATAAGACCTTAGCAGAGACTCCTTCCTGTTCTTCTCCTTTCTTATTCAGTTTCCATCTAGAGGCCTTACATATGCGACAAGTAGTCTCATCTTCATCTTGTGGCCCACGATATAGTAGACAATATCTTATCATAACCCATTCCTAATGCACATAAGGTTTTCTTTGCTTCATTGAAAGAAGAAGGGATATTGTTGCCTTCCGGTAACAAAGACCCAATCAATAATAGAACATCAGAACACTACGCCATAAGTGCTCATATGCAACGCTTATTCCTAGTGTTGCATGGAAAGTATTGCAATAGGCCCTTGGTTTTCTATCATCTGCAACAAAACTCAAATGGCGTTGCATTATAGGAGTTTGTAGTGTTGCATTATAGCAGTAGACATTGCTGGACCCACTTTGTTGACGTGGCAGTGGGTCCCACGTGCTGACGTGGCAGTGGTCCCCACTGCTGGACCCATTTTGCTGACGTGGCAGTGGGTCCCACGTGCTGACGTGGCAGTGGTCCCCACTGCTGGACCCATTTTGCTGACGTGGCAGTGGGTCCCACGTGCTGATGTGGCAGTGGTCCCCACTGCTGGACCCATTTTGCTAACGTGTCAGTGGGTCCCACGTGCTGACGTGGCAGTGGTCCCCACTGCTGGACCCATTTTGGTGACGTGGTAGTGGGTCCCACGTGCTGTCGTGGCAGTGGTCCCCACTGCTGGACCCATTTTGGTGACGTGGCAGTGGTTCCACATCTGGACCCATTCAGGTGACGTGTCAGTGGGCCCTACTGACCCATTTTGATATAAAAATCTTTGAAAATTTTTGAAGGCCAAGGGAATTGAACCCCTGACCTCTCATGTATCAAAACATGTTACACACCACTACACCAACCTTTCATTTATGTTGTGTGTTGCATAAGTAAAATATAATAGTCAAATGTGGTGAAAGTAGGTAGTCCAATTAACCTACGTTGTCCCGAACACGAATTCTATTTTTTTTAAATTTGTTTTCGATGATCCAACCGTACGGATGTTAATATCTATCAAATTTAGTAATATGAATTCTTTTCAAAAATTTCCATATTTAGAATGTGTGAGTTTATAATAGTAAAAGCGGTCCAAGAAGGTAGTCCAATTAACTAGTGTTGTCCCGAAAGTGAATTCTTATTTTTAAATTCATTTTCGACGATCCAACCGTACAGATGTTAAAATCTATCAAATTTAGCAATAAGAAATTTTTTTCAAAAATTTCCATATTTAGAAGGTGTGAGTTTATAATAGTCAAAGCGGTCCAAGAAGGTAGTCAATTAAGCAGTGTTGTCCCGAATACAAATTCTATTTTTTGAAAATTCATTCTTGACGATCCAACCGTACGGATGTTAATATCTATCAAATTTAGTAATAAGAATTTTTTTTCAAAAATTTCCATTTTTAGAAGGTGTGAGTTTATAATAGTAAAAGCGGTCCAAGAAGGTAGTCTAATTAAGCAGTGTTGTCCTGAATACGAATTCTTTTTTTTTTTTTAATTCATTTTCGACGATCCAACCGTACGGATGTTAATATCTATCAAATTTATCAATAAGAAATTTTTTTCAAAAATTTCCATATTTAGAAAGTGTGAGTTTATAATAGTCAAAGCGGTCCAAGAAGGTAGTCAATTAAGCAGTGTTGTCCCGAATACAAATTCTATTTTTTTGAAATTCATTCTTGACGATCCAACCGTACGGATGTTAATATCTATCAAATTTAGTAATAAGAAATTTTTTTCAAAAATTTCTATATTTAGAAGCTGTGAGTTTATAATAGTCGAAGCGGTCCAAGAAGGTAGTGTGATTATAAAAATTAAATATATCATTAAGTAATGTATATTGATATCTATGTTCTAATACTTTTCCCTTAAAAATTTAATATTAATTATACTATAATATTTAACTTATTATTATAATAAATATAAGTAAATATTTCACATATATATTATTTAAAATTTTAGTTTTAACAAATTATAATTTAATTAAATAATTCAAAAATTTTGAAAACCAGTTCTTAATTAGAGTGGAATCGTGGAGGCGGTAAAACTCCCTCCAAGCGAAAATTCCTCTTACAATACAAAGACACACAAAACATCGAGTAACTTCAAACCCTTTCACCTCTCTCACGCCTCACATCTTGGCCCATGCCCATCTTACATCACAACATCAGATCTCCATTTATGATTGCGGGTCTTCTCAATATGGAATTCAGCAGCATTGCATCTCTAATTAGGGTTTTTGTTTTCGGAGATTTCACTTATCGATTTGGGGGTTTTGAAATATTTGCCGTCGTGGAGACTCCAATCACCATCAGCGATGACTCTCCGATCAATATCAAACTGTCGGCGCCGCCTCACCGCTCTCGAATTTAGATGGACGGCGACGATCCCTCTGTTACGGTAGGTGAACCGAAAGTTCCGGAAGGAAGATGGGTTTGCTGATTGGTGGCTGTTTTCTCCAGGAGGATTGCTGGTATATAATTATATATGTTGATTCTAGCTTATTTTAGCTTATTTGTTACTGATGGGATAGATAGATTATAAGGGTGATTAAGTTCAGAACATTTTGAATGGACTGGTTAATTTTCATGTGGTTTGCTAAAAGATTGATTGATGAAAAATGGGGTATTAGTAATCCTTGTCTTTATTGTTGCATTTCTCATCTTAAACGAGGGTGCCTTTGACATCAAATCTTTCCAGCTGTGCATAGAAATATCCGTTTTGCATTTGTGGCAAATGCTTTGTAGTAGCTAACTCGATTTTTCTGGTTCTTGCAGATAACACTTACTTTAGCAGCTGAAATAGGTGTAACCCCAGTCAATGACTATGTTCTGAATGTTTGTAGCTTTAGCAGTATACCATTTCTTTCTACCACCACATCAACCTTTGGATGAATAGATTGATGGTGGTGATGGTATTTATATGTAACTTGCTGGAATGTATGATTTGGTGTAGTGTGAAAACTGTCATGGGTGCTACTAAGTTTATTTCAACAAGTTGTAATTCTGGAAACATAAAGTCCACCTTTCAAGATTTTTGTAAATTGTTTGTACAACCCCTAATAGAGTATGGGTGAGTATGGGTGAATGCTTAGTGTTAAAATTATGCAGGCTGAGTTGTCTTACATTGTTTAAGGCTCCGCTAATCTATTTTGATTTTGGTCTGTTGGAGTAATTTATGTGGAGTCTTTTAAGTAGTTTTGATAATTGCATTATAATAATATTTAATAGGATGCTAAGATTTTCAACTTTATAAATTATTAAATTCTTAAGTTTTTATGTCTAACCAAAAGGTTTCCCTTTGGTTAGTTTTCTTTTTTAATTTATTAATATTTCTACTTTATTTTACTTCCTGTTTTGATATATACACTCTCTTATATTTGTTTTTCAGATTGACCATCGTTTTACATTAATTAAGTTTTTATATAATATATATATATATATATATATATATATATATATATATATTAATAGATATGTTTTTATTGGATATCGATTTATGTTTTCTTTGATTTTTCTTTTCTCAGGTTACCTTGGAAGTGAGCATGACGTTCTTTGCGGGTATTCTTTATAATTTGTGTTCATCTCATTATTAAGTTGCTCTCCATATTTGCCATTACCAGTTTGCTTTTGGCTGTGTCATAACTTATGCTCATAGTTTTAAATCCTTTGAACATATAATCAGTTACCTTATTTGTTTTTGACTCTGCTAATTATTGACCTGCCATACATGTGAACTGAGATACGGCTAAAATCATTTATAACTTTATAACCATACAAGGAGCAGGAGAAGATAAAACAATAGTGCAATGGGGAGATACGGCTAAAACACTTGGGCCAAGAGGGCAACCTCTGTTAGCCACTCTGTCAATTCCCCTTATTATAAGAAGTTGAAATGTATATATACTGAGTGTCTTTAGGTTGCTTGAGTAAAGGCTATACCTAGTGTACAAGACTCCGACTCCAACCAAAATAGTCTGCAACCAAAAGAGATGATATTATTATTATACTGATTTTCTGAGTATTGTTGTAGTCTAAAGTAACATATTAAACATTGTTTTTTACTGTGTAAGCACTTATGTATTCGAAGATCGCTCTTTTCTTAATTCAGTTCTGCTTGCTCATTTGGTTTCGGTATAGTTAACTAGTAAGCGAAAGCACATCGTTATGTAAACTGGTCCAGATCATTATATTTTAACTCTTTTTTATCTTCTGTATCCTGGCAAAGCTTTGCAAGGCAGAAAGCAAGTTTCATTGTTACTTTGAATCATTATTGATTATTGGAATGTGTAATAGGACTCGTACATTTTATCTTCTATGTGTAAATGTGACAAGTTGACTGAGATATCGAGCAGTATGAAGTACTAGAGCAGATTGGCAAAGGAGCTTTTGGCTCTATACATTGTATGTAGAGATTTATACATTTTATATATAGATCTATGTGTTTCTTCCTGTGTGTATCAATTTCTTTAGTTACAATTTCCTGTTTTTCATCAACACTTGCTTCTGATATGAAGTATTGGTTGTTGCATATATGATTTATTTGATTTGAGGCGGTCCATTGTATGTCAACCTTTCTCTTATAGGAAGAATATTGTTCATTTCTTTATATCATTTTTTTGCTTTCAACTTCTGTGCTGCAGATAACAACATTTAGTTGCTCTTTGGCCAAACATCGCAATGGTGTTATTCAGATGAAAGGCTGAGAGAACCTATTCCTAGCAATGGCAGAAAAGAGCCTATCAGCCCAGCACAGAAGACAGAAGACAATGTATGATCCGAATGATGAAGTAGCAATGAATGACTTAGCACCCAACACTGACATGTATACTTTACAATTGCTTTGATGTTCCGGTTTGAAATTATGATAGAGTTGCTTTGTAGTTTGATGGCTTGTTTAGGAAGGGATTTAAGAATGTACAAGACTGATACTGCAAAATTTTTATAAAAATTGTTGCATTTTACTTTTTCCAGTGTTGCAATTTATATTTATTTAGTGTTTCATATTTAATTTATCAGTGTTGCAAATATAAACAACATAGTGTTGCATATTAAAATATATGATGTTGCAAAAGATATGTGGGACCCACTAAATATTTGGACCATGTGGGACCCACCCATGACGTGGAAAGAGACTCATCAATGACATGGCAAGTGACTCATCAATGACGTGGAAGCTGGACCCAGCTTACGTGCCAGGTGACGTGTCAGGATGAACCCAGCTGACGTGGCAGATGACATGGGACCCACCTCTGTAGTGTGTCCATCTTTAGGGGCAACACCAATAAATGTTGCCTTTATGAAACTGTGGTGTTGCATTATAGGTATAATGCAATACATATTCGGTGTTGCATTATATAGCCATAAGCGTTGCCTTATAGGTCAAAGGCAAGGCTCGCATATGCAACGCTCAGGAAGTGTTGCATATCTCGATTTCATGCCTAAGGCAACACCATTTGGGGTATAAGGCAACACTATTGAGCGTTGCATATGAGCACTTATGGCGTAGTGGAAAAACATGAATCAGACATACCATGCTTCACTTTCAAGTTGAATAACTTAACCAAAGCTTTCAACTTAGTGTAATTATCAAACCAGGATAAAGAGGTTCATGCTCACCTTTCACATGGTTGATGAAATCTAAAGAAAGAACATCATCATCGTCAGCTTCACCCATTCTTGTGCAGAATTGGTAATTAGAAGATACTGAGTTGCCGCTTTCATCCAATACAGGACTTTCTACAAGATTTGGTTCCCCGTGCCATATCCAGCGAGTATACGTTTGATCAATACCATATTGAAACAGATGGTTTTTAACAGTCCGAGCTGTCCAAGATTTGCTATGTGCGCACTTTAAGCATGGACAACCTATTTTGTCTTCGTTATATCCATTCTCAAAGGCAAACATAAGTAAAGCGTCCACTCCATTCTCAAACTCTTTTGTTCTTCTATTAGCTGTTAACCATGACCTGTCCATATATATTTTGATATAAAACAAACTGCAAAAAGAAAGTGACATGATGGTCAAAAACAGAACATATACTATTAAGCTTATGACTAACTACCAAAACAATTACAAGTAAAATCTAAACAATCAGCAACAACTACATATACTATTAGCAATTACTAACTAATTAAGCTTATGCCTAACTACCAAAGTCTAACTTATGCAAACATATTTAACAAAACCCAAATTTCAACCTCACAAACCCAAATTCCCAATCTGCATCACTTCAAACAATTAATCTTATGACTAACTACCAAAACAATTAACTAATTAAGCTTATGACTAACTAATTAAGCTTATGACTAACTAATTAAGCAATTAGTAACTAATTAAGCTTATCACAAACCCAAATTCCCAATCTGCATCACTTCAAACAATTGTGATTTCAGTATGTGATTTTAGTGCAGACGTGAGCTTGAGCTCGACGTGAGCTTGTGTTAGAGCTTAAACCACTGAAACAATGGAGGAACCCTAAAACACTAAAAAGATAATTGAGCCCAAAAAGATTTACCTAAAATGGAGGTTGAGGTTCGATGGAGGAGCTCGAGGTCGAGGTGCGATGGAGGTCGAGGTTCGATGGAGGAGGTGAGCTTGAAGTCGAGGTGCGATGGAGGTCGATGTTTGATGGAGGAGCTTGAGGTCGAGGTGCGATGGAGGTCGAGATTCGATGGAGGAGGTGAGCTTGAGGTCGAGGTTCGATGGAGCCGCCACGATGGAGAGTACAGGAGGGGATAAGATGAGGTGAACTAATGACCTAATTTTGACTTCAATTATTATGTTCTCATTCAGACATAATAAAGCTCAATGATTGTGTTGTTAAAATTTTAAATAATTTTATCGACTTATTGTAGTCATGTACAAATTTTATCGACTTATTGTAGTCATGTACAAATTTAAAATTTTAATATCGACTTATTGTAGTCATGTACAAATTTTATCGACTTATTGTAGTCATGTAGGATGTTAATATCGACTTATTCTAGTCATGTACAAATTTTATCCGAAAATAATTAACTCTTTTTGCTCGTCTTTTTAACAGAAATTTGGTAAAAGCTGTAGTCCCTGACACGGGTACTACTACCCAGTTTACTGAATTAATTTCTGAAATGGATTTCTCGATGATCCAACCGTACGGATGTTAATATCGACTTATTGTAGTCATGTACAAATTTTATCGGAAAATAATTAACTCTTCTTGCTCGTCTTTTTAACAGAAATCTGGTAAAGGCTGTAGTCCCTAACACGGGTACTGCTACCCAGTTGACTGAATTAATTTCTGAAATGGATTTCTCGACGATCCAACCGTACGGATGTTAATATCGACTTATTGTAGTCATGTACAAATTTTATCGGAAAATAATTAACTCTTCTTGCTCGTCTTTTTAACAGAAATCTGGTAAAAGTTGTAGTCCCTTACACGGGTACTACTACCCAGTTGACTGAATTAATTTCTGAAATGGATTTCTCGAAGATCCAACCGTACGGATGTTAATATCGACTTATTGTAGTCTTGTATAAATTTTATCGGAAAATAATTAACTCTTCTTGCTCGTCTTTTTAACAGAAATCTAGTAAAATATAAGGTATTTTAAATAAAGTCATCTTTTTAACGAAACACTAATCCGAATAAAATTCTTGTAATCGAAATTATTGACTAAACAATTGTAACAAATTATGTCTAACAACATTTTTCAGACAAGATAGTTTAGTTTTTAAAAATTAAAATATATTAAAAGACATTACTCACCGTTAGATTGAAGTACATCTCAAATCAGCACCGTTTATTTGATTTTTCATTTCCCCCCCAATCGAAAATTTTCTCCCACCTTGGCTTCGCGGTGTTTACTTTATCAGTTTTCACTTCTTTTTCATTTTCGCTTTCATTTTCATACCCAGCAAACGCGACAACGACGATTACTCAACCTAGTGATCGCACGACGATTACTCAACCTAGCTTAAACGCGACAATGACGACAACATTTAATCACTGGCATGGGCTTAAACCCTATAACCCTAGCATCTTTTGTATTTGGGGTTTTTTCATCTTATGTATTTAGGGGTTGTTGAGTATATTTTGGGTATTTTCATTCCGATTATATGCATCCTTTGCATGCAGATTTTGTCACTCGCTCTTGATTATTTTGTGGGTTTCGATTTTATGTATTTAGGGGTTTTGGGTTTCTATTTGGAATATATGATGGTTGTGGGTTTCAATTTTGAGTGCCTGATTTTATGTATTTTGGGGTTTTGGGTTTCTATTTTGAATATATGATGGTTGTGGGTTTCAATTTTGAGTGCCTGATTTTATGTATTTAGGGGTTTCGGGTTTCTATTTTGAATATATGATTGTTGTGGGTTTCGATTTTGAGTCCCTGATTTTATGTATTTAGGGGTTGTGGGTTTCGATTTTGAGAAATGCATTTTGTGGATTTTGAATATATGATGGTGCTTGTGGGTGTTGATTTTGTGGGTTTTCACTATGCTTGAGGGGTGTTCTATTATGACTGTCTTTATGCTGTCTATGATTATATAAAAGACTGGATAGGTGTTGTCTCTTGGCGTTGCTACTTACTGTGTAAGTTTATTTTGAACTGGATTATCAAATTTTATTGCTTGAGTTTGGATAGCGTAGTAATGCACCGCGCAATTATGTAGTTATTACGACATTAGATTTTTATAAGTTGTTGGGCTTAGATTGTGTAGTATATGGATTTGACAGAGGTACTTTTAAAATGCGGTATAAAAGGAAAATGTTGATATTTATTGTCTTGATTTTCACTCTAGATTTTGTGGATTTTGATCCACATTGCTTGTGTTTGATTCACAAAACACATAAACACATTGCCTCTGTTTGAGTATATATGTTTCGTATTATGACAGCTCATTTTACATGTTCTATATTATGTGAGTCTGAAATTTGGTTTTTGTTCCATATACATTTGATACATGTGTTTTAAATTTTAGTTTTTGTTTGGTGTATAGATTATGGCCACTCCGAAAAAGAAAAGCGAGTCAAAGAAGACAGAGTTGAACACGAGAAAGTCACCGAGAACAGGGCCAAAGAAGAAAGAGCTTAAAAGGACGTGGTCTTCATCCCATCCAACTACCATGAATGTGATCAGGGCTTTACGAAAGACCAGGTCCTTAAACAACCAGACCCCTGCTATGACCCCCACCCCATCCACTTCTTCCCCAATATCTGTGAAGAAGAAGCCTATATCTGAAATCTTACAAAAACAAATTTCCAAAAATAAGAAGAAAGTGAAACCTGTTACCACCCCGAACAACAATGAAGGACTAAAACTACTCAAGCGAGGTTGTGTAACGATGCACAGAATTGTGAGACGCAAGATCATGGGGAATAAACTTAATGTGTCTTTTAACGGGAAGGGAGAGCAGTATGGTCCTGAAGCGGCGGAAATGCAATTCTATATTGGGGTTTGGGCAAGAAGCAAAGCACCAATCTGGCATTATAGTTGGAAATGTGTTCCTGATGAGACAAAGAACAAGATTTGGGAGTGTATTCTGGTAAAACAAACTGAAATAATTATGTTTGTTTACTTCCATCATTATATGTTCATTACTTGTGTATCTAATATCTTTTTAATTTCTTATGTATGTAGCTGGCTTTCATTTTACCTCCGTCTGCGAAAAAGATGGTTTTACGTTCCGCTGGTCAGAAATGGAGGGAGTTCAAAAGTCGACTGACCACAACTTACATTCTCTCTTATCGAGATCAACCTGAAGTGTTGGCCTATCCTCGTGCACATTTCTCTTACATAGAAAAATCGCATTGGGATATATTTGTTGTTGATCGCATGTCACCTGAGTTTTTGGTATGTTTCCAGTTAGCATTATGACATACTTGTTTCTAGTTAGCATTAAAACATACTTGTTGTTTTGTTTAAAAAAAAACATACTTGTTGTTTCTAGTTTTTGGTATTTAATTAATATTGATTTTATAACCACATTCGTGCTTCTTATGTAGAAATGTCATGATGATGCTGTACAAAGAAGGATGCTGAGTGTATATCCACATCGCATGTCTCGAAAAGGTTATGCTAACCTCAAGAATGAATGGGTGCGTAATAGTGAAATGACATAGTTATTATTTTAATACAAACTAATTTGTCTAACATATTTATGCTATTATACTTTCCTCATCATATACATGTGAATGCAGTATCAATCTCATCGAGATGAAGAGGAAGTTGATCGGTCGTCAACCTGGGTCCTAGCAAGGAAGGACAAACATGGTAAATTTTTAGGAAAAATTGTTGAAGATAAAGCAAAGGAAATTGTAAGTTATATATTAATTTTATCTTAATTAATTCAAAGTATATGGTACTTAATTATGTTAGTCTTTTACATAGAATTAGCTCAGACTGTGATAATATGGTACACTTAATATTTTAGGAAAAATTGAAAGAGGAGGTTAAGGAAGGGAAACTAAAAGCTGAAGGTGTTGATGACGTTTTAACACTGGCGCTCGGTAAGCCTGAGCATGGTGGTCGGGTCAGTGGACAAGGTGTTCATGTAAAGCAGTCCATTTATTTTGATCTTCCAAGGCAAAAGAAAGCTAGAACAATGGATGAAAAGATACAGGAAAGAGTTCAGAGGTACTTGGCAGAGGAGGCTCCAAAAATAATTAAAGAGAGAGATGATTTTTAGGCTGCTGAAATGGAAAAACTGAGGGCAGAGATCTTGAAAAGGCCCGTACAACAAGATTGTACTCCAACGCATCCTTCCCAACAAGCAAGTTGTCACTCTAACGGCGGGGTTGATGTTGATGCAGGTGTAAACCATCCTGATACACCTACAACTGCAAAGAATTTATTTCCTGTTGAAAAGGAGGGAGGTGGTCAGAAAATTAAAAAGATTGAGAGTTTATTTGTTGATTTAGGGGTGGATCCTGAGGATGCTCAGAGGTTGGATGGCAAGGATGAAAGTTGTAGAATTATTTTTGAGGAAGACAAATGTGAAGAAGTGAAAGTGAATGCTCCGGATAATTCTGTTTGTAAATTGGCTCTTGGATCGCTCAGCAACATTGTAGCTTGTGCGAAGATTGACGAAGTTGTTGTTGTTGAAGGAGAGGAGACAATCCATGGAGTCAGACTTGGGGAGGAGAATGCAAGAGTGTCAATCACTCAAGTCATTCAAGGAGATGCTAAGATTCCATTCCCCATCGGTGACGAGATTTTGACCGTGGAACAAGCCATGGGAACTTTTATTGCATGGCCAAGAAACTTGATAACAATGAGGAACAATAGCACTTCCAATGTTTTGTCAGCTCCGAAGGTAAAAATATTTAGAATAGCACTATATAGCTAGAATGTTTTTATTTAGTACTCCCTCCGTCCCCCTGAGTTATATACATTGGGGGACGGGGACGCGGAACGAACTTTAATGCTCTCGTAAAGTATAGTTCCATAACTTATTTTTAAGATATTTCATTTCTGTATAAAAGTTTGAATGTTATACTTTTCTTCAGAAAAAGAAAATTTTAAAAATAAGTTATAGAACTATGTTTTATAAAAGTATTGAAGTGCGTGTCGAGCAGTGAAAAAGAAACGTATAGAATTAAATGGGACAGAGGGAGTATTTTTTTTCTTACTATTTTCATGTGTATTTTCTGCAGAAAGCCAAGAAAAAGGGAAAAAAGAAGACTTATAAATTAGTCGCTAATGTTGTTGAACCAGAGCTTGTTGTTGAGATGGGTGCAAATTACCCATCTGCATTAAATCGTTTGTGGACATGGGCAAAGGGTGCCTTATTAGCTGATGGACGAACGGTTTCTTTTTAGCTATGCCAAGAAGCCTTTGGCTCTACAAAAAAGATGGCCATTTACTTATCAGATATTTATTCGGTGTGCTCTGGAGGTGAAATGTCGGGGTCTGTGATCGTCCTTTTTATTCAGTAAGTTTCTCCACAATTTTTTTTTAATCTCTCATAGTTAGTCTGTAGCTCCATAAATGAATTTTTTTTAATCTCTCATATTTTTATATGTAGCTCCATAAACGAATATGTCAAAAAAAATAAGATGACCAACATGATCAAGTTCGTAGATCCCACCACAATTGGTGCCATTGGCTGTGGTAATGCAAGGCAGAGGTCGCGTGCACTCGCTGCACGATATAAGAATGCTAAGAAAGGGCAATACTTTCTCATGCCTTACATTAATGACTTGTAAGTTTTAATCCAAGAGCTAGCTAGTTAGACATTCTCATATAATGTTTTAGCTAAACAGGATCACATGTCTTGCCTTTTTTAAATTGATTTTTTTTAGCTTCTAAGTTTCAATTTTTATGAGAAGGCTTCAATTCCACTACAAGAAAAACGCAATCAGACAACACTCATCAGACAACGCTCGGTCGAAAAAGTGTTGCATGAAAACGACAGACAACTGTTAATTCTTAGCATTCAGAAAGTATTGTCTGAACCATGATTCTTACAAGAGTTTTAAAACCGTTGTCTGGCAAAGCGAAACAGACAAGTGTTTTGTAAGCAGTGGTGTTGTTTAACACTGGGGTTCAGACGACGGTTTATGCAGTATTGAGTGACAATCATTGAGACAATAGTTTCCAACCCGTTGTCTAAAGTTTTTGGTCAGACAACTGTTTCAAATAGTTGTGTTGTGTTTAGGTGAACGATTACACAACTGTTTTGGTAAGTATTGTGAGAATAATAAGGAGACAATGGTTTTGGAAACCGTTGTTATAATTAGACAAGTGTTTTTTTTAGTTAATGGTTGAATTGTTTTTAGACAAGGGTTCATAATTAGAGTGTTGTGTGACTATAATGTAAGAGACAAGGGTTTCTGCTGTATTGTTTCTTAGTCTTTTATACAAGTGTTTTTGATCATAAACCGTTGTCTGATTTACAGTACATATAAAAAAAATGAAATTTATAAAGCAGACATCTCCCACCTGCCAACAACCAAACTCCTAGCAAATTCTACCAACAACAAGAGTTCAATTTCATAACAACAAAGATGGGCATAATAACATTAGTCCATCAACAAATCAATTACAAGTAGTTAAAAATTCGAATAACTCAAATGAAATTACATCACGAAAGTGCTATTAGTTCATCCACATCCCGAATATAAGTAGCCAAGTCCTCCTCAACTAAATCAACTTCCGGCAAATTCGGCATAAAACAATCGTTCTCAAGTTCCACTTCTACGGATCCCTCATTCTCATCCTCATTCTCGTCATAGTACCTTTTCTCGGGTAATTTTAACACAACGGACCATAACTTATCAAGAGGATCGTCGATTTAACAAACTTGCTTAACATGTTTTGCCAACACAAATGGATCGTTTGAAAATCCCAACTTCTTTAAATTAACCAATGTGTATCCCAAATCATCGACTTTAATCCCTTTGTTCATATCTACCCACTTACAACGAAAAAGAGGGATCCTAAAGCTGTTATAATCCAAATCCCATATACTTGTTACCACACCATAAAATATAGGTGAAGTATGCTCAATACTTTGATCCTTACCTTCCACAACCATTGTATCAGCTCGTACGCAGACACCACTACATTGAACTTGACGTGTATCATCGCGATCCTTGGTACTATAGGTAACACCATCCACTTTGTAGCCGCTGAATGTAGGAACATCTTTGTTGGGCCCATCTGCAATCCACCGTAACTCCTGTGGTACCTCTATTTCCTCAAACAAATCTGCCCCAATTTGCCAAAAACACACAAGTTGAAAAATGAAACGAGAAATGTTCTTGTAAATAAATTGCAACAGAAATACTATAAAATATTGAACATAATACCTTGTCTTTGAACCATTTAGGGAATGTTGCATTTTGCTTGTTTCTAAGCCACATTTCGTCATTTTCATGTTCCGGATATTTTGTCATCAAAAATGACATGTGCTCACTGCATGCAATTAAATAAACAATAAAAACCAAAGACAATTATATAGGTGAAAACAGCGCAAAAATAGATTACATGATGGATATAATTTTATGACTTACTCGAAATATGGCCTCACGGTAGTAGTATTTTGTAGAACACATAAATGTGCTACATGCAAATCAGTGCTGCTCGGGGTTATCATAGTTGCTCCAGATAATGGTCTGCAAATGCCATCTCCCGTGTGCCTATCATTTTTCGGTACCCCAACAGTAGCTTCTTCGTAGTTAACCAAGCACTCAACAGCTTCTTCCGCAATATAGGCCTCAGCAATACAACCTTCTGCACGAGCCCGATTCCTTATATATCCCTTAAATGTCTTCATGTATCTCTCAAAAGGATACATCCATCTAAGGAAAATTGGCCCGCAAAGCATTACTTCTCGTACAAGATGGACCGAGAGATGAAACATTAAATCAAACAAGGAAGGATGGAAGTATTTTTCAAGCTGGCATAAAGTTTCTACCAACTTAGATTGCATTTTCTCCAACTTATCAACCTCAATAACTTTACTGCAGATTGCCTTGAAAAAGAGACAAAACCGAATAATAGTGTTCCTAACCTGTTTCTCTAGTGAGGACCGAATTGCAATTGGGAGCAGATGATGCAAAATCATATGGCAGTCATGAGATTTCATTCCAGTGAGTCTAAGTGTTTCCATTGATACAAGACTCCAAATGTTGGAACAAAAACCATCAGGCAACTTCATGCCGAGAAAAGAGGAGCAAACTGTTTTCTTTTCAGAATGAGTCAGGTTCCAAGACGCCAATGGTAACTTCTCTTTTTCCCCAGAGTTTGTGGCCTCAATTCTGTTCTTATTCCCATTTCTGCCATGTCAAGACGGACGGTTTCCTTGTCTTTTGTCTTCTTAGGTATGTTAAGAAGAGTCCCAAGTAAAGCCTCACATATATTTTTCTTGCTGTGCATCACATCAAGAACATGCCTAACCGGCAAAAATTTCCAATAATCAAGTTCAAAGAATATTGAAACCTTCTTCCAAACTGGTCGAGGATCACCTCTTTTTATTCGAGGTTTGCGTTGTGTCTTACCATAGACATGGCCCTGTAAATGTTGTACTCTTTGAAGAACCTCCTCTCCGGTTAATGGAACTGGAGCAATTTCCTCTTCCACGGTGTTATTAAAAGCCTCTTTCTGTTTGCGATACGGATGATGACGGGGCAACCATCTACGGTGCCTCATGACCACGCACTTGCGATAATGTACCAGTCTTGTTGCTTTTGTTTCATCAATACAAATAGGACAACCATTATACCCTTTGATAATGTTGCCTGACAAGTTGCCATAGGCTGGATAATCACTGATTGTCCACAACAAAATGCCTCTAAGCAAAAAATACTCCTTCTTGTATGCGTTATAAACTTGTTTTCCATGCCACAACTTTTGTAGATCCTGTATAAGTGGTTGAAGGAAAATGTCAATATCATTGCCCGGTTGAGTTGGTCCGGATATCAACAAACATAACATAATATACCTCCTCTTCATACAGAGCCAAGGAGGAAGATTATAGATAGACAACAAGACTGGCCAGCAAGTGTAATCAATATTCGTGCTGTAAAAAGGATTGAATCCATCGGATGATAAAGCTAACCGGAGGTTTCTAGAATCTGAAGAAAAATCTGGCCATTTTGCATCTACTTCTTTCCATGTTTTTGAATCTGCCGGATGTCTGATCTTATCATCCTTTAATCTCTCAGTGTCATGCCAAGTCAAATCCTTTGCTATTTTAGGTGAACTAAACAAATTCCTCAAACGTGGTATTAACAGAAAATACCACAAGACCTTGGCAGGCACCCCTTCTAATTCTTCTCCTTTTTTGTTTAACTTCCATCTAGAGGCTTGACAAATGCGGCACCTTGTCTCATCTTCCTCTCTCTCTCCACGGTATAAGAGGCAATCATTCGGGCAAACATGTCTTTTCTCATATTCCATTCCTAAAACACACAAACTTTTTTTAGCTTCGCTGAATGAAGAAGGGAAAGTGTTGCCTTCCGGGAGCATAGAGGCAACCAGCAGTAGAAGTTCAGAGAAGCCACCATCGGACAATTAATATTTTGCTTTGAGATTGTATAACTTTACTAAAGCCTTCATTTTAGTAAATCCTTCACATCCCGGATAAAGGGGTTCATGTTCAGATTGAACATGGTTAAACAAATCTGAGGAGTCCAGGGAATCATCATCACCATCCACATTTTCCTCTCTCATCGGCATTTGATCCACGGATTCGGAACTGGCAGTCACTTCAGCAGCAGCCTGACTTTCTCCCATATCTAATTCTCCGTGCCAAATCCAACACTTGTACGTCGGATCAATACCATTTTGGAAAAGATGATCTCTCACTATTCGAGCTTTCCATGATTTACTATGACAGCATTTCAGACACGGACAACTAATTTTATTTTCATCACATCCATTCTCAAACGCAAACATCAACAATTCTTCAACTCCATTTTGAAACTCCCTTGATCTTCTATCAGCCTTCAACCAGTCCCTGTCCATTCTTTAGGAAAAAAATACACAATAAGCTTCACAATTCTTTAGACCTAACTGCAATGTACACAAATAAGAATGTCTTTCTACTCTAGAAAGTATGCTATCAATGGGCTGTTTTGTGAAAAAAATACACAATAAGCATGAGACCTAACTGCAATTAAACAACAATATCTAACAAAACACAAAAATACCCAAATACAAATTAAAAGCAAAACACATAACACATAACACAGTCTTCACTGTTTTGTGAAGTTAGAGGCTGTCAATTCAAGGCAAAACTAAACTAGCAAAACCAACCTAAAAGCAAAACATAATGCAAGGCAAATCGAATCATCTAAAAGCAAAGCGTATGTCAAAGAAAATCGAAATTAAAAGCAAATCGAAATTATAAGCAAATCGAAATTAAAAGCAAAACCAACCTAAATGTTCAGAAGTAGATGCGGAGAAACCAAGTCTTCAGAACCAGAGATGCAGAGGAACCAAGTGTTAAAACCTAGATGTATTGGTTTGAATGCAGATCCAGATGTGAGAAAGATGCAGAGGAGGATATGTTTTAGGTTTAATTTGGGGATACAGAGGAGTAGATGTGTGAAAATGAATGTATGTCCGAATAAAATTTAATGGTATGTCCCGACAAAGATACAGGCATTAAATACACTTTTTGAAAGACAATGATTTTTAACAAATATACCGTTGTCTGAAAGAGATATTAACTATGATTTATATCTATAAACCGTTGTATATCGAAATTTTGTTTAATTCTTACAACGGTTTACAAACAAAAGTCTTGTCCTAAAACAAAACTCAACAACTGTCTTTATAAATAAACCGTTGTATGTTTAACACAACGGTTTTTACTGTCAAAACTTGTGTGTAATCTTTCCTACAACAATTTTAAACCGTTGTCTATTTTACAGAAGATGACAAAAATTAACTTTTTATAATAAGACGAAAATGCTTTGGAACAAAAAAATTAGTTCCTGATTGACGAAAATGATTTTTTTGCCGATCCAACCGTACGGATGTCAAGATGTATCAGTTCTAGTCTTGTGAAAAAATAATTAAAAAATTACAAATTTATCTTGCATGACTTTATAAGAGAGATCTAGGAAAAATGCCCCTCCCTCAAACGAGATCAGTTCCCGATTGACAAGATAATTTTTTGAAATGATTTTTTGGACGATCCAACCGTACGGATGTCAAGGTATATCAGTTCTAGTCTTGTGAAAAAATAATTAAAAAATTACAAATTTATCTTGCATGACTTTATAAGAGAGATCTAGGAAAAATGCCCCTCCCTCAAACGAGATCAGTTCCCGATTGATAAGATAATTTTTGGAAATGATTTTTTGGACGATCCAACCGTACGGATGTCAAGGTATACCAGTTCTAGTCTTGTGAAAAAATAATTAAAAAATTACAAATTTATCTTGCATGACTTTATAAGAGAGATCTAGGAAAAATGCTCCCCCCTCAAACGAGATCGGTTCCCGATTGACAAGATAATTTTTTGAGATGATTTTTTGGACGATCCAACCATACGGATGTCAAGGTATATGAGTTCTAGTCTTGTGAAAAAATAATTAAAAAATTACAAATTTATCTTGCATGACTTTATAAGAGAGATCTAGGAAAAATGCTCCTCCCTCAAACGAGATCAGTTCCCGATTGACAAGATAATTTTTTGAAATGATTTTTTGGACGATCCAACCGTACGGATGTCAAGATATATCAGTTCTAGTCTTGTGAAAAAATAATTAAAAAATTACAAATTTATCTTGCATGACTTTATAAGAGAGATCTAGGAAAAATGCTCATCCCTCAAACGAGATCGGTTCTCGATTGACAAGATAATTTTTTGAAATGAATTTTTGGACGATCCAACCGTACGGATGTCAAGATATATCAGTTCTAGTCTTGTGAAAAAATAATGAAAAATTTACAAATTTATCTTGCATGACTTTATAAGGGAAATCTTGACTTTATATTGGTAATCATACTCGAAAATATGTTGTCCAGTTTTACAGAATAATATTTAGCTATAATCAATTAAATTTTTAACTGCAATTATTTTTATTCCATGATAAATTACAATATATATTATATATTATAATCAATATGAATTCTATTTTTTATTTTTTATTACAATTATTTTTATATTATTATGAATTACAATATGTACAAATAAAATTATAATATATATGAATTAATATGAATTCAATTTTTAGTTTAGACACACACATGATGCTTGGACACATTTGTTAGGATAACACAAGTACAAAATTTTTGTATTTTTCAGATTTCCCCCTTTCCCCCTTTTCCCCCTTTTCCCTCTCTCATAACTCATTTCACATTTGTAAAAGCCCTAGCGATCTCCGTCTCACTCTCTGGGCGATTTCTTCACCTCACCATCTCTACCGCTTTTTCCACCTATGGCTTTGAAGGTTATCTCCGTCTCACTCTCTCTTCTCCGTTTTGTCCTCCCCCCTCTCTTCTCCTCCCTCTCTTTATGTCTTTTTCTCTCTCTTCCCTGTCTGTAATTAGTTTCTTATCTCTGTATGTCTGCATGCCTATTTTGGGGTTTATCTGGTAATTAGTTTAAGCGGATTTGGGTTTGGGTTTGTGTGGTTAGTTTATGGGTTTGGGTTTGTGTGGTTAGTTTATGGGTTTCGGTTTGTGTAGTTAGTTTATGGGTTTCGGTTTGTGTAGTTAGTTTATGGGTTTCGGTTTGTGTAGTTAATTTATGGGTTTGGGTTTTGTGTATTTAGATTATAGGGGTTTGGGTTTGTGTCATTAGTTTATGGGTTGGGGTTTTGTGTATTTAGATTATAGGGGTTTGGGTTTGTGTCATTAGTTTATGGGTTGGGGTTTATGTAATTTTGGATTTTTCTGTTTGTAATTAGTATGCCTGCATGCCTATTTTGGGTTTAAATTTTGTGTATTGACTATTGAGAGAGTTGACAAAGGGGGTTTTAAATTTTGTTTGTGGAGCTTATGTTACTTGTTGAGCTTATGTTTATTAGCTTATAAGTACTGAAGTACTTAAGCTAGAAGCTGATTGTTTGTTGGAGTACTTGGCTACTATGAGCAACACGCTTACTTGTTTATTAGCTTATGTTTTCATTAGCTTATTCTCTGTTTATTATCTTGTTAATTGTCAATGTTTATGTTTTTCTTGCTTGTTATTGCACTGGATTTCTCTGTTTACAAGTGTGTAACAGTTTTAAGAGTTTAGATAGATTTTTACAAGTGTGTTGATGCTCTCTTTTTGCTATGCAGATAAATTATGGCTCCTTCAAAGAAGACTAAATCAGCTACCAATCGTACTACCTCAAACATTATAAAGGCATTGAAGAAGAACAAGCCTGTGGGGGCAGAACCTGAGAAGAAAAAGGCGGTGCAGCCTAGTCCATCAAAGTCCTCCCCTAAGTCTGTGAAACAGAAGGCGATTTCCGCGAACTTACAAGCTAAAATATCTAAGAAAAGGAAACGTGAGAATGTAGTGGTGCCTGAGAAGAAAGAAGGACTTAAGCTCTTGAAACGGGGACCAGTGACTATGCATCGGATTTTACGGCGTAAGATATTGGGCGTTAAACATCAAGTGTGTTTCAATGCAAAGGGTGAGCCATATGGTCAAGTGGCCTCTGAAATGCAATCTTATATTGGAGTTCTTGCCCGAACCAAAATCCCAATTTGGTATGAATCATGGAAAGCAGTTCCGAAAGAAAAGAAAAATAAAATATGGGATTGTGTGCCGGTAAAATAAATTTCATCCACTACTTATGCACATGTTCTACCTACAATACGATGTAGTACCTAAACAACATTTCTTATTATTGCAGATGGCATATGATGTTCCGTCAACAGCGAAAAATATGGTGTTCAAGTCAGCCGCCCAAAAATGGAGGGAATTTAAAAGCCGTTTAACAAATGATTATATCCTTCCATATAGCCATGATCCTGAGTTGTTAGAGCTTCCCCCAGCTGACTACTCATTTATTGAGAAGGCACACTGGGACATTTTTGTTGCTGATCGTCTATCCCCTGAATTTAAAGTGAGCATTCATACTTATTTAATTCACAAATTTCTTAGAAGTGGTATTATCTTTGTTGATTATATTTTATTGTTTTTTTTGTAAATAAGGCAATCCATGAAAAGCAGCAAAACATACGGAAGTTGAATAAGTACCCTCACTGCATATCTCGCAAGGGATATGCTAATCTAGAACAAGAAATGGTTAGTTATTATTTGGACTTATCTTATTTTTTCTGAGACACTGCATATCACTTCATATATTATTTTGTGTTAATTTATTCAACTTGTTAATGTAAGCAGTCTCAAGAAGATCCTGAAGGGGAGATAGATCGATCTTCTACCTGGCTGAAAGCACGGAAGGATAAAGGTGGGAATTATAAGACCGATGAAATTACTAAAATTGCTGAAAAAATTGTAAGTTTTTCATTCTTGCTCTGTGTTGTCATTCTCTTTTTGCTCTGTGTTGTCTTCACTAGTTTTACTGTGTAGATATATTAGGCACTATTAGTGTTACAACTAGTATTTCAAACTGAAAATTTGTCTTTAATTTTTGTTGTGAGGGTATTGTATTACTTTTTTACGTATTTTAAATTGAGATTTTAGTTGTTCTTTTGTAGTATTATTTTGATAGTCGGCGCTTATTCTAGTGTCAAATATTAGTAACATAGCAGATGAAGGAATATTATTTTACTATTTTAATAGTTTATTATATTTTTTAATAGCATGTTTATCCGTGTTTCATACTTTTTGTTATGTGTTTTTTCATACTTGCATGGGGTTCATAGTGCAAAATAATCACTATCACTATCACATTCCTTATTACCATAATATTGATGTTAATATTACTCATACACTTCCATTTTTTTTTGTTTTTTTAGGTAATCATGAAAAAGAAAGTTAGTGATGGGGAGGTGACTGAGGACGGCACTGACGATGTCTTGACAAAGGTGCTCGGTAATTCTGAGCATCGAGGACGAGTCCGTGGCCAAGGGTCTCATGTTAAGCAGTCTGTGTACTTCCATCTGCCGAGGCAAAAGAAGAAAAATACAATTGATGAGAGGATCCAAGATGGGATCCAGAAGTTTATGAAGGAAGAAACTGAAAGAATTGTTCGAGAGCGAGATGAATTTTGGGCTGCAGAGCTGGCAAAGATGAAAGCAGCTTTTTGCGGAAAGAATCTTATATCTGAAAATAGTCCAAATGTTGGATCACAGCAAGAGAGCTGTTCCAAGGGTGCAAATGGCATCATTAATAAACCAGAGTTGCAAGGTGTTAAGAAAAAATTAGATCTCATTGTTGATGGAGGATTTGTTGCTGATGAAAAATCTGCTGAGAAACAAGAACCCAAGGTTGCAGAGGAGATTCAGGAGAAGGATGTGGGGGTTCATAGAGGATTTGTTGATGATGAAAATTCTGCTGAGAAATGGGAACCCAAGGTTGCAGAGGAGATTCAGGAGAAGGATGTGGTGGTTGAGGAGGTTGTAGAAGTCATGGACGATTTAATTCTTTTGGGGAATCGTTCCATGGATAATCAGAGTTCTGAGTGGGAATTAGCCATCGGCTCCCCCAGCAATGTTGTGGCTCATGCAACTGTTGACGCAACATGTAAAGTTCTTCATGGGATACCACTGTCAGAGGATAATGCACGAGTCTCGATTACTCGTGCAATCCAAGGATCTGCTAAGATTCCTTTCCCCATCCAAGATGAGATCACAACAGTGGAAGAGGCTGTTGGGACGTTTATTGCGTGGCCAAGAAATCTCATTCGGGAAGTTAACAGTGGCACTGTTGCAACTCAAGGGATTGCAAAGGTTAATTTCTTTTTCGTTTAATGCACCGATCAGTTTTTTACTTTGTGGTATGAATTATCTTTTTATTTTTTACTTTACAGGTGGCCAAGAAGATGATACCAAAGAAGTTTAAGAATATGAGGGAATTGGGCGAGGAACCAGAATTTGTGCTCCAAATGGATGATGATTACCCATCGAATTTGAAGCGTTTGTGGCTTTGGGCAAAAGATGCCTTGAAGGATGGCCAAGCAAAAAAATTTGAGCTATGTGAAGAAGCTTTTGGAGCAACTAAAAAGCAAGTTATTTTTTATCAGACATCTATGCTTTATGCTCTGGATGTGAAATCTCAGCGTCGGTCATTTGCATGTTTATTAAGTAAGCATATATATATATAAGTTCAATTTGTAATCAATGACCTTCTTAATATTTTGTAATTTTGTTTAGATTTGTTTCGATAATTGTCTATTGTTTTAATAGTTTATTGCAGACCTATTTGAGAAGGCACAAGATGTCCGACTTGGTGGCATTTGTTGACCCTGGTATAATAGGTGCCCTCGGTTGTGGGAGGGTCCTTCAGAGATCACGTGCCCTGTCTTTGAGATTCAACAATGCTAAGCCAGGACAACTTTTCCTACTTCCTTACAATGATGTGTGAGTTCTTGTTTTCACACTTGTTGCCATCAATAGGATATATATATATATATATATTTGAACCTAATGAACCCTCTTAAATGTTATGATTTCTAAATTTATATATTAGATCTATTACATTCTCATTTATGATATTCACAATGTACCAGGAACCATTGGGAGCTAACGGCTGTCAATCCAGATTCACAAACTGTGTACCACATGGACCCCTTAAAGGGTCGAATTGCCAATGAGGAATGGATTGAAGTGGTTGATAAGTAAGTATCTCATCACAACTTTATTAAATTTTGAATCCTTTAGCAATTAAGAAAAATGTCAAGTAGTTTGATTTAATTCATATTATCGTAGTGCCATCAAACTTCACAAGGAAGCTGGCAACAAGATCCCAAAGAAGAAAATAGTGTGGGAAAATATGGCGGTAATATGTTAATCCTTTTTTTTTGGTTTCAAAACAGTAGTGTAAACAATTGTCATAGACAAGTAATTCTTTTGTTTTCTTTAGGGTGTTCCGGTCCAATCTGGGACAAAAGTATGTGGTCTGTTTGTGATGCGGTATTTGAAAGATATTTGTCTCGATAAGGAACTCAAATTTAATGTAAAGGTAAACAATCAAATTTTACAACCTTTGCAAATGTCCTCAAGTTCCATAATTCTAACTGTATATTTAACTTGCATCTTGTTATTGTCAATTTTTTTAGTGGCTGCGGAGGAGCAACCTAGCTTATGGCACCAATGAGCTGGATGAGATAAGGATTGAATGGGCGAAGAACTTTATGAAAACCCATGCTCGTTGATTATGTCATATAGTTAAATGGATATTTTTGGTTGAACAGGATTCAGAATTGCAGTGGTATTTTGGCTTACATTAACTAGTTTCCTCTTGAAAATGTGTATCCTGTTTTGTGGATTTGTTCATCCTAAAATATTAATGGTGGTTGGATTAGTTAGTTGTTTAATTTGGTGGTGAGATCCTTGGTTAGATAGACTTGGTTACTTGGTGGTTGGATTGGTTGGTTTTTGGAGGTTGGATTGGTTGGTTTTTGTTGGTGGATATTTTATTTGTAATGTTGAAGTCTTTGTATTGCTAATTTTGTGTTGGTTATTGTTGCATGGCTAGTCTTAGTTTGAAACAGGTCATTTTAAAGAATAATATATAAACCATTGTCTATTCTGAGCTCATACAATACTTTTAGATAAAAGGCATTGTCACAATATTAGTCATGCAACAAGTAATACTAGAAACCATTGTCTAAGGGCAAAGAACCAAATCTATACAATTGAAAACTATTGTGTTTGGTCAATCACACAACACTTTAAGAATCGGAAAGATAATGAAAACCAATGTGTAGAACTTATTCACACAATAGTTTAAGGAACTCAAGACAATTGTCCAAGACTATTCACACAACATTTGTAGAACTAAAAACCTATTGTCTATGACATATTCACACAATATTTTAGGGGACTGGAAACCATTGTCCAAGCTTAGTCACACTACAATTTAAGAACAAAAAACCAACTTTCTTTTCCATTACAAACAACGAAAGCATGATAAAAAACTATTGTCTATAAGTTATTCACACAAGATTTTGTCCGACGAGAGACCATTGTGGATGTGTATTCACACAAGAGTTTAGGCACTAAAACCCCATTGTGCTAATTGTTCACACACAATATCTACTAAATCTGCAAGGTTGACTGTAATACACTACGACAATATGAGATTAGTACAAAAACAATTGTCTATAGGACGTTATAACAACCTACATATTTTAGTAAACCCTTGTACAAAGCCAAAAAAAAATGAAACTGTTAACAAAACCGTTGTACAAATTGTTTTACATCGAGTGTTTACCCTAAAGAAAAGGTTGTGTAAATACCTCATTACAACGGCTTAGATTTTATAAAACAATTGTTAACGGCTCCTAAGGACAACAGTTTTTGAGTTGAACAAACCGATGTCTTCTTCAGCCAACAACAACAACATATTTAGAAGAAAGACTTGTACAAAGTTATTGTTACAAGACTTTCTTACCAATGTGTTGTGGTTTCTGGATATCACACAACACGAAGTTATAACAGGACTGTAGAGTGAAGCAGTTTGCACAACGGTTTTCGTACCGTTGTCTGATACGTGTAACAGACGGCGGCTGGGTAGACAACGGGAAAACAGGGCATTAGACAACGGGCAAAAACCGTTGTATGATTCGTTTTTCCTTGTAGTGTTCGTTCATGTTTGTGTAGGAACCATTGGAATTTAACTGTTGCAAATCCTGAGGCAGGTTGTCTACCACATGGACCCTCTAAAACGTCGAATCGCTAATGGGGAATAGCTGGATGTTGTCGACAAGTAAGATTCAACTTCTAAAATCTCTGTATGGAGTCTTGAACTTTGATAGACCATGCATTTTTCAGTTGCTTAATGGTTTTGCTGGTATTATTTTTGTTGTAGTGCCATTAAAATTTACAAAGAGGATCTCAACAAGGTTGTCAAGAAGAAAATTTTGTGGGAGAACATGGCGGTAAAAATCAATTCTCATCATATTTTTTGTATGCCATTAAAGATATTGTAATTAAATAATTGTTTGTTACATCTCAGTTAGTTGATATCGTAATTAAATAATTATTTGTTACATCTCAGTTAGTTCTTAAGGATAGAAGTTAGTTAGATTAATGCTTGTATATAAACACTATTGCACTCATAGTTTAGAGACTTATTTTTTACATTCACCAAATCAGTTTTGTATAGTTTTCTCTCTGCAATATATATACAAGAGATTATTTCTCTCCAAATTCAAAGCTTTCGTTATGCATTTTTAAATTATCCAGGGAGTTCCAGTGCAATGAGGAACCGAGGAATGTGGCCTGTTTGTGATGCGCTACATGAAAGAGATTGTTGAGGACAAAGAACTTGAGTTTGCTCCTCAGGTCAGATTTTCATTTTGGGTTTTCCCATTGACTTATACTCTTACCCGTACAGTAGTTAATTGTATGACTTATGTAAAATTTTGGGTTATTTTTCAGTGGATGTGCAGATCAAACTTGGTTTACACTGATGATGACATTAACGAGATCCGCTGTGATTTTGCAAAATATTTCATGAAACGCCATGCAAACTAGGTTCCACGTTTGTGGTCTTTTGTTTGAACTAGTAGTCGGAATTGAACTATAAATTTTGCAGTTTGTCATGGTGATGCACTTTTTGGTCCAAACAGAATTGTCGGTAGACTGATAGATTTGTCTCAATCTATTAGTAGATTGCATTGTCAATCTCTATATATTGTGCTCAATCTATATATATTTCCCTGTTCTTGTTCTAGGGTTCTAGAATTGTTGGATTGGTTGTGTTTGGTGGATTTATATATATATTGGCTTGTTCTAGGATTGTTGGATTGATATGTGTTTGGTGGATTTATATATATTGGCTTGTTCTTGTTCTAGCTAGTTCTAGGTTTGTTGGTTTGGTGGATTTATATATATTGGCTTGTTCTTGTTCTAGCTAGTTCTAGGTTTGTTGGTTTGGTGGATTTTGTTTTTTGTGATTGGTAGCTAGTTCTAGGTTTGTTGGTTTGGTGGATTGATTTTTGGTGGATTTATTGTTGGGATTTAGTTTTTAGGTTTTCACATGTGGTTTGGATGAAATCAGGATTTTATATGCAAAATTTTATATACAACAGATAATTGTGTTTTCAATCAAAAACACCCATTGTACCAAACTAATTGGACAACACTATAACATTGTTTAACAGTTGACTAAAGCTCTATTCACAACTCTTTAAAACATGGTAATATTATGTCTATCATGTTCACATAACGAGAAAATATACGATGGTGTTGTCTCAAGGATAACATTACAATATGCGTAAAACAAAAAATGTGGTCTAAAGAGCATTAAGATGGCAGTTAACCACAACTTAGTATTAGAAATACTTTCACAAATGATTGTTTGAAAGAGTTCCTTACAATATTTAAGTTCAACCTATTGTCTAAGACAGCATAAAATAACAGTATTGACTTAAAAACTGTTGTGGTTAGCCTTTCAAACAACATTATGTACGATGGTTTTGTCTCAAGGATTACACTACAATAGGAGTTAAACTAAAAATGTGGTCTAAAGAGCTTTAAGATGGCAGTTAACCACAACTCATTATTGGAAATACATTCCACAAACAGTTGTTGGAAAGTAGGTTCAACCTGTTGTCTAAGACAACATAACATAACTGTATTGTCCTAAAAGAGTTGTGGTTAGCCTTTGAAACAACATTCAACAAACTACCTGTTGTTTGACAAATAATATACAGAAATTTTGCACTCTTAGTTGACAGTAACTCACGGTTGTCTGCTTGAAAAAACCATTGCAGGTAAACTCTTCCAACAATACCATCTTTTATAAAACCTGTTGAATGTGAATTTCGATAACAGTTACGAAACTGTTGTGTCTGTAGCTTCCAGTAATGGTTCTACGCACTGTTGTCTGATCGAAATCACACGGCTCCTCAATAGACGACGAAAAATTTTGACATCAAACAATGGTGAAAAACAGTTGTAAGATCATGTTTTTCTTGTAGTGAAAGCCCGTGCGAGGCACGGGCAATGCTCTAGATGCGATAAATGTGTCTCTCGTACGGGCAATAATTTGTTAAGAACCCTATAATAACAGTATGAAGATCGTAATTTTTAACTTTTAGAGCACAAGCCTCTTTTTTTTTGTGAGATCTTGTTATTTACCCTCCAGCCAACAAGAAAAATAATCCTTTATGCATTTAGTATCTTCTTCTATCTCGTAAATATAATAGCTTCCCTTGTTGGTGGCATTAAACCGGGGCACAACATACAAATTTTAGCGAAAGAATTAATACTATACTATACTATAATAAGCCAACATGAGTATAATTTGTAGTCCAAGGTTTTAGTTATATTTTTTGGTTTGGTACTACAAGTCTACAAATGTGGAGTCTATTAGTATTATATTGTTAAACAGTTTCAAATACTAAAAACACTCGTAACAATACATTATCGTATAATATTTCATTAATAAATATACAATTTTGAATATCTTTTTTTAACAAGAACCTTCATATAACTCTTTTTAACTTTAACTTTTTTCTAACTCTAATCTTAAAAGTTATTATGGTAAAAAAAACCAAGATTACAAAATTACGTTTGAAATTCGATTGATTAGATTACTGAATCTTTCAAAGGTATTACACGATCAGCTATGTTTGGAAAAGATTTGAATTTTCTGATTTTTTATTTTTAAATCTACGTGTACTAAATTCGGATTAAATGTACTAATATATATATATATAGGGTCTTACTCCAGTACAAACTCCTTACTGTACAAACGTACAAACCAGTGATTATGACAATAATATTTAGTGCTTACCAGATTTTATTTTAACAAATACACACATACATCATCCCCGCCACCACAATCACCTCTAATCACCACCACCAACCACCACTGCCCAACGCCACACTCTCTCTCCACCATCCACCACCGACCAACACGCCTAACACCACTGCCCAGCGCCTCTCACTCTCACCCACCACCAACCACCACCACTGCCAGCGGCTCTCTCACTCTCTGGTTGTTCGCTCACCGATCAGTGCTACACACACACACATTCGATCACCACTGCTTTTCTTATCTCCCTCCATCGTGTCTCTCTCCCTCAATCATGTTTCTAGCACTGCCTCGCGCCGGCGTCACGACTGCCGGCGGCCGCACTGCACCACCACTTGGCTATGCCGCCCCGTAAGTGCTCCCCTCCCCTTATCTCTCCATCAGACCCCTGGTAGATTTAGTGATTCTGTTTAATCATTTAGTGATTCTGTTCAAGTCATTTAGTGATTGTTTGTACGTTTGTACACTAAGGAGTTTGTATTTGAGCACTTGCCTATATATATATATATATATATATATATATATATATTTATATATATATATGTATGTATATATATATATAGTCATATATGTATGTATATATATATATATAGTCAGTTGAATAATATAATTTAATTAAAATTCAATCCATTAATACTAAAATACTAATAAAATGATGTTAAAATTTAAATTATAAATAATAAACTACGAACTATATACCCGCCCGTGCTTCGCACGGGTTAAAGGCTAGTTATATTAATAGGCCTCGCTTTCACTTGGAGCTGTAAAAAGTGAAGGAAAAGAAAAGGACATAATAATATGGGAACTCTTTCGATAAACAAAATGAATACACATCCATATATTTACTAAAAATTTAACATATAACGCTAATTAGATCTCTGGTCTCAAATTCCCAGAATCTTATACAAGTAGTGTTCATAACCTCTAATAAACAATAAATCATTAAAAATTTAAATCAAATTTCAAATAAGAACCATCTATATTTACCTCGCTCTCTATCTTCAGATACGACACCAGTGTGCACAGATGATAGAGAAAAATCGTTAACATGTGATCATACTGCCCACTAGCAATAGAAATCTGGTTTCGAAATCATATACGTATTGAAGAATAGATTCGTAACCCTCGAACGAAAACCCTAAACTTTCAAGAGAAAAGGCCAACAAACTCTTATATCCAATCACTTTGATAACTGCCTATAATATCAGCAGCGGCTTATGAAGCACAACCAACACAACAGTGATTATACCCGATGTACATAACCTATAATAATGTAATCAACGGAAGTATAAGCGCCAACTGGAGAAGACGAAGATTGGTGTGCATATATCTATGTAGTTTAGATATACACAAGACATATAACTTTTCGATGCAACTAAAAAAAGGCGAGAAGATTCAATAGGCTGTACAAGAATAATCAACAGCAACAGGAATTCCCAGACAAAATAACTGCAAAGAACGATCGTGCAGCATACACACGGATAAAGAAGTAATGCAATCATCTGCCTCTTCTACTAAGCCATTTGAAGGCCCACTCATTGACTATAACTCCAATTGTGCTGAAATTCAGATCAATTGTATTAAGTAAATAACATCAAGCTGGAAATCAAACTATTCATTTAAAGTAGATCATAATACCAGTCGATCAATTTAAGGATGACATCAAAACAGAGCATAGTCCTAAGATACGTTAAGTTACAACCTGGTTGTAAATTTTTTTTCGATAATCTCAACATATCCCAATTATAGAGTTTTGTATTTCTCAAAATTTATGTAAGTACGTCCTGTTCTAGAGAATATGTCAGGGGCTGGTGTGATTTTAAGGAGGAACTGCTAACACACGCACAATGTATCTACACTATATAGTTACTAATTGCTTTAGAACAAAATATAACAATGCCATTGGATACGATGTTTCGGTATTGCTCCTCTGATAATGTAAAACCATTCTGAAATATCTGGTTAGCTTGCAAGAGAATTTCAGTATTCAGAAAGGCTTCACTTGTTATAAATAAATACCTTCCTCACTCGCAGACATACATATACATTGCACAAACATACAGCCATAGTGCTTTATCATGCATAAATATTACGTAATTTTAATTTACACTCGAGAATATTAATTTAGAAATATGTTATATTTTCATACAATTATTTTGGGTTTTCAAAATTTTGAAAGTTTAAATTAATATTTTAAAATTTAAGCATTGGTCCTTATTTAAAAAATTTAAATATATTTAAATTCAACAATCCTCATTTAGGTTTTTTAAAAATATTTTAAAAATAAATAACATAACATAACTATTTAGAGTTTAGGATTTAAGATCTTTAGGCGCCCTAAATCGATTCGAATTACAAAAAATAATATTTTGTAAAAAAAATTGGAAAGTAGTATTTGTTTTACAAAATAAAAATTATTTTTGCAATTTTATTAAAACTTGACAGTATTTTTGTAAAAAAATATATAAAATAGACCTGAATATCTTTCTAAGAAGCTATTATTTAAATGAATTAACTAGTTATTCTTACCGGTGAACAAAATATTTATCAACTAACTGATTTAGTTTACCGATTTTTGACACTTGAATTTTGTTTTTTCTAATATAAAATAAAGTGAAATAATACAGTCTTTTTTTTTTGAAACAATTAATAATACTCACTCGTCGTTTTTTTAGTTGTCATATTTTACTTTTTCAGTCAAATTGTGTATTAATATTTTATAAATTGATCAAAATAAAAAAAATAGATCATTAAAATTTATATTTAATCTACTTTAATATATGATTTTCAGTTTTTAATAATATGTGAATAATTTTTAATATTCGATCAATAGAGTTTTGTGTGTTGTATGTTACCCAAGATTTATTATACCAACCACTTCTGGTCATTTACCTCACTTGTGCGTTTTTTAAATCTTTAGTCTAGACCTGCTCGAAGAATGAAATTTGAGAAAATAGTGCAAAATAAGTTTATATGAAAGATCTTTACTGTAAATCTGGAGATTAAACTGATTCATAATATTCTTAAGCAATGATTCTCTACTGGTGAAAAAGATTGTTGCAGCTAGTGTTCTTGAAGTAAGAGCTACATGAATACCTTGCCTTTGCACCTTGTATTGTGGTACATAATTGTGGAAAAATTCAATTGCAGAAATCAGAATACTTCCTTCACTTAGTATGGTCACCAGTTTTTTGATATATTTTATTTAAGGTATTATTTTGGTTCCTTCCCGCTAAATAGCGATAAACCAGTATCTTGGAGCTTCAATTCTAAGAAGATCAAGACTCATATCTATGGATATTCTGATTTCTTCTTTTTATTGTCTCTGCAAAACCTTTTGTTGTAAACTTACTATTATAAGACCTTATGTTTGGTGCCTTTTATAATTCTCATCGATATGCAATTCAAGTCGATGATAGAAATATTACTCCTATGTTCCCCTTGAAGAACGTACTAATTAATTATACCATCATACTTAAGTTTATTTAATACCAGTGTGTATATAGTTCTATCAACTAAATCCATTACCAAATAACGGAAAGATAAATTCCTTTAACACAGACTAATCATGTAATAATAAAATAATATATATATATATAGAGTTAAGTTCCATGTAGTCCACATATTTACTGTAGTACCGTAGACCACGTATGTTCTGCAACTATAGAATGGCATAAAAACTTTGCAAAATGTATGAAACTTGTTATTTTGTGAAATACCTTCTATAAATATCACTATTTCATGAAAAATATTGAAAATCATTTATGTTCGACAAGTAGAACACATATGTTCTATAATATGTAAATATGTTCTGCAAACTTAACATGTTTTGCAGAATAATGTGTTTTTCACTATTTAACTTGTAGAATGTTTAGGATTGTCAAAATTTTTAACAAAATAATGATGTTTATAGAACATGATTTGCAAAATAACACATTTTGCAATGATTTTATGCCATTCTATAGTTGCAGAACATACGTGGTCTATGGTACTACAGTAAATATGCGGACTACATGGAACTTTGTTCTATATATATATATATATATATATATATATATATATATATAAGTTGTCATTTTAATATTTACATACTAAAAAGAATCACATCCATAGATTGGCATGAATAAAAGCTTGACCCAAAGATTGACATGAATAAAAATGTTGTTTTCCTGCTAATGCCGATCAATAACAATACAAATTCTAGCTATTTTCTATTTTCTACGAAATGACCTGTGGTTATTATGCTAGTATTAATATTTTAAAGTTCAACAATCTCCATTTAGGTTTTAAAAATATTAAATAAATAAAGAGTAAATAGCATTTTGCATCCCTTAACTTAGGTCGTTTTCGCGATACGGTCTCAAACTTTAATAATAGCAAAGTGCATCCCGCAACTTTTAATTTTTACAGACAACGCACCCGTTTGACTGTTTCTCATTAAAATCTAACAGTCAACGTTAACGCGAGGGACATATCAGTAATTCAAAATTGTAAGTGTAATTAAGCTGGATTTAAATAAAGAAAATAAACAAAACTAAACTATACGCTCCCTCCCTCCGAAATCGATCACTACTTTCCCCCCTTTTCAATCTCAGTATCTAAACCCTAGAATACCAATCGTCTGCCAAATGCGAGGTCGATTAAGAGTTGTTGGTGGCGATGGCGGAGAAAACACGAGTTGGGCTGAAGTTCCTGCGGAGTATTGGAGTCGAGTTGCCGGTGATGGTGCTATTCCAGTAATCCCTCAACCAAGCACGCCATTGGTAGGCAAAATACCACCATATGTTGGTACGTTTCTTCCTTTTACTGATTACTTGATGATTTTTGCATGCATGATTTCTAGGGTTTGATATTGTATTGTTTAAACTGGTGGTCCCTTGTTTGTTGTCTTGTATATGTAATATAATATAGTGTTGTCCCCCCTACGCTTACTTTTATATAGATTGTGCCATGTTGTTGTTATTTTTATTTTTTTTGTTTTATATGTAATATATGTAGTTCTGTATTTATTTGTGTTTTCAGAGGATTCGAAATTTTTCACAATTAAACTACACCATCATGGGGACTTTGATGAGAATTTGAATTCATATGTGGGTGGTGAAGTCACTTACTTTGACATGTGCTCACAGTTGGAGTCTGGTCTTGCTGATTTGGAGTCTATGTTGAATGAAGTTGGAATATTTTTAGGAAAGTTTTGTTTGTGGTATTGCATTCCTAATACAGAACTGGATCAGAGGTTATTACCAATCAAAGACAATGATGAAGTTAATTCAATGATTGTGCTTTTGTGCTATTCAAAATGTATGAATTTATATACCACTGATAATGTGATTGATTATGGGGCTGATTTTTGGATTTTTCAATGACACAATACGAGGAGGATGAAAGGGTTGAGAGGATAGAACAAATAAGAGAGGAACGTGAGTATGGTGGTGATGGTCATGGTGAGGCAGATGGAGAGGGTATTGGTGCTGGTAGGGCTGAGGGTAGATTGAAGAGCGATGATGATGATAAAGTTAGTTTTCAAGGTGATAGTTCTAATTTGGATTCAACTGACAGTGAGGTTGATACGCTCCCAAAGAAACAGAAAAAGCCAAGGAGGATTCCTCATCCAAATCCTCCCTATAGGACAAGAAAGAGGGGCTGATATTCCATGTAAAGGGTGAGTCAGATCCTCCTTTTCTCTTTCTAATTTGTCATTTGCATATAATCTGCAATTCAATGACTTGGATCAATTTTCTTGTGTTGCAGGGTTTGTTTAAAAACACTGCAGATAATCCTGTAGTTTTGGATGATTCTGGACCTGCTGGAAGTCAACCTAGTCAAGAAGAGACTGAAAATACTAAAAAGAAAAGGAAGAAGGCAGTACCAAGGAAAAAAGTTACCAAACCTCAAGAAAAGGAAAAGAAGAGTGCCAAGCAAAATGAAAGGAAGAGTGCCAAGAAAAATGAAAGGAAGAGTGTCAAGCAAGATGAAAAAAAGAGTGCCAAGAAAAAGGAAAAAGTTGAAGATTTTGAGCAAACAAATGCAAGTCAGACACTGCAACTTGAAGACGAAGAATAGATTGAACAACTTATTGCACAAGGGACAGTGGTAGGTGAAGAAGAAGATATAAAGATGGACAATGTATATGATGAAAGCAGTTCAGAGGGCAGCTTCAATAGCAGTGATGAGAGAATGGCTCTGGATTCTTCTGATGAAGTAGACTCTACCTACCCTGAATTCAATGATACCACAGGAATGGATGATCCTCAATTTAGAATGGAGATGGTCTTCGCAAGTGGGGAAATATTCAGAGCTGCAGTACAAAAGCATGAAATTGTTCACCAAAGGCCAATAAGACTAAGGAAGAATCTTAAAGAGAAAATCAAGTGGGTGTGCAGTGGTGGATGTGAGTGGAAGTGCTATAGACTAAAGATGCAGAGGTCAGAGAATATACAAATAAAAACCATATGCAACACACACACTTGCAATCCAACCTGGTTTCAGAAATGTATCAATTCTACATGGATAGCCAAAGAATATGAGGATGAAATTCGAATGAATCCCAGGTGGGAAACAAGAGCATTTCAGGCCAGAATTGTTAATGACCTTAAGTGCAACATTTCATTGTGTATGATCTACAGAGCTCTGAAGAAGGCAAGAGAAAACATCGTTGGAAAACAAGAATTGGAGTATGCTAAGCTGTATGCTTATGCCAATGAGATCAAGAAGAAAATGCCTACCTCAACTGTGAAGATAATGTCAGAGCAGGATGACAGTTGTAGCACTCTGATGACGTTCAAAAGATTCTATGTGTATTTGGCTCCATTGAAGGAAGGCTTCTTGGATGGTTGTAGACCAGTTATAGGTTTAGACGGATGCCATCTTAAGGGTCCTTTAGGTGGAATCTTACTTACAGTAGTTGGTACCGAACCCAACGATGGGATGTACCCAATTGCGTGGGCACAAGTAGAGGCTGAGAACAACGAGAGTTGGGAATGGTTTATAAGGCTGCTGATGGATGACTTGAACATGGAGAATCCAGGGTCCTACACTTTTATTTGCGACAAACAGAAGGGCTTAGTAAATGCTCTGAAATCCCTGGTCCCGGCTGCTGAGCATCGCTTCTGCGTGATGCATCTGGACAAGAACCTCTGGAAGAATCATAAGGGAATTGGGGTGAGAAGATTGATGTGGTGTGCTTCAAAATCCACAACAGATTACCATTTCAACATTAACATGGAGGCACTTAAAAATGTACTTGTAAACTTACAATATCCATATATCTTGCACTTATAGATAATACGTAATATTACACTTACAATAATATTACACTTATAATAATATTACACTTAATTTTAGCTTGCACCTAAACCACATGAATGGTTGGCGGCTAAGCCAAGGACTCAATGGAGTAGATCAGCATTTAGAGAAACAAGTAAATGTGACAGTTCGTTAATAACAACTGCGAAGTGTTCAATAATGATATAAATAAGTTCAGAGACCAGGGCATTGTCACAATGTTTAAGGCAATTCAGAACACGTGTATGGAAAGAATTTGCAAGAGATATACACGAATGAAGACTAGGGGAACCATGTACTGCACCAAACCCCTAAAGAAGTTGCACAGGTATTACCTTCCACAGCACTAATTAAAATAGTAATTTGGTAGTAATTACTTGTTTGTTTACTTGTTTGTTTAAGGAACATGGAATTGGATGCAAGAGCTAGACCAAGCTGGAATGGAGGGGATAAGTTTCTGGTGAATATCACTGATGGAGGACACGAACTAGTCTGTGATTTGAAGAACCACAACTGCGCTTGTAGGAAGTGGCAGTTGACAGGTATTCCATGTTTTCACGCTTGTTCATGCATATTTTTTCAAAAACAAAACCCCTTGGATTATATGCATGAATGCCACAAAAAAGAATGGTACTTGAGAGTGTACATCCATCTTCTTGAACCAATAAATGGAAAGGAGTTTTGGGAGGAAACAAGAGCTACACCAATTGCTCCTCCAAAACAAAGAGTGGCCCCTGGCAGGCCTAAAAAAAATAGAGACAAGAGGACAGATGTTGTTCAAGCAAGGAAGAGTGACCCTACTATGCTCAAGAGGTCTGGAACCTCCTTACGATGCACATGGTGTAAAGAATGGGGGCACAATACTAGGACATGTCCATCAAAGGTATCTAAGCTTCATTTTTTAACTTTATCTCATAGTTTAAGTGATTTGTCTTTGATTCTTTCTTCTTTTGTCGTCCAGAAAATTGATGATGAGAGGAACAAACAGGAAGGAGAAACTACTGCAGCTGCACAGAGGATTGTGAAGTGCGCCAATTGCCAACAACTTGGACACAATAAGAGGACTTGCACTGCTAAGATACTAACTATATGTAATTATATGCAGATCTGTTAAGGTGATAGTAATTATGTGCAAATCTGTTGTTAAACATGTATTATTTTACAGAAAGCTCATGAACAACAAATCTCAGTTGGGCCTTCTAATCCATCTGTTGGGCCTTCTAATCCATCTGCTGCTACAAAGACAAATCCACCTGCTAGTTCAAATGCAAGTGCAAATTCAACCGCCCCTTCAAAGACAACTACTAGCCATGGAGGTATAATCAGACCCTTCAAGCCCCCAGCTGCAATTTCTCGACAAAATCCTTTAGACGTGGAGCCAATACCAGGGCAAAAGTTCACATCTCATAAGAATTTGGAAGCAGCCAAGACCAAGATGCAGAAAAATATGGGAAAGAAGAATTAGGGGTTCTATCTATGTACTGCTTTTGACTCATTTTGAGTGCTTTTCCTCGAAAAACTATTTCCCCACTTTGCTTTCACTTGCTTTTGGTTTGTCTATTTATTGTAAACTCAGTCTGTGATGATGTTGGATAATGCTCTTTTGGAATCTCTGTGTAAACTTTAAACTGTTGGATGTGATCTACTTCTTTTAACCGCATATTTACTCCACTTTTACTTCACTTTGACTTCATTTCTATTTTAATTTCATTACCTCCAACAACCTTCTCTATCCACACTTATTACTCATTCAATGAAAAAAAATAAAATTAAAAAACAAAGGCGTGCAACTTCACTACATTTCATTCAGCAAATACAGAGCAATTACATATACCATTACATATTACTCCTTCCCACCCAGAACATAATTCAACACAATAAACACCCAAGTTACAATTAATAAAAGGAGGACACTGCTACAATCACCATTCTTCATTTTCTCTCCATCTGCAGATCTCTCTTCATACAAAGTCCCTTTTAGCGTTTCAAAATGTTGAGTTTCAGCCTCAAGTGCGTTAATCCTACGTACGAGCCCAGGGATGATGACATGAGCTCGATCACATAGAGTTTAAAGATTATTTAAAGTTTGAGACCGTATCGCGAAAACGACCTAAGTTAAAGGATGCAAAGTGCTATTTACTCATAAATAAATAACATAACATAATTATTTAGAGTTTAGGATTTAGGACCTTTAGGCGCCCTTAATCGATTCGAATTACAGAAAATCATTATTTGCAAAAACAATTTGAAGAATAGAATTTTTGAAAAATAATAAGTAGTTTTGCAATTTTATTAAAAAGTGACAGTATTTTGTAAAAATTATAAAATAGACTTGAATATTTATCTGATCGAGGGGCCGTCTAGGTGAGTTTAAAGTAAGTGCTTCTTGCTTAAACTAAAAAAATGAAGCAGAAGTTAGTAGTTTGTTAAGACTTATGTGATTAAAGTGTTTGGGAAAAAAGTAGAAGTAATGAAACGAAAGATAGGAATCCTAACTTTCTATAAGTAGTTATCGACTTTTTGCACAAACGGTACGAATAAGTGCTTCTAACTTAAAACTCCAGAAACGGGGTCTAAAAGCCCTGCTAACGATTTTTGACACTTGAATTTTGTTTTTCCTCATATAAAATAAATTGAAATTATACATTCTTTTTTTTAAAAAATGATTTAATACTTACTCCTCTTTTTTTAGTTGTCATATTTTATTTTTTCATTCAAAATGATCAAAATTTGACCAAAATGTATTAATATTTTTATAATTGATCAAACTTAAAAAAAATTATATCATTAAAGATTATATTTAACTTACTTTAATATATGATTTTCAGTTTTTAAATAATTTTAATATTCGATCAAAAATCATTTAATTTGATCAATTAAAATGCGACCACTAAAGTCAAATATGATCCTCTAATAATACAAAATATTTTTAAAATTTGTATTATATAATGATCATTTATTTTAAAATATAAATAATATTATAAACATATCAAATAATCTAAAATCAAAAACTTAAATATATATGATGTATAGACTATATACAATTATAATATTTTCATTTTAAGGGTGGATAAATCATATTTGTAATAAATTTTATTAAATAAAGTATTAAAAAATTATAAAATTGATATTTAATTTACTTAAAAATGTACTGAGTTAAAATTATAATTAATATTCGGATTCTAATGGAATACGGACAACAAATCATATTCAGGTAGCATCACTTTATAGAAAAATATAAAACATAATATGAGCAATATAATTGCTCCGATCATATTTTATCCATATATAATTTTTCGTTATATTTGGTTATAAAAAACCCATATGAATCCAATATTTATAGTTCTCGTGGACTACTTTTTTGAAACGTATTTGAAAAGTTAGGACCGGGCCGAGGAGTGGACAAAAAGTACGATTGTTGAGTTTAGGATCACATTGACTGAAACCTAACAGGGTAGAAAATTAATCTCCACCTCTATATAAACGAGAAGTTGTGATGGAGAATCCTGGACAGAACATTTATCTCTGGAATCCAATTTGTAGAAAATTCAAAAGGCTTCCGCAACTTGGACCCTCAATGGAGAATGATTCTTCTTTTCGTCTGAATGCTGGTGTGAGTTTCGGATATGATGGTGATGATTATAAGGTGATAGTAATTGCTCACCTAGACGAATCATACGTAGTTTCTGTTTATAGCTTGACTACTAATAGCTGGAAATATATCAACACTAATTTTTATACTGAAGCAGCTAGCGATGAGTATTTCTTTCGAACCACCAAGTTTGTAGATGGTACCGCTTATATGACGACATCTAGCCGGGTAGTTGTTTGTTTTGAGTTGATCAATGAGACCATTCGAGTCATCGAGTTTCCAAAAGAATTTTCTGAAAATACTGCTGTCACTATGGAAGCATAGGGAGAAACAATAGCCCTTCTAAGACATGAAAAGAGCTACCTAACTTTGTGGATATTAGGTAATAAGTCATCCTGGGAAAAGAAGTTCAGTATTGAATTGCAAGAAGCTAGTCCTCATCATCAGGCTGTAGGATTTTTAAATGGAAAATGCTTGGTGCACATAATTGTGTACAAAAACATGTACATAAATTGGATGGCCCCCCTGCATTTACACCAACCACCCCAATTAAAATCCACCACATCACTTGCCACATCATTATGTGCAAATTTTCTGTACACAATTATGTGCATCTAGCACTACTCTTTTTAAATTATGGTAAATATATGGTAAGGACTCTCAGTTTGGTGGGGGAATTGCGCGTTGTAACCAAGTTATATACATGCGACCTGGAAATGGAATGTCCAATGTTGACAGAATTTAGATCATATACCCAACTCAGATCTCGCAATAGACTTCCACCAAAATATTCAAATTTCATGGGCTGCATACATTCCAACTACTCGGGGAGTCTTCTTCTATTCAACGAAGATAGCGTGGATCCTTTTGTGCAGACGGAGGAGACAGAGTCTTCCTGCAATTCTATGTTGTTTACTTTACAGCGGGACGTAACCCAATAAATATGCATTGTGTAAGGTTTGTTTTTATTTCGAAAGAGGGTAACGTTTGTTTTGATTCCAATAGAATTGCCTTATAGTATTCTGTGTCAATAATGGATATATGTGTTTTACTTTGAAATTATTCTTTTAGTAGATCTTTTATCCTCCAAATATGTGCAGTTTTTTCAAAATAATTGTCTCTGACATTACTTCAGAGAGCACGTTTGTAAGTATGACAGTCCCCTCCTTTTAAGATTCTTAATGTATAACATTATTATCTATGTTTAATTCATCTAAAATTATGTCTCTGTGGATTCATGTATATTCATATGTAACTCATGGTTTATGCATATTTGAGGATAAAGATTATTCCCCATAAGTTTGTAAGAAAATATGAAGAAAAGTTACTGGAACGCGTTCTATTGAAGACTCCAGGAGGTGCAGCTTGGGCAGTAGATGTGGTAAGGAGAAAAAACAAGGTTTCACTCGGAAATGGTTGGCCTCAATTTGCAACATTCTACTCTATAAGTTTCTATCCTTGATAACCGAAAATCTATCCTTCAAACTAGAATAATACCGACTAAAATTGATGATTCAAGTTGCTATGAGCTAATTCTGCCTTGTAAGAAGCCAAGAATAAGCTCTGCTAGTCAAGAAAAAGGTTATTCTCCTATGTCTCAGTTTCTCTATTTTGTACTTGCCATGTTTCTATTTACGCACACTGCACATCAATAAAAATGAAACCACATCATTGTCAATTACCGGAAATTAAAGATGGAGTATGTGAAAGTGAAGGAGATAAAGACATAGCACTTGCCTTTACTAATGCTTTTAAATCAAACAAGCCATTTTTCACTACTACAAACACGGGTAAATTTGGCCGAAATTGTTGCACTCATAGCTTAGTGGAATTTAGCAGTTGCGGTCATATTTAATTATAAATATCAGTCATATATATAAATTTGATTGTTTTATCGGCAGTAATATATATATATATAGGAGAGGGGTTCCATGGAGTACTAGAAAAATGGAGTCTTTGGAGTCCCTAAAGATTGGATCATATTTTATCCTGCGGCTAGGATTAAATGCTGAGAAACACATTTTGTTAATTTTTAAAAATTAGAAACTGCCTTTCTTTTTGTTGGGTGTGTGAATGGGGAGTTTGGTATGACCATCTGGAGCGGTAGGATAATAATCCCGTATTCAAATCTAGTTAAATCCCGCATCCAACTCTAGTAAAATAGCGGTTACAAGGATGACATGATTGACGCCTGCAACAACCCGTCGTGCTGAGCATTGAAGGAAGAAAAGGAGCGTGGGACGAAAAGATTTCAATTAACGTTGAGTTCAGGTATGTAACCGACTAATTGGTTTAATTAGAGACTGTAATTCAATTACATGTAATACTTAGCGTTCAAATTAGGGTCCAATTGAGGGATTTTTGAACGATTTATTTTAATGAATGTCCTACAGTGCCGGTGCTTAATTTGTGTATCCTCTTTTGATTTCTTCCGGCTATGTACGATCATTTGAAATTATCCTCTTTTGTTGTTTTTTGTTGTTGAAGAGGGTTTTTTTCCTGTACAGTGGGTGAGCTTGTTGGGTGTGCTCTGATGTGTGTTACCCCCTTTTGTGTAATGCACATATAGATATTAATTTGTACTGCACAGGGTTGAAAATGGTAAGATATCCATGCGTTTCCTAAGTTGGTTCTGCCTTTTTATTATGTGTCGCATCACGTAATGTTTTGCTTTACATAATGTGTGTTTTCTTTGCGGCTACATGTTGTAATTATAGTTGGTTCTTCTGCACTGCTATTAAGTTAGGGGTCTCTGTTTAGATTTTGATTTAGTAACAGGTTTCTTGGTATTCAACTCCATGACATAGTACCGGGTGTAATTAATTGCAAAAGCCTTGCTTGTGCAGCACATATAGATATTAATTTGTACTGCACATGATTGAAGTGGTATGATATCTATGTGTTTGCTGAGTTGGTTATGATTTATGTGCTGCCGCAGGTAATGTTCTGCATTATGTATTTGGTTGCAAAATCCTTGGTTGTAATGCACAACTAGATTTGAATCTGTACTGCACAGGATTGTAGTGGTAAGATATCTATGCTGTTTCCGTACTGCTGTTAAGTTGGGGGCTTATGTAAAGCTGTTGCTTAAGTTATAGAGTACTTTGGATTCAACTGCAGGACATAACTTTGGCCTTAATTAGTTCACGAAGCCTTGATTTTAGAAATTTTGTTCCCTTTGATGTGCCATGGTGAATTTTAATGAACATTAAAAAAGTTGTTTGTAGGGCGAAGGAGAAATCATAGGCTGATAGATAACCAAGTTCAAGTCTTATCTGTGGAGGAAACCTAGGGTGATCTGCCCCTGCATTTGGTATGTTTGCTTTTCTAAAAGCGATATATATAAATAACTGGCGGCATGACTTACGCTGCGTGGACTTTGTATTTTTACCATGTAGTGAATGGAGAGTTTTGTAGTAGATTAAATTTGCAAACATAGCGGTGCAGGACCGGTAGTAAGCAGAATGAGTTTGGACGTAGTTATACATGCTTATGAACCTCATATGTGAGAATAACAAACTAAATCATCTAAGTTGTATGAACCTCCTTTTGTGCTTTTTAGGTATTTGTATATTTTTGTTTTTATAAAGATGAATTTTGGAAACATCGGGTTGCGGGACCGGTAGACCCTGCGTGAAAATTATGATTGGCATAAATCAGTTATGAAAATGCATAAAATGGATCGTTTAGGACATTTAGATATGAAGTCAATATCTAGTTTTATTTCATGCAGGTTGTTTTATGTTAATTACAAAAATTGAATGGATAAATCACTCTGACATAGTGTAACACATACTAAAAAATTGTGGAAATAACATTGTTCCATGTCATGCGCAAAATCTATATATCTTGTTGTTTTCCTTTGCAAACACATACATTGGTTCCTGTCCGCGTTATTGGAATTGACTTTGCTAGTACACATTGATATCTTAATCGCTAATTTTGTGTTGTAATGATGCGCATGAAAGAATATCCTCCACAAGCTCAGAGTAATATATGCACACCGTATGCTAACATGGCTGGAGAACAAAAGAACAGTGCTGAACAAGATGGTGTAGTTTAAAACTAAAGAGTTATGTCAATGCTTATGTAATCAATAATGTTACTGGTTCTTTTGGAACAAGTAGTTTATTAAGCTGTTTGGATTGAATGGAATGCTTTTATTTTTTTTATAAACCTCTATAGTGGTGATAAATTGAATGGCTTAAATGGATTTATATTGATTTCTTGGCTGAATCTTATGGCTCAATTTGTAGTTTGAGTTTTATGTCTTGGCAATTGAAACTTTTAGCATGAGCAGTGCAAAACATGAAAGGCCAAAACCATACTAAAAACAAGTTATAGTAAGGAATGAGAGCTAGGAACATCATGCCTGTTCCTGTTCTTGTTAGATGACTGCAGCTGAAAGGTACATTGTTGGCCAAAATCGAAAAACTAAGCCTCAAACACTCAAACTCGATGCATACCATGAAAGACAATGATTTTGTTATTCTGTTACTCAGCTCAAAAGCATAAATAAAACAAGTTCATTATGGTATATTGTCTAGTACAATCAATAAAGGACAACAGACATTATTTCCTGAAAGGATGCATTATTACAAAGGTCACGGCATCATATATTAGCACCAGTAGGAGATACAAATACTTTTGGGTTTGGAACATTGTAATATACAGCTTCGACTTCATCATCACTCTCTTCTTCCTTGTCCTCAGAACTTTGTGTATTGTCCTCATCAGAAGCTCTATAAGAATGTTCAGATTCTAAAATCTCAATATGAGAGACATCTTGTGCACCTTCATAAAAACAAAAATCAAAATTAAATCCTAACAAAATTAACAAAACAATTGTAATGTTCCTGATAAAATACATAACTACACGCGCAAAATAAAAATACGAAACATATAAAAAAGGTTCTGCACTCTCAAATCATTCTATCCTATCCACCCATAGTACTAAAACATAAAGTTATATTATTTGTCACAAAAACATGAACCGAGCAAAACAGAGATATGAACGATATAAACATTGTTCTGCACTCTCCTCTACCGTCCACAAACTCTTCCGAAAACAATATCTTCAGTTCTGCACTATCCTTTTGATCTAACACAACACCTTCTCACTTTTAATACACACTGCAACTACTAATAAAATACAACACAAACACCTAAAAATATGTACTACACACATTTAATTACCAAATTAACATCGTCGAAAACATTTTCAATGTGATTGAAACAATGAATTCGGATGTAGAACTTACTTGAATCCCCATTCTGATTAGACATCGTCACTTATTAGGAACTAGAACCAGTATTTTTCAGAGGGACGATGTGGAAAAAAGATTAAAAAAATGACACATAGAATGCAGGACAAAAACGATAAATGTACTCCTGAAAAAACTGATTTATTTGTAACTGCATCTTGATTGATGCTTTTTCACGTACAGACATGGGGACTGAAGATTAATGCGCATGATAGAGAGATAAACACTGATTACGCTTCATTTTTAATAAAAACATCTAATAAAATGGCAGCCATTGGATGAAGTTTAAATGGAGGGCATGGATTGGGACTCCAAGGACTCCAATAAACATGGGACTCCAAATAACTTTTCTCTATCTCTCTATATGTATATTTGACGATTTTCCTAATAGTCAAATTTATAAATTTGACTGATATTCAATAGTCACATTAATAAATTTGACTGATATTCAATGGTTACATTTATAATTTTAACTAGTATTGGTCAAATAGAATGAGCTAAATATGACTGTACTCGGTTAGCTAGTTGCAAAATATTATTACGACCGCAAGGAGCCAAATATATTAAAAACATATTTTTAGAAACAATTGTCATATGACCTTTTTGTTCCTGTCATAATCCCAGCTCGTATTTTTTTTATCACATGGATGAACCATACAACAAGCTTGGATACCATAACTTCAAGGTACTGCAGCAAAATATGTTCAACCACAAGGAAGTTTTGTGGCAAAATAAGTTGGTTCAGTCACCAAAGTTAAAGTTTGCTACAACCTTAGAGACTGATTTTGTACTAGTGACATGTAGGTCAATATGCATCTAGGTTAGAAATGTTTAGTCTTGAAAGTCAAGTCTTAAAAAATTAGTTTCAAAAGTTAAGTCACCGCTAAACCTTGCTGTTAATAAAATTGAAAATCATCCGCATCATCTTCTTCATCGTGGTTATTGTTGTGAGAGGTATAACGATTTGTAGGTGCCTTTTCAATACTAGTTCCCTGCGATGAGAAGACAAATTGTTGATGAAGTAGCAGGACAATTTTTCATTTATAACATGAAAACTGTTTACAAATTGTCTTCATTCCGATTTGTCAGTTATAAGTATCACATTATTATGTATATGTCTTATTTCAGGAAACTTTTTTGATTCAATTCACAACTTAATGATGAATTTTATCTATTAAATGACATAAAATTTTTAAATAATTTAATTTGGATTTGGTGCAATCCTAGAACATTGAAATACAAACAAAAAGGTGGCCTTGGGCCGTGGACCATTCCAACAAAGAAAAAGAGTATCACAGGTTTCTCAAATTGATACTGCAACTAAATGATAAGGCTTTGCCTAAAACATTAATGAATAAAAATAAGGCTAAATACATAATTGACCTTTCAAGTCGGTCAATAGTTTCGTTTTTCTCTCAAGGAGTGTAGAAGTCGATTTTATTCTCAAGTTCATATCAATTGACATTTTGGTGGAACATCTAAATTATCAAATATCAAGATACTACATATCAAAATATCAAAATTTAGTCATGATATATTATATTGATTACTATTATTATATATACCAAAATGTCATATGTGTATGATAATCTTTATTAACAAGAGTGTTGTAAATGGTCATATACTATATTTTCTAACCAGGTAAAGAGAGGATCTTAGATTATGCAACGTATCTAGTAGTTTTAAAGCGAGTGAGTGACACTTTGCACCCCTTATGTTTAGGCCCTTTTTCGATTTGGTCTCAAACAATTTTTTTTGGCAGTATGCACCTTAAAGTTTGAAAAGCGCTTCGCTTTGCACCCTTTTGACCACTCTCCGTTAATTGACCGTTAAAGTTAACAGAATTCAGGTTTTCATTTTGCACCCCACAATTTTAAATTTTTTTCATGAGTATTTTGAATATTTTTTTTAAAAAGAAAATATTGCTTTTGGCCATAAAAATACTTATGGAACTTGCAAATTTCTGATAAGGAAGATCACAAAGATCATGCGTGTTTTCTTGGCATTTCGGTCACCATATGATTACTGTAGCTTGTAATACTCAAGGTTGGCACAAATAAAGGAAATGCAGAAGAAGAGATTTGAAATGGCCACAAATGAAAGTGTGCACGCAAGCAAAAGATATACATTTCAGACTGACAAAATTGTTTTTCTTTTGTGGAGTTGCTTTATTCCTTTCTAATCTACTCTAAGGCCCATTTATATCAATACACGTGGTCTCCTTTGAGCATGTGAAATGAAGTCTTGCTGCATTAGTCCACCTTTTATTTCCCTTGAACCTGTTGATGCAGATTCTAAATAGAGTCGGTTAATAACTTAATATACTAGCTCTTATATCGGGATTCGGTTTTATGGAATCCTTTGCAGGGCATAATAAAAAAATAATTAATCAGGTAATGGACACTGGATGCTGAATTTTTTATATGTTGCGGAAAGATAACTAAATCTGAAAAATTTTATAGGCTCTAAGAAATTACACACATTCAAGCTATACCTATGATGTCATCATCAAGAAAAAGTTATGAATGGATACAAAAGTTATATAAATAGACATTGTTCCCTTTGCAGTTTGAGACAAACAAACTTACTATCCAGATCCCCAGTAAGTATAAAGTACAGATGCAGGCTATGAACATTTTTAAGGCAGTCAACAATTTTTGATGCTGCAGCCAGAGCCTGCAAAGTTGAGAATGCGAATGAGCTGAAGATTTTCCTAATTACTTTTATATCCAGCTTTACATGTAATTAGAAAAAACTGAGTAATCAAGTATAGAGATTTTTGTAATAATACTAGAAACTTACTATTTTTCATTGATAATACAACACTTTTCTTTCTTGTTAATGTTTAGAATTAGAACTAGCAAAAAGTAAAAAATATATACCGAGTGAGCCTACATGCCTATCCGATGAACTATCCTCCAAACACTTTCCCGAAATTTGGAGTATCCGGCAAGATGATACCCTTGAAAATGTTCACCTTCAGACAAAAATCACGTATGATTACAGCAATCTTCCTTATGAGGAGTTTGCAAGTTCCATAAGTATTATTATGGCCAAAAGCAATATTTTTTTTGTGAAAAAAAATATTTCAAAATACTCATGAAAAAAATTAAAATTGTGGGGTGCAAAATGAAAACCTGAAATCTGTTAACTTTAACGGTCAATTAACAGAGAGTGATCAAAGGGGTGCAAAGCGAAGCGCTTTTCAAACTTTAGGGTGCATAACGCCAAAAAAATTGTTTGAGACCAAATTGAAAAAGCGTCTAAACATAAGGGGTACAAAGTGTCAATCACTCTTTTAAAGCATCAGTTTGGCACATTCTCTTTTCATTCTGTGCTTTACACTCACGTTTCGGGTAATATATATAATGAGTGGAATTTATGTATTCTTTTAAATGTAAGTAGTAGTAATTTAAATTCAAGTACTCCTATTCTGGATGATGGTAGAGGGCAACACGATGAGTTAATGTTTTATAAATTTTCTTATTGATAAAGAAGTGTCATCGTTTCTGGTACAATAATAAATTTAATTAGACATAATTGAGTAGTAAGCTAGTAAGGAATTACCACTAGAATCACCTTAACATTCAATTTCAAGGCATCAACAACAAAAGCGGCTGTACCTAGCTGCATCACTGAGTCCATAAATTCTGCTGCATTGAGTTATCATGGTCAGGAAAGGCTTCATTGGCCAAGCGATGCATCTGTTCATTTAAATATGCACGTGGCACCTCCCTCATCTCCAAGGAACGAACCATACAATTCACCTCTGCTGAAACCCTCAGTACTAGATCCACTTAATCACTAGAAATTTGCACGGGAGGAGGACCTAAATTCTGTTGGGACTGAGTGCTAATCAATTCAGCTACCTTATAGCCTCCGAGAACCTCTGCCACCAAATGCCGAGGGTGAAGGAGCACTTTTCCTTTTTTTGGGGCTCTTGCCTATATGGTTAGGCATATTTCCTTCCTCAGGTGCTTTGCCTTTAGGGTACGCGGTGATGGTGGTGGATCCAAAGTACATTCCTCAGGTGGGGATTCAGTGGGCTGTGAAGCGCGTACCCTAAACCCTAAACCCTTTCCATATCTTCCTCGAACATGCAATTTTAGGAACAAGGTTGATTAATTTAGTATTCCAAATATTTTGTCTACATTTAAAAGTTTTCCATAATAGAATAAGATAATGTGTGTAAAGGGTGACTATGCACACGCGCGGAATATCTGTAAGCCTTTATCACCAAATGTGTTTATGTTGGACGTATAAATGAATCTGGTTAGTTCAAAAGAATCAAGTATCTAAATGTAGTGCAGGTTCTGTAGAAGGTATCAACAATAATGCTGGTGATGGATGCTACCGGTTTGGTCAAATTCAAATCAATGGCAGCATTGATATGATTTAAATTGTTGTCATAACCAATTCGTTAATTGTCTCTATTACACAATACTAAAAACGTGGGTATACTCAATTCAACTTCTCAAATGTAAATATATAAAATAAAACATTATATAAAAATATGAAAAAAGGTGCATACACGTCAGCGTGTTAACTAATTGTAATATTATTATGATTTTAGGGTATCAAAGCACATATTTGCTAAAGAACGGGTGGCGACAGACAAAGTTCCTTAAAGATTGTGGTGACACTACAAGAGAAGAGGACATAACCGACCAACAAAACTGACCGAACGCGGGTCGGAAATAAAGCGCACATTTCCAACCGACATACCGATCAAGCCGACTCCGGTCGGAAAAGAAGGGGTCATTTACGACCGACATCACCGATCTCCCGTAATCAGTCAGTTATATGTGGTGTGGGTCCCTTTTACTAACTTTCCTCAGCTGACATGGACGCCGCGTCAGTAAAAGACATTACCGACCGGCTCATTTCTGACCGTCTTTTGGTCAGTTTTAGAGCAGATGATCCATAATTGAGCCCTGAATTTCGTTTTCGACCAACTCATTTCCGACCGACCAGGATGTATTTAAAATAATTGGCCATCATTTAACTTGTTGTGGGCTGGTGATTGGCTGAGGGGGATGAGTTATGGCGCCGCCGATACATTTCCGACCGTTTTATCTTTTAATAGCGGTCAGAAATGACTTTGCTACTTTTTAAGTTGCTAAAGTCCCTCACCTCACCAATTTTTATTGTTATATCGCATAATTATATATTTGTGGAAGAGAAAATATTTTTAAGGTATGAACTAACCTTAAATTGTTTGTCTTCTTTTTTTTGAATATATTTTCTAATTTTAAGGTATAAAATGTGTAATTTTGAAATTGAAGTTGAAGTTGAAATTGGAGGTGAAGTTGAAGGTGAATCACTATGTCATAAGTGCACATAGGCAACCCCCACTATGCAGTTGCGTATGGCCTAAATGGTGTTGCATAAGGTAATAGGCAACACCAGGCTAGGGTTGCCAATGTGAGCGTGGCCGTAGAGTCCTATGGCAACGAATTATGCAACACCAGAAAGCGTTGCATTATGCTTCTTTTGCAACACTAAAAGCGTACAATGGCAACAACATTTAGTGTTGCATAAAAATGAAGCCACGTCGCCATAGTGTTCTTCGTGGCAAGTGACACGTCATCAGTGGTCCCTACTTTGGCACGTCATCAGGGGGTCCCACATTTGCCACATCAGCTGTGAGACCCACTTTGCCACATTAGCAGTGGGCCCTACTTTTGCCACGTTAGTAGTGGGTCCCACAATATGTAATGCAACACTGATTTTAGTCATTTGCAACACCATTTTTATTCATATGCAACATCATGTTTAGTCTTATGCAACACCATATAGAGTCAAATGCAACATTTCAAAAATAAAAAATTTGACATAATTGTTCGGCTTTTACATTATTCCTTCCAAACAAGGCATCCAACAGTCAATACAACAAGTATCTAACGAAATTTAAAACTTACTAAACCGGTTCTAACGTCTTATCAACTAGCATAGTTTAAATCAGATACATACTTCGGTTCTAACTATCAAAGTACACAAATTTAACTTCAAAAGAATAAATGAGCAATTTTTTCTTTTCTTTTCTAAAATAATGTCACCAAATGATATCAACTCTAGTCTCTGCAGGCAACTCATCTTTATTCATCCTCAATGTTGTTGTTCACTTCCCACGTGCCACGTCAGCACAGTGGGCCCACATGTGGGCCCCCACCTGCCAACACTATCTATAATAAGCAACTGTAGTTTAGCTGTTGCCTATGTGCACTTATGGCGTAGTGAAGTTCAAATTGAACTTGGAGGTATGAAATGTTTGTATGTGTATATACGTGTATTATTTGTGTATATGTGTGTGTATATGTGTGTGTATATGTGTGTATATTGTTTTGAGTTTCTTGTGTATGCTTGTATGCAAATGTCGACCAATGATCGTAGTTGGATGAATCGTCGATTAGAAAGTAATCGAATAATACTTATCACAGAATGACCTTGGTGGGCTAGGGTTTATAGCTCTTTTTAGAATTTTTTTATCTGTGACAAGAATTTTGCTAGACTCGAGAAACCATAGCACTGATTAAAAATCGTATCTTTCATACTAGTACCAATCATATTAAACTTTATTATCATTTCATTGACGACCTGGTGCAAGAGGAATAAATTTGTTTGGACAATGTTAGTACAAAGTTAGATTCAAGTTAGAAGTTCCATACTTGAGATATCAACTAGGAATTTTTAATTAGGAGGGGAATGCAATAGATAATTTATAATTCTCATGAATCAAGTGGCCAATATATTGTAGTCTTAGGTGAATTAAGTACAAGAGTCATGTTTAATGTATGAAAACATGAGTCTCTCAAATTATTCATTTGTCTTATTTATGATGAATTCTAGGAAGAGTCCAGATATTTGCCTCAAATTTTAGAAACAAGATAAAATAAAAAATTTATGATAAAAATTCCCTTTAACTTTTTTCCAAGTTTTGTTCAAGTTAAAAGATAGAGGAAGGAATGAGAAAAAAACTTTGTCATTAAGATTGTAGGGATGCACTAATTGATAACGAATTAATCTCATAGTGACGGTCAAAGCCACCAAGACGAGAGAATTTAACAATGTATGTATTTAGTAATTCCTTTGAAGAAATTTATTAAGTTCATTCATAAAGGTAACCATAATTTCTACCCAAAAGGAAAAAAAAAATACGAACTCAAATATGTTCCCCACGTTCCAAATTTGGAAGTAAGACCTATTAAAAATAAGTTTTTGTTTTGTTGTGGCAATTTTTTTTCATTATAAACACATGTATGAGAGTAAGTTAATTTGTTTTTACACGTTGGTGCAACAGCATACCTAGAAAGTGAATATGAAGGTAATAAATGATATGAAATGGAATATTATTTGACAAAAAAATTTTAGGTTAATATTCTGTCACATATATATGTCTAAATGTCTCTTGGTATGTTTATCTTTGATATGACTTTTTTTTTAATTTTTTTTATGCATATGATCTTGAACCTAGTCTCGGGCCAAGATCATGGGCATGTATAATTAATAAGTGTTTGACAAATTGAAATCTTATGTTTCTTGACGATTTCAACTTTGAGTGCTTAAAATGTCGGTCAAACCTCAAAAGGTATTTTGTTCAGTAACGAAGGCAAAATTTAGTGTACACCGGCTTCAATCTACTAATAGTATCACGAACTTGAAAGTTCTCGATAACATAAACTGATCCTTGTGCCACTTCCATGCCAATAGCATGCCAGTTATGAGAATAAACGTAAGTATATAGAAGAGAATTCTTAGGAGTTGATTATACTTTAGATAGTGTGGATTTTCTACATGTGAGAAGTTATGCACATTAAATAAAAAAACAATACATATATACAGGAATGAAGTTGGTTTCAATTCATTAAACTTACATCATCATCCAACAAAATAAGATTGTGTCCTTTGATGATGTTTGTTCTTGGAAAAAAGATTTGCCAGAACCTTGTAAGCCTGATTTTAATCTTTCAATTTGTTCTGGATTTTTGAAAATCATTAACGTGATCAAACATGAGAACCACCATCACAACAAACGTGCAATTTTCTCACATGAATCTAAAGAGAGTATGTAATTCTATAATTAAGTTTTTAAATAAATAAATATATATATATATATATATATATATATATATATAAAAGATATAAATTGCTCACAATGTGGTGGACGTTATTCAGTTTTTCTCGAAAAGCATAAGCTGTGTACTAAATGATGATTCAGAGAATTAATGTAATAATCAATTTATATGCTATGGTAAGTCATTACACCATATTTGGCCTATTGCAACAGCAAAAGTCAATATTGTTACAAGAAACCAAATCATTGTTGCAACCGGAGTCCATGGCAAGAGCCACAAATGCAACACTGAATTTTGACAATAACGTTATCAAAGCGTCTAATATTGTAACAGTTTTAGGCCTTAAGGCTACATTTTTCAGCCATTACAATAGGTCAAATAGTGTAGTGAGTGGATGTATTCGAATGTATCAGTAAAAAACGGGAGTAATTTCATGTATTACTATTTTTACATATAAATAATTGATTCCTACACTTACGAAAATAATATTGGATGGATCAATATGAATAATGATACATTATCATGTGAATAATCGCGCTTAAAATTTGAAAACATACGTTGGTTAGAGCCATTCAGGAAGGAAAGAAAATCACATTGCAAGTATTATATTGACTTGTACAATTGACTCATTATATAATAAAACTAATCTTTATAATATAGGTTAACTTAAATTATATTGCACTTGCAGATTTTTGGGTGTAAAAAAGAGTTATTAAGGAAGGAAAAAAATTATATTATGTTATTGCAAGTATTACATTGATTTGTAAAATGACTTCATTATGTAACGAAGCTAACCTTTATAATATAGTTAACTTAATACTCGACTCATTTATGGTTAGAATTTAATATATGTGTTAGCCTATATATTTGTTGCAATTGCATTATTTTTGGGTAAATATAATTTTAAAATTTGTATTGATTATAAAGTAATAAATTTTGCTTAAAATTTTCAAACATATAAGCCTTAGCACTTTCTTATCACAATAATTATTGTCTAAAAGTAAATAAATTTAAAGACATAATTTTAATGATGGCTAATTTAATAAAACTTTAGAAAACATTTCGCAAATCTATTATAATTTTCTACTGTTTTATTGTTAAATTTTTATTATAATTTTGATATTTTCTTTACACTTTTGTTGATGGATATGTTTAATAGTAACATTGTCTATTAAATTTTATATACATAACGTAATTATCAAGTTTAAGTATTTGTAATTAATTGTTTAAAATCTACATATACATTACAAACTTTACTTTGAAAAACCTATAACATAAAGTAATTTTTAAAACAATATTATTGTTACGGATCTAAAAATGAGGGTGTAAGCGTCGTGCTTTTAGAATGTTCTCGGAGTGCAAGATGCCTACGTATCTTTAGCTGCGTAAAGAATAAGTCTGAACGTAGTTCTAGTTTGGAGGGGTAGAGCCCTGTATATAGTAGTCTCGATGTTACAAACTGTGTGGAAGTATGATTCCACATACCAGAAACCTCGTAGAAGTAGGCTTTTTATCTTGAGATAAGGTAAGACTCTTATCTTTGTGTAGTCAATATTTATCTAGAACTCCTCGATAATTATTCTTGAAGTATTAGAAGTGTTATAGAATTCTTGGAGTCCTCTTATCACATTATTATTTCGTAACTGGGCCTTCACTGGGCCTCAGGTCCAGTTAAGTCCCTTTTTATGATCCATACATGCACGGTCCGGACCTTTATTGGGCTTGTACCGGTTGAATATGAATTTTATTGTATTCGAGCCTTTATCAATCGGGCTGTTACACTTTGGAGTTATAAATAATTCCTTAATTATTTTGACTCTATCATTTGCCTCCAACTTTCGATAAATTTCGTAAGAATTTATCAAAAGTTATAGAAGTTTTACATGGCTTTCTGGGATTTATCGGATCCTCTTCATAAATTATCGAGTCTTTAATGTCGTACTACGTGTATTTTTATCGAATAATAGTGCCCTCTAGCATTTTTGTAATTTTCCGAGGCATAATTTCATTTTATTGAAATTTTCACAATTAAATTCCAATTTCCCATAATTTTTCGAGCCTTAAATAATTTTTGGGAATTTAATTCCATTTTTCATGAATTATATTGAATTTTCCAGGATTTTCTCACATTTTCCCCAATTTTCGGGGTTTTTTGGCATTTTATAAATATATAAGGCACTCAAATTGCCATGCCTATGAGACATGTCTCCTGGGCGTGGGTGCACGCACAGGCCACAAATGGTTTGTCTCCTTGGCGTGGGTGACCCCCGCCAAGGAGATCTTCTGGATGCCACGCCAAGGATACTTGTTTCCCTTGTGTGGGTAGCTTTTAAGCTTAAAGAAGGAGTGTACCCTGGGCGTGGGTTACCTCTGCCGAGGGGAGGTGCTTCCTTGGCGTGGGTCAAACACTGACTTTTGCCAAACTTCGATAAGTAATGTTTCCTAGGCATGGGTAACCCCACCTAGGAGACATACTAGCACCTTTAAAATAAATATTGAATATTCATTTATTTATCCATAATAATTGTCGATTATTGCCTCAATTCGTAAGTTCGCCCGTGGCGTGGGTCACCCCCGCCAAGGAGGCACCTTATTAAAACCGCCTAGGAGGCTTAGGAGAGTGTTCTTGTTAGATCCTATGGGCCTAAGTCTACGACTTGACAGGCCTATAATGCTCAGTTTTCATTTATTTTTGTAAACTTCATCTAGAGTTCTCTAGATCCTTCCAAGGTTATCGAGATATTTCCAAAATTTTGACACTACACCATAAAAGGGCTATAGCAACGCCAAGTCTGAATTTTGCTCATAAATTGTTGCTGTTTCTTAACAAAGTTTGACAAATCTATAGTTGTTGCAATATTTTTAAAAAATGTTCCAAATGAGTGTAATTATTTGAAAAATCTATAACAACTGCAACGAGTTTCAATAATTGTTACAATAGAGTCAAATTTTTGGGCCCAAAAATTTCCCGGGCTCTAAAAATAAGCGGGCTCTCTAAAGTTACACACAGACCAGGATTAACACACCCAAAACATTTCGTTACAGGGTTAAATGGCGTTTTGGTCACTCAACTAACCGGAAACTTTCAATTGGGTCATCCAACTCAAAAAGCTGTCAGTCACATCATTATACTCTTAAAAATTTTCATTCAGGTCACTGGCCGTTACACTCCGTTAAAAATTTGACGGAAAGCTGACTAAGCGTAGTGACTTGGTTTAAATAAATCCACCGTGGCATGTACAGTCAGCTAAAGTGGCATTTTGGTCACTCAACTGACTACAAACTTGCAATCAGGTCATCAAACTCAAAAAACTTTTATTTAGGTCACTTTTCGTAATATTCGTTAAAAATTGAAAAAAGAAATAATGAAAAACTATCATGCAACACTTTTTTTTTCTCTCTTGAAAATTTCGAAACTTATAACAATGAAACAAATACACACAAATAAAATCAATATCTTCACCCACAAAAATTTAATCTTTGTTTATCTTTTATCGTTGTATATATCTTGAGGCCATTTTGGAAAAACTCATTAAATTTTTTATGGACTTTTCCACACTGATGAAAAGATATTATAAAACGACGATAGATTTATAAGTATGAAGTTTTTCCAAAATGACCTTAAGTTAAATAAAATGATAAAAGATAAACAAAGATTAAGTTTTTATGGGTGAAACTATTAATTGTTTTGTGTGTGTATTTGTTTCATTTATTAATAAGTTTCGAAATTTTAAGAGAGAAAAAAGGTGTTGCATGATAGCTTTTAATTCTTTCTTTTTTCAATTTTTGACAGATATTATGATAAGTGACCTAAATGAAAGATTTTTGAGTTTGATGACCCAATTGCAAGTTTGTAGTCAGTTGAGTGACCAAAATGCCACTTTAACTGACTGTACATGCCACGGTGGATTTATTTAAGCCAAGTCATTACGCCTAGTCAGCTTTCCGTCAAATTTTTAACGGAGTGTAACGGCCAGTGACCTGAATGAAAATTTTTAAGAGTATAATGATGTGATTGACAGTTTTTTGAGTTGGATGACCCAATTGAAAGTTTCCGGTCAGTTGAATGACCAAAACGCCATTTAACCCTTTCTTTACACGCAGACTAAGTGAAAAACACACCTGCTACTCATGGAGACGACAAAGAGGCGAGAGAGGAGATTCAGCGGTGACAGAGGAGATTCAAGCTCGAAGAATACTTAACCTGGAACATTCAAGCTTGAAGATTTGAGGTTGAGGAACACTCCAAATCGAACATTCAAGCTGAGGAAAACTCAAGCTCGGATAATTTCAAGCTTGAAGGTAAAAAACTGAACTTTCTTCCCTCAATCGATTTTATTTGTTATTAAGTCGAATTGTTTGTTTCAATTAGAGTTTGTTGTTGATTAGGCTTTCAATTGAGATTTCGTTTGAGTTGCATCTGGGCTTCGATTTGTGATGTTGTCGAAGCTTTTAAATTGAGCATTTTAAAATTAGGGTTTTGATTATGATTTTGTCAAAGATTTATATTGGGAATTTTAAATTAGATCTTCAATTGTGACTCTGTTTGATGTTTGATGTATGTATTGCGTTTAACAGCTCCAAGCTTGTCTGTCTCATTTTGATACGCGCTTTCATGTTAAAACTGATAAGTTTTAAATTCTATAAGAAAATATGTTTTTGTGCTTTAATTATAATTTGTGTTTTTCCTCTTGCAAAATCTTACTTGAAATTGTCGATTTTGTGGAATTGGGAATTCAAATTGTGGTGTTTATCTAACTATATATTTACAGCAACCAGTTTTGAGTTGAAAACAGTTTGCTGGCTTCAAATCTTACTGAGCAGTATTGCTTTTCTTGTGCTTTTTAAGTATTTAATATTTATATCTTCCTATTCTTCCATATATGCAGGTATTGATTTAAAGGTAAAATATTTTCAAGTTGGGGGAAAGAAAATAAAACTAGCAACATGGGATATAGGTGATTTAATTACTGATGATGTTTTTAGATTTCCTTAAAGTTTGTAGGCACTTCACTGTCTTTCAACTTCTTATATAATTTCATGTGATGCGGTAATAGAGTACGTACCTCGGTAGCTTCGCTCTCACTATGGTAATTTTGAAAAATAATTTACATATCCCCTTCATGTTTATTCTCCTATTGCTTTACGTATTTACTAACTGACTGCAGCAATTATTCTCACCACTCTTTACTTGTTTCTTAGTAGTTGCTTGCAAACAAAATTCTTTGCCATTGACTTTTACCCTTAAACTCTTTAGCACCTTTCTTGATTACTTGCCATGTGCACTTGTTAAGTTTCATTTCTGATAAAACTGAAAGCAAAATATATATGTACTATCAGAAAGGGATGAATTGTATTTTAAAAGCTACGTATCAAGGTTTTCTTTATCACCTTGAACTGCAGCTTTTGTTAATAAGAGTACTCATGAGAAAGTTTTGGTCTTTGCTACTCTATATAGTTTCTTTAATTATAAGGGAAGGGGGATAGAATCTATGTTCTTGTCATGCGGGTGGTGGATGAGCCTTTTATAATATGCTATTGTCCATCCTATATGAAAAACATGTTTATCTTTGAGAGCTGATTCTTAACTTCTGATGTATATGATGTCATTCTTCAATGTGAATACTTGTTCACATCACTCAGGTTGATGGAATGGATGCTTTGGCTGTTAAACAAGCTTGTAAATTTGCCAAATAGCATGCACTGAAGAATGGACCCCTTGTAAGTGTATTATAATGTATTTTTGAAATTGGTGTCCTTATTTAACTATACCAGCATATTTAATCAAAGCAACTATATATATATATATATATATATATATATATATTGATACCTGATTCAGGTTGTAGCAAGTATTACTTGTATTATGCAATAAATTATTACCATTACTACTCATATTATATTGCATTTAAGTCAATTTTATGTGAAAGGAAGTCAACATTGGAAATAGCATATACAAGTTCATGTTTAACGCATCATGAAGGTTAGCATTTTAGTAAAACTATTTAAACTGGACTTTGTACTAGTTTTGAAACTAGATATATATCAGGTCAAAATAATGTTACTAACTATTCTAATGAATGGAGTTATAAACTACAATCATGTTTTAATATTTTTCAATCGCTATATATGGTAGTTTAAGCGTGCATACACGTCGTAATTTTAAAAAAAAAAAACACACACACACACACACACATATATATATATATATGATATCTAAACTAAAATTTAAAAATCTGCTATGGCTGGATATTGAGGTCTATGAGTTGGTGGGAATTACTGAACTTTACTAAGCTGGTAGTATGGTATGGACTTTATATACCCGCTACGAGACACTACTGCAGTACCTGCTGACCATATTAAACCTGAGAAACTTCCTGATCAGCTGGTTTGATTCATTTGCACAGTCTTTTGCATCTAATGGGTGCACTTGTGATTCTAAAGCTATTGTGATTATTGCATGCAGGACAATGAGTTTCTCATTCAGCCAGCTGGAGTGGAGAGTATCTGTCTATGATTAAAGTGGTGAGAATTCATCTAGATATACCGTCATACTTGGAATATCTGCTTATATCTGCAACTCTCATCGGCTCTTCAGGGTAAATAATAGGAGACACTAATTAGCAGAGAGTGTGTGTCTGTGTGTAGTCTTTATAGTCTTGCTCTGCAGACATTTAACCATTATATACTGTTCTTTCACAAGATCCCAAAAACATTGGCATATTTAAATATGAGCCTATAAATACTGAAGAAGCTAATCTCGGATTTTGAACAAATGTTTTGAGAGGCTTAAAGACCTAATTTCTTGATAATTAAAGAGTGAAAGTTTTAAGTTTATGTCTAAAGTATATCTATGCAAAATACTTGATGCAGGAACTTAAAGGAAACATCACAGGAGGAAAAGAAGCATCGGCTGCATGCACTACATTTGACAGGGTTGAATCCCAGTAACAAAGCCTGAATAGAAAACGCATTGCAGAATGAAGAAAAAAGAAAGAAGCAGTAGTGCTATGTTCTTTAAATCTGAAGAAAAATGAATGAATAGATGACTCCATATGTCTTCTTGACTTCGTTTAATTATCTCCGTTTAGACTACATACTTTTGTTCCAATTAAGCCTTGACTTTAATGGCTAACTTATATATGCAATTTAGACTTGAAATGGTTTGTAAGACTATATTGTAACAGTCATGGTACCCCTTTTGGATTGTTGGCTACTTGATGCTAATTAGAATTCTGAATTGACAGTTGAAATTTGTTGACAATTGAAATTTGTGGCTATATGGCTGGCTATTTGTATTTGCAGCAATGACCTTTTCATTTTTTTAGAAAAAATTTGTTGCTATTGCATTGAAATCTGTTGCGAAAAATGTATAAAAATATTGCAATATGGGCGAAATCATTGCTATATCTTGGTTAAAATTTATTGCAATTGGTCTAATATTTGTTGCCTTAAAGTCATACAAATGAAACAAAATTAAGCTAATGCAATACAAAGAATGCGTTGCTGTAGACAAACATATGTTGCTATATCGATTTATTGCAATAAAATAATTTCATTGCTGTATGGGGATATATTTGTTGCTAAATCCACCAATTGCAACGTGGTCAGATGCAACGCCAAAATTTGGCACTTTTGTTGCTATAGAACCTATTCCAACATATATAGCACTTTGGGCAATGGTTTTTCCGCGTTGCTATAACCCTTTTACGGTGTAGTGTGAATTAAGTGGGCTTCCCGCCTAGTCGAGGCCCATTTACCAGCCAAAAGCCCATATTATCGCTTGTGAGCGATAACCCTAGGGTTTACCGGCAATTCAACCGGTTGGGGGGACTCCATATATTGAGTGGATTCGTTGCTCATTTCTCACATTTCACCCAAGTTTCCAAATCTCAGAGCCTAAATTCTCTCAAGCTTCCTCTAGTTTTTAGGCGAATTTTAAGGCGTTTTCTCCGGCGACATTCAAGAGATTTCCAGTTCACGATAAATCTTCAAGAGTTTTTCCAGTTTCCGATCACTCTTTATCTCCTTCATCATCTTTTCTAGGTTTCAAGCCTTCAATCGTTGAAGATGAATGGCGAATTCATCATCATCTCAGCATTCCTAGCTTTCTCAATCACTTGCCGTCCGTTCTAGGGGTAGTCGAGGTAAAAAATCCCTCATCCATGCAAGTGTTTCTTCCCTTGGGGATTTATTTAACGAGTTTGGTCAGGCTTTTCATAATTTACTTCACTTAGATGCATACAAATATCCTTCCAAGTATGATCCGTCGATGTCACAGCCCTTCTTTTTGGCATTAACGGGCCTTATAGGGCCGTTGCCCCAGGCCTAAATGACCGGGCTTGCTACGCAAACCCTGGGGCCATTAGGATTTATAAGGAAACATTTTATGCTGGTTTTAGACTTCCTCCACCAATGTTCGTATACAGGCTGTTGGCTGAGGTCCGGGTTTGCCCAGCCCAACTTCAGCCCAACGCCTAGAGATTCATTTACTGTTTTTTAGTTCAATGTAAACAACACAACGTGGAGCCCAGTGTAGTAGTCTTTAGGTATTTATTTAAATTTGTAAATGCCCCCATAATGAAGGCTGGGTCAAGATCCAGTATAGGACTTTGGGCCGTAGCATTTTTGTTTCGGACTCGACCCTCGACTCCCTCCCTTCTTGGAAAAAGAAATGGTTCTATGTATATTTAGAGGGGGCAGATTGGAACGATTATTTTTTCTCAGACTTTAGTCGGGCTGAGGACGGGGCCATTAGGTATCTTAAGTTAGAGGTCAAGGAGGAGGCTGCCATCAGGGTCCTAACCAGAGATGATTTACATCATAGCTCGATGCTTATCTCCGAGGCCTCGCTCCAGGAACACGACCTAAGTGATTTGGGCTCTAAGGGTATGCCCCTTTTTATCTTTCCTATTTCGTTCTTTTGATTAAGTCAATGGGCCTCTAATTTTTTGTGTTTTGCTTGCAGCCCAAGCTAATTTGGGAAACATTTTCAAGAAAAGGGAGGCCAGAGCTTCTCAGGTCGTCCCTACTAAAGTTTCCCGCACCAAGCGGGGAAGAAAAGAGGGAGATACCCCGGTGGTCAAAAAGGTTCCAGCCTTTCTGAGCCCACGGCAAGTCGTCGTTGACGATCATACAAGAAAAAGGCTATCAGCGACCAGAATTATCAGTGACCGCAACCTCTACGTGAATTAATGGGGCCTGCTAAACAAGGATACCGTCCTGGGAGACTCAAGGCCGCCGCAGAGTGGTCCAGGAATGTGGTCACTCCCCGGGAAAAGGTCCATGTGGTCGAGTCCTCGGACGATCTACAGATTGAGCTTTTAGCAGCTCAGGTCGTGGATACGGTAAGGCCCATCTAATTTTACTTAAAAATAATTCTCTTGATTATTTTTAAACTTTGCTTTTGTTTTCTTCGTTGCAAATATTTCTCTTTGTTTTTCAGGTCAATACCTATCTTCAGGCCGCAGTTCATAACCTGAAGAAGGTGAGGACCGAGAAGACGATCGTTAAACGCGATCGTGATAAATATTTTGAGTCTTCGGCCGCCAGCTTTGAGCGGTTCCGAGGTGTGGAGGCGAAGTTGGCTGCTGAGAAATAGAAGGTGAGGACCCTGGAAACGGAGTTAGCTCGGGTGCGCTCGGAAGCCATACCTGATTACAAGGCTTCTCAGGAGTTCGAAGATCTCCTGAATGTCGATTATCATGCTAACTTCCCCGAGACTTTCAAGTCTTTTTGGGAGAATATCATCGGCGAGCTGGGATCCCAAATCAAAGGGGTCACATTGGAGAGATTCCATGTTTCTCACATTCTAGGGAAATTGCCATCTTCACAATGGTTGTGGAGGAAATGTTGGATGGAGATTCACATGTGATTGACATCCAAGATGGGGAAATCCCGGATGAAGGAAACAACCCCTTGGTAGGTTTCCTAGACAATGACAAGGAATACCTCGGGGACGAGGCTCAAAACACCGAGGAGGCCAAAGTAGAGACAACATCTTCAAGGACCTAGATGTTTAGGTGCTTAGAAGTTTAAGTAGCCTTGCATGGATTTTCATTTGTAAAACATCTATTTAGACTTTCGTTTTGTCCCTCGTGGCTGAATATTTAACTTCGTATATTGACTTGTTTATCTAAGTTATCTTTTTTTTTCTTTTTCACAGCGTTCTCTATTTAGCTTCGAGCTTTTATTCTGTCCATAACTTAGGATTTGTAATCTAACATTAAAGAAAATACAAGTAAAATTAAACTTGAACAATCAAGTTGTGGAAATAATCCTTGAGATTTTATTATAATACAGTAAAAGAGATAAACTATCTTCGTAAATCAACTAAGTGGCAGTGGTCAACATGACCTTTATTCTGTGATAACTACTAGCTTTTACAGACTTCAAGTAAATATTTAAGCATCATATATTTTTAAGTTGGATGCATGCCAACTCCTTGAGACTTCAACTCTTTCCAAGGTCTGAAACTTGTAGGAGCCATGGTATTCTTGACTTGGTAGGATCCTTCCCAATTTGCGGCCATATTTCCCTCAGGACCAACACCTGAAGCCTCAATTTTTCTAAGGACCAGGTCTCCTTCTCTGAAATATCATCCCTTAACTCAAAGATTATAATAATATGAAGCTCGCTTCTGATTTTCCACAATCTGGGCATGAGCCTGATTTCGGACTTTATCAATCATGTCAAGTGCAAGTCTCATGCTTCCTCAATATTGGCTGCTAGCTCATATTTTTTGATCTTGGTCGAAGTATGATTGATTTCAAGTGGCACCACTGCCTCAGCTCTACGCCATAAGTGCTCATATGCAACGCTCAAGAGTGTTGCCTTATACCCCAAATGGTGTTGCCTTAGGCACGAAATCGAGATATGCAACACTTCCTGAGCGTTGCATATGCGAGCCTTGCCTTTGACCTATAAGGCAACGCTTATGGCTATCTAATGCAACACGATTATCCATTGCATTATACCTATAATGCAACACCACAGTTTCATAAAGGCAACACTTATTGGTGTTGCCCCTAAAGATGGACACGCAATAAAGGTGGGTCCCTCTTCATCTGCCACGTCAGCTGGGTCCCTCCTGACACGTCACCTGGCACGTAAGCTGGGTCCATCTGCCACGTCATTGATGAGTCACTTGCCATGTCATTGATGAGTCACTTGCCACGTCATAGTTGGGCCCGACATGATCCGAATATTTAGTGGGTCCCACATAGCTTTTGCAACACTAGATATTGTAATATGCAACACTGGCAACACTGATAAATGATATATGAAACACTAGATAAATTCAAAATTGCAACACTGGAAAAAGTAAAATGCAACACTTTTTATAAAAATTTTGCAATAGCAGTTTTGGAAATTCATAAATCCCTTCCTAATTAAACAAGCCATCAACCAACAAAGCAACCCTGTCCTAATCTTCTACCAAACCAACAGTCACAAAATCCAACTAACTACCAATCCCAACAACCAACAAAATAGCTAAGTACTGAATCTTTCAATGGCTTAAGATAGTAACAAATCTGCCATACTACATAGATTAAATTCAAAATAACCAACTCTTAATAGTTCTAGATAATAGCAGAATAACAGGACTATGATGTGGCCCCTCCTTGAGTCACAGGAGTGCCGTTGTCATCTTGATCACTGGACACCGTAGCACAAAAGTCCCCGATATTTAATTTTAGATCAGGATTTGCATCCCCTAGTTTTTTCAGTACCCAAGTTAAATTTTCCTGCACTTTGCGGTTAACTTTGGCTTCCAGTTCAATTTCTAAGTCATGCTTGATCTTTGTGGTCAACTCCTGCACATATTGTTCCGTAGGAATTGCTGCCGAACCAAAGCATTGACCAGTTTCCTTTGTACCGGCTCTTCCTACTAGCCAATCACGTGAATGTTCCTTGTCGCCGCTAACCATTAAATTTGCTTCAACTTCTTGTCCAGAAGTAACTAGTTTCTTGATCGCGGTCTACAAGAAAATGATACACCAGATTATAAAATGAATTATGAAGATAGATTTAATACTACTTGAAATGTCCTTACCATTCTTTTTTCCACTTTTTCAGTATTTGACTTGTACTCTTGCCCGGGTTTTTGCTTACGGGTTTCCAGAAACACTTTCGCATCTGTTGGCGAGGCAAGGTCGGGGCTTTTCTTTTTCTGCAATTATTGAAGAAAAGGAAAACAATTTAGCTCAATTTGAATTCAGTAGAAGTTAATGGGCATCAATTGCATCTGAAAATGATCAATTAATGGACATGTACTGTTATCCAAAATTCACTTTCACAGTATATTATAAGATAAGGATATATACCATCTCCTCCCGAACTTGTGCTAGTGTTTTTGGACCCATAGTGTGTGTCTCAGTTAAATTACTACGACGGGCAGTATTGTTCCTTGCCAGTTTCTAGAAAATAAAAGAGAAAAATAATAAAATTTACATTAATCTTGTAGTTATCCTTGTAAATCAGGCAGAACATAGATTATGCAGATTACATAATTTTTTAAATAGCATGCTAATTAAATGTAATTAAATTAGCATCCAACATAGTAGATATAATACCTTAACTTCATCATCTCCCCAGTATGCCAGGAGTAGTTTAAAGTCCTCTAGTGAAATTTCTTGGGGCCTTTTTTTCAACCTCTCCGCGTCAGTTTCAAGGCTGGTATAATACTTGGTCTTAAAACGACTTTTGTGAAGCCTCCAAGCAGCATTGAGTGTGTTGTACACCCATTTTCTACCTTGTTCAGGAATGACATACTTAGCCTAAAAATGTAAATATCGAACATAAAATCAGTTATTTATACTGTTACGATATAATGCAAAATTAAGTATGAGCTAATGCAATTGTGTGGACTACATACCAATTACAATATAATTCATAAGTATGAACTACATGACAATCAACTAATAAAATGTACCAGAGTTTGTTCCCACAATTGCTTCTTCAGGCTGTCAGGAACTACATGCCAATTTACGTAAGTAAGTGACACGTTATCCCTTGCTAGTGTTCCCACAAAATTACTGAGCTCTGTGATAATTTTCTGATTATCCGAAACGGGTTGATGATCTTCATTCAACGTAATGACAACTTTATTTTCAGCCGTCCTTGCATGAACTTTAATCATTTTTGTAGGTCCCCTGGGTTTTCTAGGAGCTAGCATATCATATTCCATGCACAGAACAAATAAAAAAAAATTAATTCACTACGGCTCATAGTGAAATAGGAAACAAAAAACAAAGAATGCATTAAAAATGGAAACACGAGGTAGATCAATAAATCCAGATTGCCAGGCTAATTAAATAGAGTAAAAATGGAGCATAAAGTCAATTTCTTAATTACTGTCAGAGGAACATATTTATATTTAATATATATTAATTCACTACGGCTCATAGTGAAATAGGAAACAAAAAACAAAGAATGCATTAAAAATGAGAACACGAGGTAGATCAATAAATCCAGATTCCCAGGCTAATTAAATAGAGTAAAAATGCATGTACACAGTACCTTTAACAGCTTCCTCCTCATCTGTAGCTTGGTCCACATTAAGTTCAGGAACATCATCCTCTTGTAATTGAGGTGCAGTACTCAATTTTTGTTGTTCCCGCAGTGCTAGATAAGCATTTATCGAACCGGGAGCTACTCCATTGACTGCCTTGTTCAACAATTTGGAACAAGTTGGTTTTACAGTAGCTGCACGATAAGAACTTGTCACCTCCTTCTCAACTGCAGCTTTCTTCCCTTTGTTCCTGACGGGAGTGGCGACATGTGTCGATTCTCTTTCAATGTTAGCAGGCTCTTGTGCTTTTGCTTGTGCACGAGTCCTACGTCCCACCCCTGTCTTATTTGCCTTGGCAACTCTTTTTCTCTGTAATCATGCAATTGTATCATTATTATCATTTTATCTCTAAATTTGAAAATATACAAAGTGATTAATTGTATCAAATGAACATTAAGGTCTTGCAACTTGTTTATAGAGATCAAGGTCCATGATTGACTTGTTTCGATGTTATTTTATTAGTTTTATACTATAATATAACATGTAATTAATTGTATGTGATTTATGTGCAATAGACACTACTTTTATGAATGTAAAATAAATCAGTCTATATAAACTTTTACTCGCATTAAGCTTAATTCCCGAGTCCTCGGCCCCGTGTCTAATTTCAGATACATTTCCAAGAGTCCTGATTATCATAAAAGTACGAATCTGGCTCCCATCCACACCCTTGTCAGACATAGCCTTTTTATACGACCTTAAGTTTAACTTTTAGTTCTGGCATGTAATTTAATAATTATTGTCATACTACAGTAAGGCGGTGATATATTGTCTAGGTAAATAACAAACCTATTGTAACACTTAGACAATTTTCAACATTCTTACTATACTTAGTTTTGGTCTCTCTATATATATATATGTATATATGTATATCCTTGTTTTAGGTCGAAAAGGCACATGCTGGTCTAGACTCACTATCTTTGTCCCTGAATACAATAAATCAGCTCCGTGAGAATTTTATAACTATTCAAAAGTAGGTGCTTTAAGTGGCAGCTTGACAGTACTACATTTTTTAAGAGATATATATTTAACAATCTATCACCTGTTCTATCTCCAATTTTGATACCTTAAGTGCCCACAAAATCGTAAAATTCAAAATGTGAAGTATAGCTGACTACACAGAAGGTTTATTTGTAAATACAAACAGCCATTATATTCTGAACTTTCGTAATTTATAATAATAAACTATAAGGGATGGCCAATCAGGCTAAATTCAAAGTAAGATTCCTTTTGTGGAGTGGAAGCATTATTGTAAATCAGGAAAATCATTTTAGAAAGATGGAAATGTATTTTGCTATAATTAAAAAATTAAACAAATACATGGTACCTCCATCTCTGATATATCTTCATCACTCTCAACTTGAGGCTCTTTTTCAGGAACGTACTCATCGTCCTCATCAGGATCCTTAGAATTACGGGGTTATGTCGTGCTATTCTGTTCAGCACCCTCTTTAAGACTAGCAGCTAGTCTACGAACCCCATAAGCTTGAAGAACGCCTTCATTTCGTTTCATATGATCGAGTCTTTCTTTCTCATAGTTTGTCAATGGTGGATTCTGCAGCAAAAAATAGATCCAACTAACAAGGCTTGACTATGTTTAGAAATTAAGAAAATGAGGAAAAATTCTTAATTTTAAATGAAACCTGTACAACAGCCTCGTTTTCTCCAGTAGTTTCGCATCTGCTTGTATCCTTTTGAAGATTTAATTTCCTTCTCACTATTGTTCTTTCTTCCTCCTTCTCCAGTTGTTCTTCCTTATTTCGCTTGCTCCCCCTAGGTGACCTCCTAAGTAATTGATTATGCTGCTGGAGTTGTTGTCTTGTGACAAATGTACGCTTTACGGGCTTCTTCGGAGACACAAGCTTCTTTGGAGACACTGTAAAATCAAAAAGATAATATGTACATTATATATGCCAGGGAAGGTGAAACATTATATATAAATATAAATAAATAAATATATATATATATATATATATATATATATATGTATATGTATATGTATACCTCCAATTATATTTTTTCTTGGCCGCACCACTACATGTGGTTGCATCTGAGTCATGGGCTCAATTTCCTTGTCGACAATAGTGTCAACAAAAAACTCAATTTCTTCACCATCTTTGCAGGCTTCTAAGAGTCCGATTAAGTCTTTGTCATCTGTCAAAAGCTCCCAACCAGCCTTTCCTTTGCTCATATACACTCCTCCAACTTCAGTGTAACGGAGGTAGTCTCTCACATATTCCATAAGCACTGTATAAGAAAATAGGTCCACCTCAACCCGTGTTACAACGAAAGTTTGTCCACCGACATAAGTAGTTTTCTGAAATCGGCCATTGTAATTGAACCTAATATTGATCTCCTTATCTGCCATCCTGTACAAAAAACACAAACATTAGTACAACCATATTTGCACAAAAATACACAAACTTAAAGAATATACCAGAATAAATAAATAAAAGTGAGAAATAAAGAATATTACAGCAGTTTGAATGAAAAATAAAGTATAAATGAAGCAACAGTGCAAGGAAAATTACAGCAGTTTGAATGAAAAATAAAGTATAAATGAAGCAACAGTGCAAGGAATATTACAGCAGTTTGAATGAAAAATAAAGAATAAATGAAAAAACAGTGATAATGATCCATATATTAACTAAATAAACACCAAGTTACACAAATGCACTCAAAAGTCTGATTTTACAACTATTTAAATACTAAGATGGAAAAGGAATATGAGTTGTCGGGATGTCATCTCTAAAGCAGCTCTCATGACCAACTTCACTTTGTATTCTGCAATTGTAGTCAATATCATCAAAAGTTGCATTTTTGTAATCTTCAACTGCATTTTGGTTATCAGCATCACACCAATCTCTCGGTAATTTTTTAATGACATAGTGAACATTCTTTTCAATCGGATCCTCGACATAAAACACTTGTCTAACTTGTGAAGCCATGACATAAGGGTCGGCCTTATGGCACAACCTGCTGAAGTTTACTTGAGTAAGGCCATAAAAGTCTTTGCCTTCTTGATACCAACTACATTTAAAAAGTACCACGGTAAAAGCCCCCCAATAATCTAGTTCAAATATTTCTTCAATTGAACCAAAATAGTTGACATTGCCAACTATGGGGTTTTCATCTCGCGAACTTTCAAAACTAGTTGTTTCAGCTGTTAAAAAAACACCGCTGTTTTGTGTGACACATTGGGAATCCCTAGATTTCGTATGAAATCTATATCTATTTATAACGTAGCCACTGAATTTCCTAGCTCTTCTGTTAGGACCTGATGAAAACACCTCCAAATCTGTTGAAATCAGATCTTTTGTTACAATCTGTTCGGTTAACCATTTCCAGAATTCTTCAGTGTGTGCTCGTTCCCTTTTAAATTTTTTTGAAGTGCCACAACTGTCTAGTAAAGCTCGATGCTCCCTAAATAAACAAAAAGTTCAAAAAAGCTGATAAGGAAGACAAATATTGAAACATTATAGAAAAAAGTAGAATGAAATATGGGTAATATAAGAAGCTTACATGATTAGATTCTCTACTTCCTCATTACCAGAATTAAACAAAACATAGCGATGGCATGCCTTCCAATCGCTTTCTCCTAATTTAAAAAATTTTCCATCTTTGTTTTTTTTGGTGCCAATGTGATACTCAACAGCTGCTGGACAAGATGAATACATGCTGTTTTCCATTCCTCCACCCAAAAATCTCGAACAAAAAGTCAGACACTCTTCTGCTAGATAACCCTCTGCAATTGAACCTTCCGGTCTACTTCTATTGCGAACATATTTTTTCAACTTACCGAGATAACGCTCAATTGGAAACATGTTGCGATCGGGTAGTGGTCCACCTAATCTGACTTCTCTGGATAAATGGATAGGCAAGTGTACCATTACATCAAAAAAAGAATGTGGAAAAATCATCTCAAATTGACATAGTATCTCCACAATTTCTTTTTCCAACCTCGGAAGTTCATCCAAGTCAATAACCTTGTTCCATAATCCCCTAAGAAATGCACTCAGTCTAATCAATGGCAAGGCAACTTCGGCTCTTAGCGATTTTTTCACAGCAAATTGTATGAGATAATGAAGTATAAAATGTGCATCATGGCTTTTATACCCTGATATCTTTCTTAAATTTGTGTATACATATCGGCTAATATTAGAAGCAGAACCATAAGGTAGTTTGGCATTCTTTAATACTGAGCAGAAAATTTCTTTCTCCTTGTTAGTCATATCAAATATTGCTGCCTTAATTTCAAGATGCTTCCCGTCACTAGATTCAACAGGATGCAAGTCCTTTCTTATACCTAATTCCTGTAAATCTAAACGGGCATTTATATGATCCTTTGATTTGCCACTAATATTAAGCAATGTGCCTAATATATTGTCGCAAAGGTTTTTTTCGATATGCATTGCATCAAGGTTATGTCGAAGGGGATTATAACGCCAATATGGCAAATCAAAAAATATTGATTTCTTATTAAAAGGGCAGTCACTTTTTTTACCCTTTTTCTCAGCCTCCCCAAATTTATTTTCATAATCCTTCAACACCGCTAAAATATCCAACCCGGATAAAATTGAAAGAGGCTGTCCAGTTTCAATTTGGCCATTAAATCTTTTCTTATCAAACCTCCACTTGTGTGTAGGATCAAGAAACTTCCTATGGTTCATATAACATATTTTTCTGCTATGTTTTAAATATTCAGAAGAAGTCTCGTAATGGCATACTGGACACGCTAAGTACCCCTTCGTGCTCCACCCTGACAACATGGAATAACCCGAAAAATCACTAATGGTCCACAACACCATTGCACGTAAATTGAAATTCTTATTAGTCAAGGCATCAAAAGTTTCAATACCAGAATCCCATAATTCTTTCAGCTCAGCAACCAAAGGCTGCATATACACATCAATATTATTCGATGGAGATTCTGGACCCGATATTAATGTGGAAAGAATCAGGTTTTCTGGTTTCATGCATAACCGGGGGGCAAGTTGTAGTTCACTAGTATGATTGGCCAAGTACTGTGGCTTAAATTCATTGATCCGTATGGGTTAAAACCATCAGCTGCTACCCCTAGCCTGATATTACGTTTTTCGGAAGCAAAATCAGGATAACGAGCATCCATCGTCTTCCACGCCTCCGCATCTGCCGGATGTCTTAATTTCCCATCATCCTTTCGACTCGATGCATGCCATGTCATCAGTTTGGAGGTTTCACTACACATAAATATTCTTTGCAGTCTTGATTTTAGTGGAAAGTACCGCATAACAAATGCTGGAACTTTATGAACTAACTTCTCCGGATCATTATTAGCAGCGTTGCCTTCCTTCTCGTGTATAACCCACCTCGATGCCCCACAAATCTGACACGCATCTTTATTCTTATTTTCGGCCCAATATAACATGCAACTATTAGGACATGCATGTATTTTTTGATAATCTAAACCTAAATCCCTAATTATAGACTTCGCAGCATTGAACGATAAAGGTAGGTAGGCCTCTGGGAAAGCTTCTTTTATCAGCTTTAGTAATTCCCCGAAGGCAGACTCACTAATTCCGTTTTCACATTTCAAACAATAAAGTCTTATCAAAAAACTTAAGCGTGAAAAATTAGTGCAACCAGGATACAATGGTTGTTTGCCCTCTTTTACACGGTCATAAAACCTTTTAGCCTCTGCATTAGGCCCTTCTTCGCACTCTCCTAAGTTTTTAAACTTCTTCCCGGTACAATTAAACATTGCATCTAAGTTGTCCCCAAAATCCATCCCTATTTCACTGTCCATATCAGTTGCACTAGGTCCTACTTTTGTTTGTGAAACTTGACAAATCCATTTGATGTGTCCAGGGGAAGGCCCACTGCATATTAAATGATCATAAATTACATCTTGACGATGCCATTTACGATCCATACAATTTCTGCAGGGGCACTTCATCTCATCCCCTTTGCTGTAAATCGGAAAAGCATTTTGTAGAAATGATTTTATTCCATTTACATATTCTACACTGTATCTCGGGAGACCTATCCAAATGGAGTATTGATCATCCATTCCCACTTCTACTTTACTAACAACCAACCTAGGTACCACTAACGATTCCGAAAAAGGAGTAAGAGCCAACCTGGAATGTTTGAATATATTAAACATAATCTCTATATTAAACTTATCAGTTATCTGTATTAAGCATTTAGTATAATATATTAAATATTTTATTTATTATGATTATCAGCCCTGCTATACTTAATATCTGAGAAAAACTAAAAAAAGACACATAAAAATTTAGTTTTACAATCAGATATATCATTAAGATCATGTACATATGCATGCTTTCTCTAAAGACATATATATATATATATATATATATATATATATATATATATATATGTAAATTATATTCCTTAAGCATACAATCACATCAACTAAGCAAGTAAATAATCGAGATATATATATATGTATGTATGTAAATTATATTCCTTAAGCATACAATCACATCAACTAAGCAAGTAAATAATCGAGATATATATATGTATGTATGTAAATTATATTCCTTAAGCATACAATCACAGCAACTAAGCAAGTAAATAATCGAGACAAAAAAAAATGAGAGTTGTATTTGGAGGCATGTGATATACCTTATAAAGCACAAAATTCTAACAACTTCTTGTGTGAATGCAGCCCTGTATCTCAGCTTGTCTTATGTGGCCCTCTTCACCCCAATCCAGCAGTTATACTGAAATATAGTATAAATATATAAAATCAGTGGTTGACATAAAAACAAAATTCTAATAAGTAATGTCACAAAAATTAGTATATTAGTGCTGCAAAAGAAAGAAAAGAGAGACTAAAATAACTACATGTTAATCAACATACAAAACTAGTTCACTTAGCATAGCAGCAGATTACTCGTGATTACCAGTTTTGATTTAATTATATAAATTTATATTGTGTCATGGAAGAAAAGTTGTTCCGTCTATCCTCAGTTGTGAAGTAGTGATCAATTTCAACTTATCTACACCATGTTCTTCCTGCATATCATTTTTTTAGTCTTCTGAGACCTTACTGGTTTTCACTTCTTTAACTTCCTCTACCTCTCTATCCTCTTTAATGTCAGTTTTTTATACATTAGCTTTATCCCAGCGACAATGCATTCTCAACAACTAAACAATAACAATACACAAAAGAACAGTTCGAATGAATAATCAAAAATAAACAGTAAAACCCGACATTGTGAATATTCGACAGGGCTGGACTCCTGTCAGTCAGTGTCAATGATTATTCCTACTTAACTTCTGAAATGATACTACTCCAACATTAAATGACCCACCTGGCTAGAACTTTGGTTTTCACTATTGGGCTTGCAGTATTGGACTATTGGAAACGAGGGTAGGGTCTTTTCCTTAACAGTCAGCACAGTATATCATGTAAACTTGCTTGTAGTACAAATTAAGTAATAAGACCATTTCTTCTAGTACCACACGATAAAAATAAAACTAAGCTCCCATTAGGGATTTGCTTAAGCAGTTTAAATAACTCATAGCTCACAAGTACGGAAAAACTATTTGATGTCTGTTTAGACAATTTGATTTTATGGGTTGCTTTGCCATTTAAGTGAAAAAGAAGGCTACAGTTTTCCTTTCTTCTATAATTCTGCCCTCCTCTCTACCTGTGCATTGAGTTTTCCCGTCTTGTGCATATATATCTATCTTTATTTTTGCTCTACTTAAAATTTCATTATTGTTGGTTCAGGTTAAATTAGGATTTTTCAAGATTCTTTTATTTATTAATACACACTGTGTGTGTGTGAGATTACTCCTACTAATAGGTTAACAAAAACACTAAAATGTAAAAAGCTTCTAGGTAAGCCTAACGTGCCATGTGCAACCAGAAGGTACATTATATATAATTTTAAAAGCACTATATGGATTCAATAGTATATTAAATGCAAAATATATGGATCATGCAGAATACAAATAAAACCCCACAGTAAACTTAGAAACTGAGAGAGGGTGAATGACCCTAGCTAACAACTATTTACCATCTGGACCTTAAAGCAATCAACAAATGAACCAACAAAATCATTACATGAATGCTAAAAGAGTACCGCAATAGCGTGGATCTGCAAGGAGCCCAACAAATGATATGTAGTCGTCTAGAGCTCTTGTACGACCTTCTTGCTCTTCAATTAAAGAATAAGCAATCTGATACAAATGAATATGTTACTTGTAATGCCTAAATGTTAATCCACTTTATTATGTCAATACTCAGCAGAACTGGGATCCAAAATAACTGACTAAGAACAGAAAATAGAAAATCAACAAGTAAAAATATAACAGTGCATTGGCTTTTACATCGTCTACCTAAAAAGCTACTTCAAGCATACTTTTCACTAACAAGAAAAATTAGGTCCAAACTGCTATCATTTTTTTTGTGCAATAAAATAACAGCCAAGATGAGAAACAAGAACTAGTTAAGTTATAATAATCATACCACCTATGAACTTTCTACAAAAGCAAGTAATTCAATATAACATAGATGCCAGAGAGTACCAGACACAATCACCAATTATGTACTGAATATAGCCTTTGTTCAACCAGTTAGAGAAGGCTCCATATAATAGTGACCCAAACAAACAATGGAGAGCAATATAGCAGGACATTAGGAAAGATAAATTGATAAATAACGTGTACACCTATTCAGAGATATCTCCGCTATCTCTCTCTCTCTCTGTCCCCCCCTCTCTGTCACTCTCTCCCTCCCTTTTCTCTCTCTCTCTCTCCCTCCCTCCCTACTCTCTCTCTCTCTGTCCCCCCTCTCTGTCACTCCCTCCCTCCCTGTCTCTCTCTCTGTCTCTCTCTCCCCCTCCCTCCCTGTCTCTCTCTCCCTCCCTTCTCTCTCTCTCTCTCTCTCTCTCCCACTCTCTCCCTCCCTACTCTCTCTCTCTCTGTCACTCTCTCTCTCTTAGACTAAAAAAGCAAAACAACTCAGCATGAATTACAAGCATGCAACACCCAACCTAGCTAATATCAAGTAAAAATACAAATTACAAGCAGATAGCAACTAAAAAAAACAAAATCTTAATCACAAAAAGCCCTATATGCAAAATCTATATCTTAAATAAAAAAGAGGAATTACCAGAGCTAACTTAAGAATGGAGAACTTGAACCCACAACTAAAACCACAACCGAGAAGTTGAAATCCCTAAATCGAGAACACCGAAACCCTAATTGCAGATGCCCAAATCCACAAATCGAGAGCTGAGAACACCAGAATCCCCAAATTGAGCACCGTGAGGGAGAACTAGGATGAAGAACTGAGAACTGAGCAAAATCCCCAAATCGTGAACATCGAAACCCTAATTTGATATTGAGGTCGAGACTGCAGTGAGGTGAGAATGGAGGTCGAGATTGTGAGGTGAGGAAGTTGAGAGAGGCGAGGTCGGGACTGTGAGAGCGGCGAGGTCAGGACTGTGGCGCGGCGAGGTCGGGAAATGGAGGTGAGAGTGGCGAGGTCGGGAAATGGAGGTGAGAGTGTTTGTTTGATATGGAGTTAATTTGTCTGAAATTATTTGGGGGGAGTTTTACCCGCTTAAGATTTCAACAGCTGACGTGGATTAATATTTGTTTTATTTTATTTTATATATTTATTATTTATATATTTTATTTTAGATTTTTAATTTAAATTAAATGATATATGTGAGAAATACTTACTTTAAATTAAATTAAAAATTAATACAATAATTCACATCTTATACTATTGAATTCGTATTCAGGACAACACTGATTAATTGGACTACCTTCTTGGACCGCTTTGACTATTATAAACTCACACTTTCTAAATATGGAAATTTTTGAAAAAAGTTTCTTATTACTAAATTTGATAGATATTAACATCCGTACGGTTGGATCGTCAAGATTGAATTTTAAAAAAAATAGAATTTGTATTCGGGACAACACTGCTTAATTGACTACCTTCTTGGACCGGTTTGACTATTATAAACTCACACCTTCTAAATATGGAAATTTTTGAAAAAAAATTCTTATTGCTAAATTTGATAGATATTAACATCCGTACGGTTGGATCGTCAAGATTGAATTTTAAAAAAATAGAATTTGTATTCGGGACAACATTGCTTAATTGACTACCTTCTTGGACCGCTTTGACTATTATAAACTCACACCTTCTAAATATGGAAATTTTTGAAAAAAATTTCTTATTGCTAAATTTGATAGATATTAACATCCGTACGGTTGGATCGTCAAGATTGAATTTTAAAAAATTAGAATTTGTATTCGGGACAACATTGCTTAATTGACTACCTTCTTGGACCGCTTTGACTATTATAAACTCACACCTTCTAAATATGGAAATTTTTGAAAAAAATTTCTTATTGCTAAATTTGATAGATATTAACATCCGTACGGTTGGATCGTCGAAAATGAATTAAAAAAAAGAATTCACTATCGAGACAACACTAGTTAATTGGACTACCTTCTTGGACCGCTTTTACTATTATAAACTCACACCTTCTAAATATGAAAATTTTTGAAAAAAATTTCATATTACTAAATTTGATAGATATTAACATCCGTACGGTTGGATCGTCGAAAACAAATTTTAAAAAAATAGAATTCGTGTTCGGGACAACGTAGGTTAATTGGACTACCCACTTTATGCAACACACAACATAAATGAAAGGTTGGTGGAGTGGTGTGTAACATGTTTTGATACATGAGAGGTCAGGGGTTCAATTCCCTTGGCCTTCAAAAATTTTCAAAGATTTTTATATCAAAATGGGTCAGTAGGACCCACTGCCACGTCAGCAAAATGGGTCCGGAGGTGGGTCCCACTGCCACGTCAGCCTCTAGGGCCCACTGCCACGTCACCTGAATGGGTCCAGACCAGGGGCCCACTGCCACGTCAGCACGTGGGACCCACTGCCACGTCACCAAAGTGGGTCCAGCAGTGGAGACCACTGCCACGCCAGCACGTGGGACCCACTGCCACGTCACCAAACTGGGTCCAGCAGTGGGGCCCACTGCCACGTCAGCACGTGGGACCCACTGCCACGTCACCAAAGTGGGTCCAGCAGTGGGGACCACTGCCACCTCAGCACGTGGGACCCACTGCCACGTCACCAAAGTGGGTCCAGCAGCGGGGACCACTGCCACGTCAGCACGTGGGACCCACTGCCACGTCACCAAAGTGGGTCCAGCAGTGGGCCACTGCCACGTCAGCACGTGGGACCCACTGCCACGTCAGCAAAAATGGGTCCAGCAGTGGGCCCCACTGCCACGTCAGCACGTGGGACCCACTGCCACGTCAGCAAAAATGGGTCTAGCAATGTCTACTGCTATAATGCAACACTACAAACTCCTATAATGCAACGCCGTTTGAGTTCTGTTGCAGAAGATTGAAAACCAAGGGTCTATTGCAATACTTTCCATGCAACACTAGGAATACGCGTTGCATATGAGCACTTATGGCGTAGTGATAAGCCAACTGAAAACGAGTTGTTCCACTCGAGACCTCATAGGTAGTTCGATATGCCCAAAGTATAGGGAGCAGCTCATCGGCCCATGATTCCGGGGCTTTCTTAACTCTTTTCTTTAGTCCATTGAGGATTATCCTATTAGCCACTTCAGCTTGTCCATTTGCTTGAGGGTGAGCTACTGAGGTAAAGTGTAGTTCAATTGCGTAATCTTCACAATAACTTTTGAACTCAGCATTATTGAACTGAGTTTCATTGTCGGTTACCATGATTCGGGGTATCCCATACCTGCAAATGATATTCTCCCAAACGAACGGAGCGACTTTTTTGGTGGTTATCTTGGCCAGAGGTTTAGCCTCATTCCACTTAGTAAAATAATCAATTGCTATTAATAAGAACTTTCTTCGTGCACTAGCAAGTGAAAATGGTCCTAGGATGTCCATCCCCCACATTGCAAAAGGGATTGGAGTATTGATGGATATCAACATCTCAGGTGGTTGTCATATAATTGGTGCAAATCTTTGACAACGATCACACTTCTTCATATAATCTTGAGCATGCTTCAGCATGTCTGTCCAGTAAAATGCAATGTGGGTAACCTTGTGAGCTAATGCTCTTCTTCCAAGATGTTGGCCACATACACCTTCATGAACTTCTCTAAGGGCTTCTTGAGCCTCATCTGGCCTCAAACACATTAAGTACGGGATTACAAAAGACTTCCCGACAAGATGCCTTCTATGAGTACATACTTTAAGGCTCGTACTTGTAACTTTCGGGCTTCATCAGCATTAGGTGGTAGACAATCGTTTTCAAGACACATCTTTATTTCATCCATCCATGTAGCTCTTGTATTGATTGGAGCGACTAACTTAGCGTTGATACTCGGGTTTTCAAGACCTGATAATAAACACTTCCCGAGCAGACCTCATTATCTGAGGAAGCAAATTATGATAAAGCATCAGCCTTCGTATTCTCTTCCCTAGGTATATATTCAATCAGACATTCTTCAAGCTGAGTCATCTGAGCCTTTACAATCTTCAAATACTTCAACATAGTTTTTTCTCAAGCCTCAAATTCACCATTAACTTGAAACATTCCAAGTTTAGAGTCTGCACAGACTTTCAAATTCTTTACCCTAAGAGTTCTTGCCAAGCGTAGTCGAGCTATCAAGGCTTCATGCCCAGCTTCATTGTTAGTGGTAGGGAAGTATAACTTAATAGAATACTAAACAATGAAACCATCAGGGCTCGAGAGCACAAGTCCTGCACCACTTCCTTTTATTTTTGAAGCTCCGGTAAAAAATAATAACCAGTATTCTTTGGGCTTCGCTTCCTTACTGGGTTCTTACACCTTGTCCTCTTGCCCCCCGACTTCCTGTTTGTTAATGGTACATTCAACGAGGAAGTCAGGTAGAGCCTGAGCTTTGATTGACGTTCGTGGCTTGTATCGAATATCGAACTCCGGGAGCTCTATTACTCACTTGATTAATCTTCCACTAGACTTCGGGCTGCATAATATTACGAAGAGGCTGGTCTGTCAAGACTTCAATCTTATGAGACTGAAAGTAAGGTCTCAACTATCTCGAGGCTTTAATCATTGCCAATGCAAACTTTTCAATCAGTGAATAGTTGAGCTCCGCTCCAGGCAAAACCATACTAACATAATACACAGGTTTCTGAACTTTTCCATCTTCTCGGACCAAGATAGCACTCAGTGCTTGTTCTGAAACAGCTAAGTACACGTACGATACTTCGCCAACCACAGGTTTCAACAAAAGGGGTGGCTCTGCCGTATAATTTTTTAACTCATCGAAGGCCACTTGGCTTCCACTTGTCCATTCAAAATTCTTAACTTTCTTCAATGCCTTGAAGAAGGGTAAACACTTATCACTAGATTTGGATATGAATCTTCCCAAGGCTGCAAACCTACTGTTAGCTTATGTACATCCCTTATAGTTTTTTGGGATTCCATGTCGAGGATGGCCTTTATCTTATCAGGGTTGGCCTCAATTCCTCGCTTAGAGACCATCAAACCTAAGAATTTCCCAGACCCAACTCCAAAGGCGCACTTGGTCGGGTTTAACATCTTCATATGCGTCCTCGGGACTTTAAAAGCCTCCTTCAGGTGTTCGAGGTGATCAGCTTTGTTCAAGCTTTTCACTAGCATATCATCTACGTATACCTTTGTGGTCTTCCCAATCGCAAGGCATTGGTACGTGGCTCCCGCATTCTTAAGACCAAACACCATAACCAAATAACAAAATACACCAAAATCAGTGATGAATGATACCTTGGGTACATAGTCTTTGTCCATTCAGATATAGTTGTATCCACTAAAGCCATCCATAAAACTCAACATCTCATGACCAGCAGCGGCATCTATCAATGTATCAATTATTGAAAGGGGGAAACAATCCTTCGGGCAAGCGTCATTTAAATCCGTGAAGTCTACACACATCCTTCACTTTCCATTAGCCTTCTTGACCATGACTAGGTTGACCAACCATTCCGAAAATGGAATTTCTTCAATGAAACCTGCTTCCAACAACTTATCTACTTCCTGCTTTATGGCTTCCTGCCTTTCGGAGAAAAATCTCTCTTCTTCTGCTTGATGGATTTTCTTTCAGGGTTTACATTCAACTTGTGGGTCATGAAGAGGGGATCGATCCCTAGCATATCAACAACTGTCCCAGCAAATACATCATGATTGTCCCTTCATAACTTCACAAGTTCCTCTTTCAAGTATCCGGGGAGTAATGCTCCTACATGGGTAACCTTTTCAGGTTCCTCAACATATAGTGAAATAGGAATCAAAAGCTCAGCAAGCTTGCACTCCTTTCTTCTTCTCAAACATCTAGGTCTTCTATGGGTAGGATTGCCCCCAACTCCTCCAGATTTCAAGGCTGCAACATAACAAATTCTGGCCATCTTCTGATCTCCTCTTTCTTCTCCCACTTCGTTCCTTCTGAAGGCATGCATCCTTGTCCTCCTAAGGATTGCATTGTAAGTCGATGAGGCTTTGATAACCAGGAAGTTTAACATGAACGTGGCTGGTCGAGGTTTTGTCCACATCGTGACTAGTAGCTGGATCATTCCTTCGATTTTTGATTTTACTCCATTGAAGCCATATATGGGCATTTAAGATGGCGTTTGTTAGGCCGAATAAACTCACTATATGAGATAATATAGTGAACACAATCAAGAACAAAACACCAGTATAAGAGAATAATTCAACTAAACTCTTATTCACAAATCACAGTAGCTTACAAATAATCTCTTAGTGATTTATAACTTATCACTAAGAGCTGCTAGGTTACACGAATGATATTCAATTGATAACTCATCTAGAGTAAACCCTAAGCTGTGTTTATATACACAGTTACATGATATCTACTGATTGATTTATAATTATCTGCTTCCTAAAATAATCTAATCAGTAGCTATCCTTCTGCTGTCCTGATCTACACAATCTCTCTTGATCTTTATCTTTCTTACTTAGTCAGATATGCTCCTGAAAATCAGCCGCCTGCAAACTCTGATCATCGCTTAAACTCTGATCCAGCTGTCAGTCGTTAAACTCTGATTTCCAGCTAAACTCTGATATTTGCTTCTGCACACTAAACAAGTTAGATACCTGTGACATCATCAAATATGTAACAATCTCCCCCAACTTGTGCATTAGACAGAATGAACAAGTTCTATATATTTACTGATGATGTCAAAAATAATCAAGGACAAATGCATGAAGTAATTAATCTGCATAAATAAATTAACACTTACAGAATAGGCAGATCTAATTACAACTTACAGATCACAGCAGAACTAACTATCCAATCAGTCTATACCCATAGCTCTCCTTAACAAACTTGGTAATCAGATCTTCTTCAATTTGTTTCAGAGTTTGTATCATTTGAGCTTTGACAGTCTTTAATTCTTCATCTTCATCTCCTGTCTGGTATATAGCTGATCTCAAGGCATTAGCCTTGCTTCTCTTCATTGCTTCTCCCAACTGAATGACTCTAGGCCTGTCTGCTTCATTGTTATAACCCAAGATTCTGGTGTTTGCAATAGTCTCCATTACAGATCTATTCTTTTCCATGCTTATTTCAGTACCATCATCTTGAGCTATTTGTGGAATGTATTCCTCATCAGACTTTACTCCATAAAATCTTCTCTTTTCACTGATAGTCCTCTTCATCAGATCAGACCATCTCTGAGTAGCTTCATTCTTGATCTCCAACATGTAGTGAAAATGTTCCAGCTCTCTCAGAGATTTCAGCAAAAGATCAGCTTCTGAGATTCTGTAAACTCTGCCAGACTCCAAAAATATAGCAATTTTCTCCTTGTCTCCTGTGCCATCATGAGTATCCATAAGAATCTGCACTGACTCAACCTTGTCTAGATCCTTCTGTGTGACAGCATCTCCCAACTTTTCAGTCAGAGGATAAGGATCTCTGAAAGTAGTTGCTGAGCCTGTTTGGATTTTCTCTTTCCTGTGACCTAGACCAGTTGTATCATAGGCTTCCTTTCCTCTGGTTCCATGAGTTCTTACTCTGGTTAGCATTGAGCTTTCCTTGTACAGACTTGTACCAAGGCTTCCATAGAGACTCCTTTTCTTCTGATCTTGGATCTTCTCAGAGTTTATTTTCAGCCAGGAGGCTTTAGTGTCTTCAACTTTCTCTTTTTCAACTGAAACTTTAACTTGAGCATTGTCAGGTTAAAGCTATATCAGATATTGGCTTGCTTTCACCTTTTCTTCTTCTGATCAACCCAGCTTCTCTTTCTATAGCTTGATCAGATACATCAGTGATTATATTTGCATTTCTGCTCAACTCTAACATCCTCTTTGAAGGATTCTCTGATGCTATCTTGATCATTGACTTCTTTATCACAGGAGGAGCTGTAGGAACTCCATCAACAGGTTTCTTTCCTTTATCTGCTACATCAGATTCAGATTGAGTCTGAGATCTAGTTCTTGGTCTGTTGATATCAGTGTAGTTTACTTCACTGATTACTATTCCCTTTTGTTTTGGAATTTTCTGTTTCTGAGAGGAATCAGTAATCTGTCTTTGCTCATCAGACTTTGTCTTGCTGATCTTCTTCTTCTCAGCAGCCAGTCTTTCTTCCTCAAGTCTGATAGCTTCTATATCAACTCCTGGATTCTCCTTTTCAAATATTTTCCTTGCCATGGCTTCATCAATTGCTTGCAAGGAAGGAGATTTGTAGAAAAGAGTAGTTTCTCTGCCTCTAAACTTCAGAGTTTGACAGAACTTCTGAGACTCAGGGTCTCCAGCTTTAATCAGCTTATCAGTTCCAGAAATTTGAACTTCTTTCTGTTTTTCAACCTCAGAATTTACAAGAGCTATTTCTTTGGATATGACATCTGAATCTCTGACTGCTTTACTTATGCTCTGAACTTGAGACATAACAGTCAGTTCCATAGACTTGTTCTTCTGTTTTGATTCTCTGGGTCTCTCAGAGTTTGCATCCTTATTGCTCCTGATCTGTACCAACTGCTTAATGGATTTGTCTTCATTTACATCTTCCTTAGCAGCTTCCTTCTTTTCTTCTTCATCATCATCATCTGACTTTTTGTTTATTAATAACTGGTCATTTTTGCATTTGTCTTTGAGCACTTTCTCCCCCTTTTTGACATTATCAGAGGTAAGAGCTTGAACCAGCTGAGCTACAGAGGAGCTCAAATCAGTCAGAGTATGCTGCATAGACATTTGAGTGGCCTCAATGGAAGTGAGTCTGTCCTCAAGAGAAGGAGGTGTAGCTCTGCACATCCTTTGATAATAAGTTAAATTGCAGACTTTTCTTCTGCCAGGTACAGAAAATGGAAGCGGAGAGCTTGGAGCTGTGGGAGCTCTGATAGGAGAAGATTCTCTGACAGGTGATAGTACTTTAATTGGAGAATCAGCCCTTTCAGTTGTAATGTCTCTGACTGGCTCAGAGAATGCAAGGTGAAGACCAGGTGTCTGGATGGAAGTGGATGTGACTTCTGTTGCACCATCATCATCAATATCATCAGCAAAGAGGCTCAGAGTATGAGATTCCAGAGCTTCAGTAGCTGCATCAGAGTTTGCAGCTTCATGAATCTCCTGAGCAGGAGCTGCAACAATAACTTCAGGTTGAAGCAGAGAATCCTGAATCATTTGCAAGACCATCTCTATCTGTGCATCTTCTGATTGATTGGGGACAGCAGGAGCTATTTCTGACACAAAAGTATCAGCTGCAATTGTCATTGTTGGTTGATCATTGTGTTCAGAGAATGATTCTGACATTTGTGTGTCAGCTGCCAAAGTGTCAAGTGGAATTGCAGTGATAGGTTCAATCATAACAGGCTCTGCACCAGAGGGTTGGTCAGAGAATGGGATCAAAGCCTGTGTTGGATTCTCTGACTGAAGTTTCTCAACAGTCAGATCAGTGATTGTGGTTGGCTTGATTTTCTTTCTCTGCTTCTTTGCTGGTGGAGGAGGTGGAGGTGCTTCATCAGAGTCAGAGTCTGATATTTTCTGGAGAAATCTTCTTTTTCTGGGAGGAGGTGAGGGTTTGGTTGGGGATTTAGTGGACCTGAGAATCCTCTTGGGTGAAGATTTTTCAACTGGTCCTTGTTGTGAAGAACCAGAGGGTAGTGTGTGAGTAGATTTTACAACTGACCCCTTTTGGGAAGGACCAGATGTTGGGACTGGTTCTGGATCAACAGTAGAAGTTAAAGGCTGTGGTATATGCTCATCAGAGAATAGAGCTGAATACTTATCAGGTAAAGCTACTCTTAATTTATCCTGTACAGTCACAGGAATGGCAAATACAGGCACATGTGGTTTCCTGCTATCCTTCTTAATAAGATCAGTAAAAGCACGTTTGGTGATCTTAAAGGGTAATTCATTACCAGTTTCAGGAATGGGCACATCAGGAAAACAATAAGAGAATATAAGCTGACAGAATCTAGCATAATAGACTATATTCATATTCTCTTGTCTCCTATCACCAATGAATCTCAGGATAGATGTAGCAATATCAAATTTGAGATTATGAATCAGAGAGTACCCAATCTGTTGACTGAAGATGGGGATGGCATCAAAGTTGCTACATTTGTTGCCGAAAGCCCTGGTGATGCAATCATAAAAGAAGCTCCACTCTTTGCAGAGATGTGGTCGCTTAAGTTCTCCCATCTTGTCAGTACTTGCTGTGTACCCAAGAAAAATCATCATGTCCCTCAGAGTTTGAGTAGGGACTGAGGAATCAAACTTCTTCTCTTCAGGAAGATGAAGAGCCTTCCTGATAGTCACTGGTGAAACAACATACTCTTGACCCTCATAATCGCAGGTCAGAGATGGAGAACCTTTTTCCCTTCCGTCATCGTAATTTGCTGTCCTCCAGAAAGTGAGAACCTGAGAAGGAGAGATGGACTCCGGCTGAGTCAGAGCATACATTAGCTCACTGTGAGCCAGGAAGTCCTGAATAAGATGGAACTCTTTGGGAGCTTCATCGTTATCAAGTATGGCTGAGTAGTTGTTGGTGACGAACTTTGCTCCATTGAACTCGAAAGCAGTTGTCGACATGATTTCTGAAAAAAAATCAAGAAAATCGTGAAGTGTAGATGAGATGTTTGATGAAATGCGCACAAGAGATTTTGATAATATTATCAGAGAGAGAGAGAGAGATATCGTGTGAAGTGAGAAGAAAATACTCGATTTCTGAGAATATATATGTATGTACGCATGCGGGTGAGATATAAACGCTGTAGTGGGGCACGTGGCAAGTTCTGAACGGTAAAAAAATATGGTAGTGGAGAGGTAATAATGAGTGGCGTGTGAATCTGAACAACTATGCACCATTTACCAATAAAACACAAATAATTACCGTGTTTTTCTCCACTCAGGAATTCAAATGGTTTTTCTACCGTTTGATAATAAAAACTAATATTATCTGACCAAAATATTTATTTTAACTCGGACTTCGATCAGAGGCTGACCATTGACCAGAGTTTAAATAAATGACTTATAAAATGACAAATCAAAGAGTGATCATAGAATCTTGTAATGATGAGAGATAAATATTCAAGGTCTAAACGACACTAGCTCCTCAGAGTTTGCAAATATTTATTGAACTCTAGTCAAAAATTACTCGAAGCCAAGAAAAATTGTTAATCACAGAAGTGGAGTGAGGTGTGTGTTAACATGAATATTCTAATGTTACAGAGATTGTCAAATTTCTCAAATAATATTAGAAAGAATCAGATAATAAGAAAATGTTTTAAACATCTCATAAGCCGAGTTTCTCATAAATGGATCAGAGTATATCATTTCTTCTCTTTTGAACACATTTGTCTTTTGAAAGGGAACTTCTCATGGTAAGTGAGTCATAACCTTTATCAGACTTTTGTTTGCTCAGAGTATTTCTCCAGTAATCAGAGAATGTGAAAAGTCCCCAAAAATTAACTTAATTTTTTGATGCATTTGCTTAATACCAGCAGTGCACTTGGATCTTTCCTTTCACAAATTTTCTAAGATCTCAAAGGAGTATCTGAGATAATTTCTTTTGTTTTTCTTTTCTTTTGATTTTCTTTTCTGAGAAGAAATATCTTGAGGATCCATAACTGAAATATATTAACTCTTAGCTCATAAGAGGAGAAGAGCAGATTCTTTTCTGAGTACATATCTAATACTTAAGAAGTAAGACAGTCTAGGTAACAAAATTAACTCATGTATTGTGTGTTAAGGATTTCCACAGCTGTAATATCACAAAATTCAGACTTTAGAGAGGCTTATGACTAAATTCAGTTAAGTGCAACATATTCTTCACAGGAATATCTTTCATCAAGAAAAATTCAAGTCATCAGAGTTTGTCGGGTCAGAGTTTAAATATCAGAGTTTATCAAATCAGAGTATAATCATCAGAGTCTTGATCAGAGAATAACAGATGCAGTTGTAGATCATGTTAATAATAGCAAACATGAACAGATATAGTATTATGCAATGTATCAGAGTTTAGAGAGGACCAGAGATCATCCCTAATTCGTTTACAAGCCTTGTGAATGTTGCTTCAGCCAGAGGTTTGGTGAAGATATCTGCCAGCTGCTGATCTGTTGGAACAAAGTGAAGCTCTACTGTTCCTTCCATCACATGTTCTCTGATAAAATGATACCTTATGCTGATATGCTTGGTCATGGAGTGCTGTACTGGATTTCCTGTCATAGCAATAGCACTTTGGTTATCACAATAAATAGGAATTTGAGTCAGAGTTAACCCATAATCCAGTAGTTGATTCTTCATCCATAAAATCTGAGCACAGCAGCTTCCTGCAGCAATATACTCTGCTTCTGCAGTGGATGTGGAAATAGATTTTTGTTTCTTACTGAACCAAGAAACTAATCTTCCTCCTAGAAATTGACAGCTCCCACTTGTACTTTTTCTGTCTATTTTGCATCCTGCAAAATCTGCATCAGAGTAACCAATCAGTGTAAAGTCTGATTCTCTGGGATACCAGAGTCCCATCTCAACTGTTCCTTTGAGATATTTGAAAATCCTTTTGACTGCTACAAGGTGTGGTTCTCTTGGATCTGCTTGAAATCTTGCACAAAGACAGGTTGCAAACATGATATCAGGTCTACTAGCAGTCAGATATAGAAGTGAGCCTATCATACCTCTATAGTTAGTAATTTCTACTGGTGATCCAGTATCTTTATCTAACTTAGTGGCAGTTGCCATTGGAGTGGTGGCAGCTGAGCTATCCTGCATGCCAAATTTCTTTAGCAAGTTCCTGGTATATTTAGACTGATTAATGAAAATACCCTCATCAGTCTGTTTGACTTGAAGTCCCAAAAAGTAGCTCATTTCTCCCATCATGCTCATCTGATATCTGGACTGCATAAGCTTTGAGAATCTCTCACAGAGTTTAGGATTAGTAGACCCAAAAATAATATCATCTACATAGACTTGAACTAATAGCAGATCATTACCATGGTTGAGATAAAATAGAGTTTTATCAATTGTACCTCTGTTGAAACCACTGTCCAAGAGAAATTGAGCCAGAGTTTCATACCATGCTCTTGGTGCTTGCTTTAGTCCATACAGTGCTTTATCCAATCTGTAGACATGATCTGGAAATTTTGTGTCCACAAACCCTGGAGGTTGTTCAACATATACCTCTTCCTCCAGCTCCCCATTGAGAAAAGCACTCTTTACATCCATCTGAAACACTTTGAACTTCTTGTGTGCTGCATAAGCCAAGAAAATTCTGATTGCTTCCAATCTGGCAACTGGGGCAAAGGTCTCATCATAGTCAATTCCTTCTTGTTGAGAATATCCCTTAGCTACCAGTCTGGCTTTATTTCTTGTAATTATACCATCACTGTCTGTTTTGTTCCTAAAAACCCACTTGGTACCAACAATTGATCTGTTCTTTGGTCTTGGTACAAGTGTCCAGACTTTATTTCTCTCAAATTCATTTAACTCCTCCTGCATTGCTGTTACCCAGTCTGCATCCTTTAAGGCTTCTTCCACTTTCTTTGGTTCTGTCTGAGATAAAAATGAATGAAATAAACACTCATTTGCTGTTGCAGTTCTGGTTTGAACTCCAGCATCTGGATCCCCAATAATCAGATCTGGTGTATGAGACTTTGTCCATTTTCTTTCATGTGGCAGTTGATTTCTGGAACTAGATCCTCCCCCATGATCCATGCCAGTATCATTTTGATTCTCTGATGCCTCTCCCTCATTATTCATGCTATCTCCATGAGCATTCTGAGATTCTGATGCTCCCCCTGAAGATGTGTTCTCCTGATTCTCTGATGCAGAGTGATCAGAGTTTGAGGAGTCAGAATCAGAGTTTGTGTTTTCTGCCGAGTCTGCAACATTTTCATCCAGATTTTCATCTTGAAAGTGCTCCCCCTCAACATGTGCTTGAGGTTGGTGAGTAGAAGTGACATGCTCTGATATTGTCTCAGAGTCAGAGTTTATGGAATCAGAGAATGCATCTTCATCTTCAAATCTCAGTTGCTCATGATCTTCAAAATCTTCCATTCCAGTAATTTTCTTATCATCAAAGGACACATGAATGGATTCCATGATTACCCTTGTTCTCAGATTGTAAACTCTGAAGGCTTTTGTTGATAAAGGATAACCAACAAAAATTCCTTCATCAGCTTTCAACTCAAATTTAGTTAGCTGTTCAGGATGATTTTTCAGAACAAAACATTTACATCCAAAAATATGGAAGTATTTGAGATTTGGTTTTCTGCCTTTAACCATTTCAAATGGAGTTTTCCCATGTTTGTTAATCAGAGTTGCATTCTGTGTGAAACAAGCAGACTGCACAGCTTCAGCCCAGAAGTAGGTTGGTAACTTTGCTTCCTCCAACATGGTTCTTGCAGCTTCAACCAGAGTTCTGTTCTTTCTTTCTACAACACCATTTTGTTGAGGTGTTCCAGGTGCTGAAAATTCCTGTTTGATGCCATTTGCTTTACAGAACTCCTCCATTTTAAAATTCTTGAACTCAGTGCCATTATCACTTCTTATGATCTTTACTGCATCTTTAGAGATTTTGTTCAACTGCCTGACATGCTCAGTCAATAAAGATGGTGTTTCATCATTGCTGTGAAGAAAATATACCCATGTATATCTGGTAAATTCATCAACAATGACCAGAGTATATCTCTTCTTTGCAATGGACATTATATTTACTGGTCCAAAAAGATCAACATGCAGCAGATGATATGGCTCAAGAATTGAGGACTCAGTTTTACTTTTGAAGGAAGACTTCCTCTGTTTTGCTTTCTGACAGGAATCACAGAGTCCATCTGAAGTAAAAACTGATTTTGGAAGTCCTTTCACAAGATCTTTCTTCACAAGCTCATTTATAGTATTGAAGTTCAGGTGAGATAATTTCTTGTGCCAGTTCCAGCTTTCTTCAATACTGGCTCTGCCAAGTAGACAGATTGCAGAGCTTTCAGAGTTTAAAGATAGCTTGGCTTCATAGATGTTGCCATGTCTGTATCCTTTCAGAACAACTTTTCTAGTTCTTTTACTAATGACCTCACAGTGTTCTTCCAAGAAATTGACATGATATCCTCTGTCACAGATTTGACTTAAGCTTAGCAGATTGTGCTTAAGTCCTGAGACCAGAGCTACAGATTGAATGATGACATTTCCAAGATTGATATTGCCATATCCCAAAGTTTTCCCTATGTTGCCATCTCCATAAGAAACATTTGGGCCAGCCTTCTCCACAAAGTCTGATAGCAGGGCTTTATTTCCTGTCATATGTCCTGAGCATCCACTGTCCAGAACTAGGATGTTTTTCCTGTTGCCCTGCAATCACATACACAACTAATGATTAGTTTTAAGGACCCAGACTTGCTTGGATCCTTTGTTCTTGTTAAGTTTGTTAACACTAGCAGTGGAAGATTTATCAGAGTTTATATCAGAGTTTGTGCTAGCAGACTTTTTAACAGATGCTGAACTAGGAGAATCAATCTTTTTCTTCAAAGAAGGTTTTAATTCATAATAATTGTAATACAAACTATGATATTCCTTACAAGTGTAAATGGAATGCCATAAACTACCACAATGAAAACAAGGATTCTCTGGTCTAAATCTAGTATTCCTAGTCTTAACTTCTGATTTTGGAGACATAGCATTTATGTCCTTATTTTTCCTGCAAAAAGAAGCAAGATGATTAGGATTACCACAATTATGACAAGTTTTCCTAGGAGCATTTGGAACAGGCATGTAATTGTTGCTTTTGTTTATTCCAACCTTTCCATTCCTATTTTTCCTAGGTTCCTTAATCCTGTTTTCTTTCTTAACCTCCTTGAGTTTATGCTTAAGCTGTTTCTGAGTCATTAAACCAATATTAACCTGTTTAGGAGTATCAGTTTTTGATTCTGCAACAAATCTTACTGGAACTACTTTGGGTTTTTCAATTTTAATGGTTTCTTGTTTATATGACTCAGCTTCATTTTTATCAGAGTAACCTAACCCTTTCTTCCAGTTCCCACTTTCTAAGATATTCTGTGTAGTCTTCCCTGAGTTAGTCCAAGTTCTGATTATCTCTCTTTCCTTAGCAAGTTCTGATTCAAGAGAAGCATTTTTCTTTAAGAGTTCATTTTTCACAAAGATAGAATCATCTCTTTCCTTCTGAACTTCTAGCATCTGAACTAGTTCCTTTTCAAGATAATCATTCCTTTTCTTAACATCCAAGATCTCAGATTTTAGTCTGTCATTTTCTAATGTCTGATCTCTATAACTAACATGCAGAGTTTTAAGAAACAATCTTAACTCAGTTATATCCTCAGTATCAAAAGCAAGAGTGGAATGAGGTACCTTAGTTTCAACAGTCTCAGTGCTGTTGTCCATGTTTGCCATCAAGGCATAGTTGACTTCTTCCTCTGATTCTGATGAGTCTGCCCAACTCCCCTTCTTTGTGATAAAGGCCTGTTCCTTTTCTTTCTTAGCTTTCTTGCACTCAGTTGCAAAATGTCCTTTCTCTCCACAATTGAAGCAGGTGTATTTAGACTTATCAGATTTTCCAGATTTTTCTTCTTTGCCTTCATTCCTTTTGAAGACCTTCTTATCAGAGTTTCTGTCTTTCCTTGAGAACTTCTTCCCTTTGTTGAAGTTCTTGTAAGCCATCTTCTTGAAGCTTTTTACCATTAGTGCTGCCAGCTGCATCATCTCAGTATCACTGTCATCAGAGTCTGAAGGGATATCAGAGTCTGAGTCAACATCAGAGTTTGATGACTCAGTATCAGACTTTTTGACATGAGCTTTTCCTTTGCTTTTCACAGTTGAATCTTCTTGAACTTTTAGAGCAACTGGTTTGGGTTTCCCACCATGTCGTTTGCTCCTTTGCTCCATCTCAAGTTCATGAGTTTTCAACCTTCCAAAGATTTCATCCAGAGACATCTCTTCAAGATCATGATTGTCTCTTATAGTGGTTACTTTCAAATCCCACTTTTCAGGAAGAGCAAGCAGAAATTTGAGATTTGAGTCTTCCAAATCATATTCTTTGTCCACAAGAGACAAGTCATTCAGCAGCTTGACAAACCTATCATAAAGATCAGTCAGTGATTCACCTGATTTTGAATCAAAGTGTTCATACTCTTGAGTAAGTATGGTCCTTCTGTTCTTTTTAATGGCTTTGGTTCCTTGACATCTGACTTCCAAAGCATCCCATATCTCCTTTGCAGTTTTGCATCCAATTACTCTATTGGACATAGCATTGTCCAGAGCACTATGCAACAGATGCTTCACCTTTGCATCTTTACTGATAGATGAGATGTCCTCTGGAGTATAGTCCTTCTTCTCTTTAGGAATCATCTTCTGGGGTTCATCTCCCACTGCAACAGAGAGCTTCGTTGGCATGTGTGGACCATCATAAATTCTATCCAGATATTCTGGATCTGTAGATTCCAGAAACATGATCATTCTTACTTTCCAGACAGAATATTCAGATGCCCTGAGGACCGGAACCCTAAGAGACTCATATCTACTGTTTTGTGATTTCTCAGACATGATTGTGTGATTAAGATCTCACTGTAGGTATATCAACAGAGCTGGCTCTGATACCACTTGTTAGGCCGAATAAACTCACTATATGAGATAATATAGTGAACACAATCAAGAACAAAACACCAGTATAAGAGAATAATTCAACTAAACTCTTATTCACAAATCACAGTAGCTTACAAATAATCTCTTAGTGATTTATAACTTATCACTAAGAGCTGCTAGGTTACACGAATGATATTCAATTGATAACTCATCTAGAGTAAACCCTAAGCTGTGTTTATATACACAGTTACATGATATCTACTGATTGATTTATAATTATCTGCTTCCTAAAATAATCTAATCAGTAGCTATCCTTCTGCTGTCCTGATCTACACAATCTCTCTTGATCTTTATCTTTCTTACTTAGTCAGATATGCTCCTGAAAATCAGCCGCCTGCAAACTCTGATCATCGCTTAAACTCTGATCCAGCTGTCAGTCGTTAAACTCTGATTTCCAGCTAAACTCTGATATTTGCTTCTGCACACTAAACAAGTTAGATACCTGTGACATCATCAAATATGTAACAGCGTTAATTGTGAATCAATATATCCCATCTTCTCAAATGCATCATTGAACAAGATATCGACGGAGGCTCCGTTGTCAACGAGCACCCTCTTCACAGATGAGTTTCCAATCACCGGGATAATTACTGGAGGATCATCATGGGGGAACTTCACCTCTTCAAGATCTAAATCAACAAATGTCTAGGAAACTTCGATCTTCGCCTTCTTCGGGGGTTCTCCAACTATACTCATTACTTCTCTTGCATAAGCTTTCCAAGAGTTACTGGATGTACTAGCAGCGGTTGGTCTTCCAGAGAATATATTAATCACAGGCCCTCGAGGCTGAGTTCTCCTGTCACGATCATCATTATCCGGACTACGATTATCATTGTCTTGGAGGCTTCTATCTCCATCCTTGGTATATTTAGACAGTTTGCCTTTACGAATCAAAAATTCAATTTCATCTTTCAATTGCCAACAATCATCAGTCTTATGTCATGTATCCTTATGGAATCGACAATACAAGTCCTAGTTTCTTTTTTTGGGGTCGGTTCTAATAGGCTTCGGCCATCGAACACTTCCATCTTTTTCAATATCCATCAGAATTTGACTTCTCGGGGAATTAAGCCTTGCATACTCATCGAACCTCGGTCCTAATTTCTTTTTAATAGGTGACTTCTCACCGTCTTCCCTTTTAGAGTATGTGTTATCAGCGCTATACGCGGTATCACTTCAACGCTTCTTGGGGTCGGTGTTTAGTACCTAATTGTTCTGGGATTTTCTCAAGCTTTCTTCCATCTTGATGTATTTTCCAGCTCTCTCTTATAACTCATTCATATTGTCGAGGGCCCTCTTTGCTAAGGAACAGCGGAAATTATCATCCTTAGTGCCCTGTTGGAGGGCAATCATGGCTACCTTTTGATCCAAATCTGGGACCTTGAGAGCTTCTTTGGTAAAACGATTCATGTATTCTTGAAGGGATTCGTTCTTTCCTTGACGTAAGCTCATCAATGAAGCAGAACTCTTGGCATGAGTCTTGCTTCCAAAAAACTATCCTATGAAATCCCTACTCAAGTCTCCAAACGAAGATATAGAGTTTGGGGGTAAATGACTATATCAGTGATGCGCCATCCCGCTCAAGGTCTGAGGAAAAGCTCGACACTTGATAGCCTCCGTGACTGGTTGCAACAGTGTTGCAGTGAAATTTGTGAAGTTCGTTCTCAGGGAAGGACTGAATACAATATCAAATCAATTATATTACTCCTTTTTATTTAGAAGTTCAGAGAAAAATTGTTGTTTTAACTATCAACTAAACTAAACTAATGCGAAATTAAAATTATGAATTAACGATGATAAAAGAAATTCAAGAAATAGGTGTTACTAAAAAAATATTAACTATGTTTATGCTAGCAATTAAAAGGAAAGAGGCGGTCATATGTCGACCCGTGATCGCGTGAGAATAAGATTCGCGGGAGAACCTGTACGTTGTGATAATTGATCGCATCACGAACGTGCCAAGGGGAAAGACATGTGATTTCCAAGTTACGGGATGGTTGTGCCAGATAAGAGATTCTGATCTTGAAATTATATCGAACGAATGGTTTTAAATTAAAATTTTGATTCGTTTATGAAAGTTTTTGGCACTCTATTGTTATGATTTTGCATCCCGAATATTCCCTGTTATACTGGGCACTTTGTGCTCATTCTTGCTAATTTATTTTTCAAAAGTAGGAAAAACAAAGATAATTTGATGACTGTTTCGGCTAGCCGAGGAAAAGGGAAAGAGCATGACTCGCGCTAGGAATCACCAAAGCTGCTTCTTGGCTTGGTGGAATCGTATTATATCCGAGCAAGTAATTTAGCTCATTATTTATAGTTAATATAGTATTGTAATAAGTGGAAAAGATGTGTACTCGATCCTTAGACTTGTGGAATGGCGTCCACTGTTGGACTTGTAAAATATTTATGCTGTAAAAGTTATGTTTTCAACGTATGGTACCATGACGACTCAGATTCACGGAAGGGTGGATTTGGGGCCGCCACAGTCTCGTTGGTATATGACGTGTTTTAATAAACTTTTTTATTATCAATTAAGCCAAAAAATTTAAAAATTTGGTTAGTATGATCAGTTTGTATTTGACCTAAATTTATAATATGGACGATAACATTACAAATTTTATAAATCTATCATGCATGGTAAGGGTTATAAGCGTGTGTGTGTGTGTGTGTGTGTATTTATTTATATTATGGCAAAGGTTATAAGCAAGTATATATATATATATATATATATATAGACACACACACACACACACACACATATATAGTCCTACTCTAATACAAACCAAATTAGCCTAAAAACTAAAAACCAGTTTCTGCTCAGTTTTTTATCACTATTTTTAACTACAGAAATCACTAATTTGTACATAACATATCACTAATTTACATATAGCATATTTCGCAAATATAAATATATATACACACATATATGCAACGTATATGACCATCATATTCACCACAACCATAATAACCACTCTTACTATCATTACCAGACGTTTCTATGACTTGCCACCATCGCCTGTCATCACCAATAGTCACGAACACTTTCCTTCATAACTTACAAAAACTAGCGACTACCTACCACCATCATACACCTCCTTTTACGGCTTGTTACGGTCAAGAACCTTCCTAAGATTGAAATTGATTATCTATAATCGATCATCAATAGTTTAGGTAAGTAGATTTTCTGAATTTTGGATTATAAATCGATGTTTATATACTGTATAAAAACAGTTATTAGTGCATTATATATTAATAGTGATGCCCGCAATTATAAATAGTGGTATGGAAACTGGTTTTTAGTTTGTATTTAAGAGTTGGATTGTATTTGATCACTTGCTTATATATATTTATACATATACATATAATCTTACTAGATATGACTTAAAGTTTAACTATATGACATATGTTAGATATAATTGATGATTACTAATATTCTTAAAGTCTGTTTTAGAACAGGAATCATCAGAGTTTAATCAGGAAGCTGATCAGAGTTTAGTAAAGTCTGACAGAGTTTGTTAAAGTCTGATCAGAGTTTACATAGTCAAGACTCGACAGAGTTTACACGTGGAAAGAACTCAGAAGCGGATATACTTCAAGGAAGGATAGAAGCGGAGGAGTGATTTGCTGACTATGGAAACTAAACAGAAAACTGGAGCAATCTTTGATTGATAGAATTCATAGCAGATTTATAGGATATCAAATCAGAGATTGATTTTGTAACTGTGTCTATATAAACACAGATTAGGGTTACTCTAGATGAGTTGAGTTATCGAGTATATTGTTAAGAACCCTAGCAGCTCTTAGTGATACAATATAAATCACTGAGAGAGTTTTTGTAACCATAAAAGCTTTGTGAATATAAGAGTTTACTGCTTTCAATCTCTTATATTGTCATACTGTGTTACAGATTGTGATCACTATATCAACTTATATAGTGAGTTTATAGGACCTAACAAGTGGTATCAGAGCCAGGTCTGTTAAGATTACTACAGTGAGATCTTAAACACAATCATGTCTGAAAAATCACAAGCTTCATCCTTTAGAGTTCCAATCCTTAAGGCATCTGAATATCCAGTCTGGAAAGAGAGAATGATAATATTCTTAGACTCTGTTGATCCAGAATATCTTGACAGAATCTTTGATGGACCACATATGCCCACCAAGCTCTCTGTTGGGCTTGCTGATGAACCTCAGAAGATGGTTCCAAAAGAAAAGAAAGATTATACCCCTGAGGACATCCTGTCAATTAGTAAAGACTCAAAGGTGAAACACCTTTTGCACAGTGCTCTTGACAATGCAATGTCTAATAGGGTAATTGGGTGCAAAACTGCTAAACAAATCTGGGATGCTCTGGAAACCAGATGTCAAGGAACTCAGGCCATTAAGAAAAACAGAAAAACAATCCTTACACAGGAGTATGAGCACTTTGACTCAAAATCTGGTGAGTCTCTGACAGATCTGTATGACAGATTTGTCAAACTGTTGAATGACTTATCTCTGGTGGACAAGGAATATGATCTTGAAGACTCAAATCTCAAATTCCTTCTGGCTCTTCCTGAAAAATGGGATTTGAAAGTCACCACAATAAGAGACAATCTTGATCTTGGAGAAATGTCTCTTGATGATGTTTATGGAAGACTGAAGACTCATGAACTTGAAATGGAGCAAAGGAGCAAACGTCATGGAGGAAAATCAAAGTCTGTTGCTCTGAAAGTTCAAGAGGAAGCTGCTAAGAGCAAAGGAAAAGCTCATGTCACAAAGTCTGACATTGAGTCATCAAACTCTAATGACTCAAACTCTGATGTTCCCTCAGACTCTGAAGAAAGTGATGATGAGATGATGCAGTTAGCAGCATTGATGGTGAAAAGCTTCAAGAAGTTGGCCTACAAAAAGTTCAACAAAGGCAAAAGTTTTTCAAGGAAAGACAGAAACTCTGACAGAGTTTATGACAAGAAGAACTTTAAGAAGAATGAGGGCAAAGAAGGAAAAGCTGGAAAAGCTGACAAGTATACCTGTTTCAACTGTGGTGAAAAGGGACACTTTGCATCTGAATGCAAGAAAGCCAAGAAGGAAAAAGAAAAAGCCTTTATCACCAAGAAAGGAAACTGGACAGATACATCTGATTCAGAAGAAGAAGTCAATTATGCTCTGATGGCAAACACTGACAACAACTCTGAATCTCCTGCTAAGGTACCTCATTCTACTCTTGCCTTTGATACTGAAGATATAACTGAGTTAAGATTGTTTCTTAAAACTTTACATATCAGCTTTAGAGATCAGACTTTAGAAAATGAAAGATTAAAATCTGAAACTCTGAGTGTAAAGAAAAGGAATGATTTTCTAGAAAAAGAATTAGTTCAGATGTTGGAAGTTCAGAAAGAAAGAGATGATGCTGTCATTGTCAAAGATGAATTATTAAAGAGGTATGCATCTCTTCAATCAGAACTTGCTAAGGAAAGGGAGATCATAAAGACATGGACTAATTCAGGCAAAACTACTCAAGATATCTTAGGTAGTGGAAACTGGAAGAAAGGACTAGGTTACACTGATAACTCTGAAGCTGAGTCATCAAAAACAGAGTTTGTTAAAACTCAAAAACCTAAGGTTAAACCTGTAAAATTTGTTGTTGAATCCTCTAAGTCTAAACAGAGTAGACCAAAATCAGAGATTAACAAAAATTTAAAATCTGATAAGCCCAAACAGGTTAACATAGGACTGATGACTCAGAAACAGCTTAAACATAAGCTTAAAGAGGTAAAGTCTGATGACAAAAACAAAGAGCCTAGGAAAAATAGAAATGGCAAGATTGGTATAGACAAGAGTAATAACTACATGCCTGTTCCAAATGCACCTAGGAAGACATGCCATAACTGTGGTAATACTAATCATCTTGCTAATTTCTGCAGGAAGAACAAGAACATTAACTCTTTACCTACAAAGTCTGGAGTTAGAAAAAGTAGTATTAGATATAAACCACAAGATCCATGCTTTCATTGTGGTAGTTTATGGCATTCTATTTATACTTGCAAAGAATATCATAGTTTATATTATGATTATTATCAATTGAAACCTTCTTTAAAGGTTAATAAAAACTCTGCAAGTACAAACTCTGTTTCTAGTACAAACTCTGTTGCAAAGTCTGTTAGCTCAAACTCTGATAATAATAATTCCGCTGCAAAAGCTAACAAACTTAATAAGGCCAAGGGATCCAAGCAAGTCTGGGTCCTTAAAACTAACAATTAGTGGTCTTTGTGATTGCAGGGCAACAGGAAGAATATTCTAGTCTTAGACAGTGGATGTTCAGGACACATGACTGGAAATAAGGCCCTGCTGTCAGAGTTTGTGGAGAAGGCTGGCCCAAGTGTTTCTTATGGAGATGGCAACATAGGAAGGACTCTGGGATATGGCAATATCAATCTTGGAAATGTCATCATATCAAATGTAGCTCTTGTTCAAGGGCTGAAACACAATTTACTCTCTGTCAGTCAGATCTGTGACAGAGGATATCATGTTGATTTCTATGAAGAACACAGTGAGATAGTAAGCAAGTCAACAGGCAAAGTGGCAGTAACTGCTCACAGACATGGGAATATTTATGAAATCCACTTGCCTACAAACTCTGAAGGAAAAGCAATTTGCTTGTCTACAAGGATCTCTGCAGAAGAAAGTTGGAAATGGCATAAGAAGCTCTCACACCTGAATTTCAACTCCATAAATGAGCTTATAAAGAAAAAGCTTGTGAGAGGACTCCCTGAATCACTACTCACATCTGATGGATTATGTGATTCATGTCAAAAAGCCAAGCAGAGAAAGACATCTTTCAAGAGTAAAACTGAATTCTCAATAAACAAACCATATCATCTTCTACATGTTGATCTATTTGGACCAGTCAATGTACCATCCATTGCAAGGAAGAAATATGCTCTTGTCATTGTTGATGAGTATACCAGATACACTTGGGTATATTTTCTTCACTCTAAAGATGAAACAGCCTTGCATCTGATGGATCATGTGAAACAACTGGATCATGGATCTGAAGACAAAGTGAAGATCATTAGAAGTGATAATGGAACTGAGTTCAGAAATTCAACAATGGAAGAGTTCTGCAAAGAAAGAGGTGTAGTGCAACAATTCTCTGCACCTGGTACACCACAGCAAAATGGTGTAGTTGAAAGGAAAAACAGGACTCTTATAGAAGCTGCCAGAACTATGCTTGATGAGGCTAAATTGCCTACTTATTTCTGGGCAGAAGCTGTTCAAACAGCTTGTTTCACTCAAAATGCAACCTTGATTAATAAGCATGGCAAGACCCCATATGAGATGGTGAAGAAAAAGAAGCCAAATCTGAAGTATTTTCATATATTTGGGTGCAAATGCTTTGTATTGAAGACTCATCCAGAACAGCTTACAAAGTTTGATCTAAAAGCTGATGAAGGTATTTTTGTAGGTTATCCTCTGATAACAAAGGCCTTCAGAGTCTATAATCTGAGAACCAAGGTGATCATGGAATCCATACATGTGTCATTTGATGACAAAAGAATTATGGGCTTAGCAGATATGGATGATCATGAAGAACTGCATTTTGAGAATGAAGAAATATTCTCTGATTCAACAAACTCTGATGAACAGTCAAACTCTGACTGTGACCAAAATACAGCAAACTCTGGTGAAACTTTACAAGTTAATAATGATGAAGCAACTGCTGAGGGGGAGCATCAGAATGTTTCAGGCTCTACCCAAGATTCATCAGAGAATGCTGACTCAAACTCATCAGAGAATACTGATTCAAACTCTGATAGCACAAATTTAGGGGGAGCTACAGAGAATAATCAACAGAATCAAGAGAGCATGGATCAAGGGGGAGGATCCAATGATGAAAATGGTCAACTTCCACATGCTAGGAAGTGGACAAAATCTCACACACCTGATTTAATAATTGGCAATCCAGAAGCAGGTGTGCAAACAAGGACAGCTACAGCAAATGAGTGTTTACATCATTGCTTTCTGTCACAAACTGAACCAAAGAAAGTGGAGGAAGCTCTTCAAGATGCTGACTGGATACAAGCAATGCAAGAAGAGCTGAATGAGTTTGAGAGAAACAAAGTATGGACCTTAGTACCAAGACCTAAAGATAGATCCATAGTTGGTGCAAAATGGGTGTTCAGAAACAAAACTGACAGTGAGGGTGTCATCACAAGGAATAAAGCAAGGCTTGTAGCAAAAGGGTATTCACAACAGGAAGGTATTGATTATGATGAGACATTTGCCCCAGTTGCAAGATTGGAGGCAATCAGAATCTTTCTGGCCTATGCTGCTCACAAGAAATTCAAGGTATTTCAGATGGATGTTAAAAGTGCTTTTCTAAATGGGAAACTGGATGAGGAAGTATATGTTGAACAACCTCCAGGATTTGTGGATCCAAAACATCCAGACTATGTCTACAGGTTGGACAAAGCACTTTATGGACTAAAGCAGGCTCCAAGGGCATGGTATGAAACTCTGGCTCAATTTCTTCATGAAAGTGGATTTACTAGAGGTACCATAGATAAAACCCTGTTTTATTTGAATCATGGTAATGATCTGCTTTTAGTTCAAATCTATGTTGATGATATTATTTTTGGCTCCACTAATGCTAAACTCTGTCAAAGATTTGCCAAGCTCATGCAGTCTAGGTACCAAATGAGCATGATGGGGGAACTCAGCTATTTTCTGGGTTTACAAGTTAAACAGACTGAAGATGGGATTTTTATAAATCAAGCCAAGTATACTAGAAATCTTTTGAAGAAATTTGGTATGCAAGACAGTTCAGCTGCAACTACCCCTATGGCAACAGCAACCAAACTAGACAAAGATACTGGTGCATCAGTGGATATCACAAACTATAGAGGAATGATTGGATCCTTGCTTTATCTAACTGCAAGTAGGCTAGACATCATGTATGCCACATGTCTATGTGCAAGATTTCAGGCAGATCCAAGAGAACCTCATCTGATTGCAGTAAAGAGGATATTCAGATATCTCAAGGGTACCACATCATTAGGATTATGGTATCCTAGAGAATCAGATTTTAGTCTAATTGGATACTCTGATGCAGATTTTGCAGGTTGCAAAATTGACAGGAAAAGCACAAGTGGGAGTTGTCAATTTCTGGGTGGAAGACTTGTCTCTTGGTATAGCAAGAAACAAAAGTCAATCTCAACATCAACAGCAGAGTCAGAGTATATAGCTGCAGGCAGTTGCTGTGCTCAAATTCTTTGGATGAAGAACCAACTGTTGGACTATGGGTTATCCTTTTCTAAAATTCCTATTTATTGTGATAACCAAAGTGCTATTGCTATGACAGGAAATCCAGTTCAACATTCTCTGACAAAGCACATCAGTATAAGATATCATTTTATAAGGGAGCATGTGGAGGAAGGAACCATTGAACTTCACTTTGTTCCTACTGATCAGCAGCTAGCAGATATATTCACCAAACCACTAAGTGAAGCATCCTTTACTAGGCTGGTGAATGAGCTAGGAATGATATCAGGAACTGAGTAAACATACTGGTCAGATCTTTCAAATTACCATATGTTTTGCTCACAAAAAAATTGCCTTGACATACTCTGATTGTTAAAATCTGATGACATTCTCTGATGATATACTCTGTGTGCTATACTCTGATGACATTCTCTGATCGTCATTCTCTGACGATATTCTCTGATGTTTGTAAACTCTGAATCTTGATTAATAATTTCCTTTTTATTTCTCTGAGAAAACAAACCTGTGAAGATATTATGAAGCATGATATGAATTAGTAATCATAAATCTCAGTTCAGTTCCTTAATCTTGTTCTCAATTTTGTGCTACTACTTAACACTATATGCATATTGATATCATTGAGACTCTATTATTTCACATATCTTAATTATAAGTGAGACTGACTAATTTGCATTTTCTCTCAGTAAATTAGACAGTGATTATAAACTCTGATGATATATACACCCCTGCAAATAAAGCATGGTACTCCTTTGAGATCTTAGATGTCTATATGACAGTGACTGGGAAGACCCAAACACTTACTGGTATTAAGTAATTGCCAAGATTTTATAATCTATGGTGACCAGTCAAAATCTCTGATTACTGGAGAAATACTGTTGCAAAATAATATTTAAAGGTCGTGATTCATTTACACTGAAAAGCGTCCTTGATGAAAAAAAAAAAAAAAAAAAAGAAAAAAAAAAGGGGGTTAGGTTATTTCATATATTTCTTCATCAGAGTATGCCAATTGTCTATGTCTTGAGAGTTTAAATAAATTATGCCTGTCTACCTTATAATTACGAAATTGTGAAATTCCCTAGTCTCTGATCTCATATGTTCAATCACACACATAATTTCACAAGCACATTATTGAGCTATAGATTTTATGACAAACTCTGATTTTCTGATGAATGTTCTAAAAAATCATGTCTTTATTCTGAGGTACTTAGAAATTTTATTTTCTTTGATGTAAATCTCAGAGTTTAAAATTCGAGAGATTTAATCTTGATTTTTTAAATCTTGTACATTTCAGGAGTACAAATATTCAGAGAATATGAAGGGAGTATTTCAAACGGATGTATTGTTAGTGGGTTTACATGAAAAACATTTTAATAGGAGAACGTGTAATCAGCATTTATAACTGCACTGTTTTACTGCGCTCATAATGATTACTTTCTTTTCTCCATGCCACTAACTCTCGTCCACCAGTTAAAAACTGACAGGTGTCCATGTGAACAAAGAGACGTGCGTGTACAGCTACACAAAATCTGAAGGGTTTATCACATCAGATTTTATTGCTCATTATTCTCTTATACACTCAATCCCTACACCCACTCTCTTCACAAACTCTTACTCTCTTTTCTCTGAAATTCAAATCTTCTCACACACATTTTCTCAAACACCTTTCTCTACTCACAAACTCTGTTATAATGGCCACTACAACATTCATCTTTGCAGGTGTGGAATTTGTCACCAATAACCATGCTGCTATCCTAAACACTGCTGACGCTCCACGGGATTATCATCCTATGCAGCAATTTCTGGCACAAAGTACCATTGCTACCGCTCTCACAGCTCCTGCCAGACTCTCAGGAAGCCAGATCATAAACTTCTGGAGGACGGGCAAGTATGACAATGGTGGTGAAGATGGATCACCATCGATTGTGTTTTCATATGAAGGGAAGGAGTATTTTGTTACTCCAGCCACAGTCAGAACTGCTTTCAATTTGCCAGAACTGGACACTGCTTATATCACAAATGGGGATGCAAATCTGAGAACAATGATGACTGATTTGGGCTACAGTGAATCGCTTGACAAATTGGGGCAACTAAAGCGACCAGGGCTCAGAAGAGAATGGAGTTTCTTTTTCGACTGCATCACCAGGGCATTTCAAAAGAAGTCTACAAACTGGGATGCCATTCCAATGGACATGCTGCAGATTGGGTATTCTCTGATCTACTCTACTAATTTTGATTTTGGTAGATTAGTTCTTAGAAATATTGGTGAAAGAATGCATGAGAATAGAAATGTCATATATTTCTCAAGATTCTGTCAATTATTGTTTAATGCTACTGTTGGAGAGGTAGATTTTGATGTTGATGATGAGATCAAGCCATTCAGGCTTCATAAAAGAGTGTTTAAGGACCTCATCTCCAAGGATGAGAAGTATCCAATGCAAAGACCTCTTTTAATTCCAGCTCAAATTAGAGCTAGGATGAATATGCCACCAGTACACCAACAACCTCAACCTCCAGTCTCTCCTACAAACCCTAAACAACCCAGAACCTCTGCATCTAAGTCCAAAAGGGGTGCAAAGTCTGATGCAGCCCCTTCTACTGCAAAAAGAACAAGAACCTCTGTTGCCACACATGTTCTGAAACCAAACACTGATGAGCAGACAAACACTGATGAGCGAGTAAACTCTGAGGCTCATTTAAACTCTGAGGCCCGTTTAAACTCTGACCCTCAAGTAAACTCTGAGACTCCTGTCCACTCTGAAGCTGCTACTCCTCAAAAGCAGAAGAAAAGAAGAAGACTTGTTGCAGCATATGAATATGATGATCTTGAACCTGCACATGCTGTAAACTCTGAATCTATTCCTACAACAGTCTCTGAACCTGTTCAAGCAAGTCCTCAAAAGCCAGCTCGATTCAAAAGAAGGGCTCAAAAGCCTGCAAGAGCAAAAGTTCCAATCACTGAAATAACAGACTTCACAGTTGAGGAAGAACAAACACCATCAACTACAGTAGCTGAAGATTCTCAAGCTCTGATGGTGCTTCCTATCACAGCTGTTCCTCTACAATCTCTTGCTCAGACTGGTAAAGAGCCTATCAAATCACAGTCTGAAGCTAAAGGAAAATCTGCTCAAGATAGTGTGGAGAAAGTTGCTGATCCTGTTCCTGATGCTGACAAAGCAAACTCTGAGGCTGATACTGAGGATGATGATAGTTCCTCTGAAAATGATGGAAATGATGGAGTTCCTTTGACTCAACAAAAGTGGGAGTCTACTAGCCAGTATACTGCCAGGCTACAAACTCTGACCACAGACTCTGAGCCCCTTCCCAGGGATCTTCAAGTTGATCCTCCAAATGAAGTATGGGATAAACTCTGGCTTAGTCATCAGCATTCTCTGGAGACAACTAAAGCTGAAGAATTTTTGTCTATGGCAGAGAATAAAATTTCAAACTCTGATGTTATGTCAAGCCTCAAAGGCACAATTCTTTATCTGAAGACATTTCATCCTGCTCATGCCCAGACATCTAAATCAATAGATGGTCTAAGAACAGAGGTAGCAAAAGTCAAGGAGACAAATGAGTTGGAAAAGAAAAGGACCATGCTTCCTCTGAAAGAGAATGTACAGAAGCTGGTAACTGCCAATGAATCTCTGGACAAACGGATGACCATGATTGAATCCAATCAAGAGAAGATGTCCAAACAGCTTGAAGCCATCCAATCTTCACTTTCTCTGATCACATCCATACTGATTCCTGATGAGGATGATGTCAAAAAGGGGGAGAGAGTAGCTCAAGTCAAATGCAAGTCTACTACTCAAACTCTGAAGAGAAAGAAGAAGGATGATGATGATGATATTGATGATTTCACCAAGCACAAGAGATTTCAAGCAGGGACTGGTGGAAGAGTTTCAAACTCTGACAGTCAGAACCAATCTAAGCAAAGTACAAAGTCTGGTCCAACACATAACTTCACATCTGGATCTAAGCAAAGACCAGTGACTGGATCAGACAAACCAATGACTGATGAAGAGCTTGCTAGATTGGTTTTTGAACAAGAAAATCCAGAAGCCAATTTGGATTTGGAGTTGATTGCTGCAGAGGAAGCTGAGTTAAAGAAAGAACATGTTGAAGCTATAAACTCTGGAAAGATCCAAAAACCTGCAAAGTCAACTACCAAGCCAAAAGAGAAAGGAATATTGATAAAGGAACCTACTGTTGCTGATCAGAGTTTACCAGTCAAAAAGGTATACTCTGAAGATGAATATACTTCCAAGGGCAAAAGCAAAGTAGATGAACGTCTGGAGAAAGGCTGGGAAAAGAAGAAGTCTACAACCTCTGACAAGGATCAAGTTGTAAAGGAAAAGAAATTAGAAGCTGCAATCTCTGACAAAGCTCATGTTGCAGAACCTCAAAAAGAAATATTAACCTCTGACAAAGCTCAAGTTAATAAGGATGCAAAAACAGACACAGCCTCTGACAAAGCTCAAGCTGTGTTTAAACCAACAACTACTCCACTGGCTGGATTTGCAAAGCCTACTCTGATGACTGAGATAAGCTTTGAAAAGGGCTCAATTCAACCAATCTCTCATCGTAAGGCAGGAAGAGATAAAGGAGGGCTGGGATCCAAATATGAAAAGTTTGATCAGAGTATAGGATCAAGACCAGATGACCCCTCATCTCTCTGTGCTCCCAAGACTGGAGCATTGCAAGACAAAATGGACAAACTTGATTCAGTCCAGTTGGTGAAGAATGACAAAGGAGATAATATTCTTATCTACTTCATGTCTGATGGAACAGTGTTTAGAGTACTTGAAGCAGATCTCTATGCTAAACACTGGGAGGAATTGAGATATGTATCACACATATTTCAAGTGAAAAACAAGTCAGGACAACACATCTCCAACCTGCTTAAGGATCAAATCAGAAGAAAGATGGGGATTACAGGAAATAAAAATGCTGGACCTTTTATTCCTAAATACCTCAATCATAAAGGACAGCTGGTTGAGATGAAGAAAAATTCAGCAAAGATTGAAACAATAGGTGGAATCAGAACTCTTGCATTTAATGAAGAGTCTGATAAAGCTTACAATATCAGGCTGGATAGAGACTTGAAGAAGAACAAGATTTATGATCTCAGAGCTGCAATTTATCAAACTGGAGTTTCAGATCCAGAGCTGAGAGAGATCAAGAGACAAATGATTACAGTGCTTGAAGAAGCTGAAAAAGAACTCCTCAGAGGGTATCTAAAAACAGCAAATGGCATCTATGTAGCTAAGGAGTAAAGTATCTGTAAGTATTAAAAGTTTTCTGTTATAAAATTAAACTCTGTTGCATTTGACTTATATGTTTTGACATCATCAATTATCTGTTAACTTGCACATAATTTATTTATGCACAAGTTGGGGGAGATTGTTAGATATAATTGATGATTACTAATATTCTTAAAGTCTGTTTTAGAACAGGAATCATCAGAGTTTAATCAGGAAGCTGATCAGAGTTTAGTAAAGTCTGACAGAGTTTGTTAAAGTCTGATCAGAGTTTACATAGTCAAGACTCGACAGAGTTTACACGTGGAAAGAACTCAGAAGCGGATATACTTCAAGGAAGGATAGAAGCGGAGGAGTGATTTGCTGACTATGGAAACTAAACAGAAAACTGGAGCAATCTTTGATTGATAGAATTCATAGCAGATTTATAGGATATCAAATCAGAGATTGATTTTGTAACTGTGTCTATATAAACACAGATTAGGGTTACTCTAGATGAGTTGAGTTATCGAGTATATTGTTAAGAACCCTAGCAGCTCTTAGTGATACAATATAAATCACTGAGAGAGTTTTTGTAACCATAAAAGCTTTGTGAATATAAGAGTTTACTGCTTTCAATCTCTTATATTGTCATACTGTGTTACAGATTGTGATCACTATATCAACTTATATAGTGAGTTTATAGGACCTAACAACATATATTTATTTACTAAATAATATTGGACAAATTGCTAAAATACCTCCTTAATTTAGGACATTTTATACAAATAAAATTAATTAATGATTATGAATACATGGAAACAAATATTGAAGATATGAAAAAATTTAAATGAGAGATTGTATTTGCCTTGTCACAAAATACGTATTCAGGTGATGAATTATGAGAATATGATGGTGGCTATCAAGAATTCCTTTAATTCAAGAAAAGTTACCATCTAATCCATGGATATACAAATATGACTAGAGACATTTACACAATAAAAGTTTAATGTTGGATATGACAACACTCATAAGAGCTCCTACTCTCCTTTACTTCCTATCAAGTACCCTGAAAAATATAACACAAATAAAGTAAAATAATAAGTTTATGGAATAAACAAAATAATGATAAGACTTAAATCATCAGAGAAAATGAGTCAACAAAATAAAATTAAAATATATATATATATATATATATATATATATATATATATATATATATATATATATATATATATATATATATATATATAAAAGAAGATATCATAGATAGATTCTTAAAGAATAAGGTAAGTAAAATAAAAATTGTATAAGTCAAATAATAATAATAAAATCTACACCATAGGGATAAGGAAATCTCTTTGTTTAGATACCTAATAATTTGATACATAACAAAATATAAATATCATAAGAAAATAAGTGAATATTGAAAGTTACACCTAGACGGGATGAATAGGTGTATAATGGCTAGCTAACAATGTCAATTTAAAATTTTTACCGAGTATTTCAGCTTAGTATTTTCAGTTAAGAAGTGATTACAGAACGCTATTATGCAGCAGAAATAAAAACAATAAGGTGGAGACATGTAAATACTAAATCGGTAAAAGCAATTTTAGCCAGGTTAGACCATTATATCTAATAGTCTACGTCCTGGTCCCTTACCAACTTGGTAAGAGAATATATTATTACTGAAAATACCAATAATTAAAGAATAATAATATATCTCCCCTTTGCCAGTCACTTAAAGCAGCTTGCTGAAACCTTTGAGCACACACTAAACTGCTCGACACTATTGTCCCATGCGCCACCTGTTCTCGAACTCTTGAATTCCTTGAGCTACCCTCCTTGAATTCCTCCTGTTCCTCGAACCCTTTGCACCTCAAACCAAGTGTGACTAATCCTTTCTCACTCCCTCTTAGTTCTTATCCAAGAACCCCGCTATCTTTAGTGACTAAACAATTACAATCATTTTAAACAATATACGAGATATTACAACTCAAACTACGTTCTCTAAGAAAGTATCAATAAAGTACTTAATAAAGCTCAGTAGAGAAGTAAAGTGTTTTCAAGATTGTGAGTTGTTAACTATACTTAACACAATCAGCCATTTATATATGAAAAGAATATAACGACTACATTGGTTTAATCCCCCATGACCGGTTGTTCTTCATGAACGTTGGTTCTGGTGAATTAATCGAATGTATCTAATCCATATAGATAGGAACTGAGATAAAGAAAAAGTTTAAAAGCATCATTCCTACAAATATGGGATAAAGAGGAATTTAAGTTGAAAAGAGTTTGGATAAATCAAAGCGCTAACAAACCTCCTTAATTTTAGAAAAACATTTTTAATTAAATTAAGCTTATATATATATAATATTATTCATAGTCTAATTAGAAAACGTACACCCCTTTTGTCCTAACCAATGTAGAAGTCGAAATCATGTAATCTTTGAGAAGTTCTGCTTCTGATAGGATTCTGTCATAGCTTTTTATTTAGAAACAACCTGCTAAAGTTTTGTTGTACATAAAAATCTGCAAGACTGGATTAGACAAATAACAATAACAAAAAATAGTGTATATTAACTGGCGCACGTTCTGTTAAATTAACCAACGATTTTCCATTTTAAGTTATCATAGATGTAGTAACAAACTTAAAAAGTGGTTAATTTAACACAACCTGGGCGAGTTAATATACAATATCAAGTTATTTGCCTTGCACTTCTCCATTGAATAATTGCTAACTCCCATGTGGAATTTATAAGTTTCAAGTGTTTCTTTATTAATTAAAAAAATGTACCTTGATCTTGTTTTACTTTGAAAATTGTTATCTCATATCTATATTGTGTAAATTTGCTTGTTTCAGGTCTTAAAAAACTTTGGACTTGTTGATGTACGCAGATGGAAAATCCATACAGTAACATTATTTCGACGATGACGCCAAAACTTTCAAATGAACTATTTTCCACTTAAGTTTGTGTATCATGTCCTGCATACCTGTGTAGCATGTTTTTGCATACCATACCCGAATAGTCATAAGTTGACTCCATGAAATTGAAAACTTATTTGTTGAATGCTCTTCTCCCTGAATATTTGACCTGCATGAATTCGTGTACTTGCTAGAAGAAGTTTCCGTTTCTTTCTTTGATGCATGGTTTTTATTTCATATGTATGTTACATTGGAAAAACTCCGGTGACTTTACTACATTTTGGCGTTTTACTCTGACCCTAATTATAGGAATAAGGGCAAATATATGTGGAGCACATGATTTTTAGGTTTTCATGTTGATAGCCATAGCATTATACTCACGCAGTTAGGAATAACATTGTGATAAACTATACCTAAAATAGAAGGAAATAAGTGATTCAACACTAAGTAGGTGGCTAGGCATTATTCTTGAAATGGTTTCATAAATGAGACTTTGATTGTTACTCTTTTTCTTTGAAATGGTTTCATAAATAAAGCTTTAATTGCTAGTCAACCTCTTGTTGAGCTTTTTTCTTTCAATTTGATTTGCTCATATTAATTACGTAGATTATAAATTAGATCTTAAGTTATACTGCAATAAGATCCATGTATTATGGGACACGGCTTATTACGACATAAATTTGGTAAGAAATATGTCTTAAATTCCCCTTTTATAATGGAAAAGCTGAACTACTTAGCAACAAGGAAACAAGGTGTTAAGCACCACACATGCTTTTCTCGCTGGAATGTGAC